>NW_028277921.1:1217830-1826745 GCF_059751315.1 Micrasema longulum
TTGAATGTAAGCAGGAGGAACCGTCGAAAATGTTTACTTTCGTCTATTTAACATTTCATTTTGCCAGCTTGTAATAAAATGAAATAAAACATGTAACTTAAAAGCAAACACAACCTTTACAATTTCATTTTATTTTTGGTGCACAATTTTAAATTTAAAAAAAATCACACGCAACTTATGTTAACACCTTATATAATTTTTATTTTGTTATTTTTATGTTTCTTCTTCTTTTTAGCTTCCAGTTTAAAGATTTTTTCCATTCACCACGCCAACAGCCTAATCCGTGCGAATTATATGGAAATGATCAAGGCTAACGCAAAGGTCTCGCCTTCTGAATCTTTTAGAAAACATTACTGTCCAGTACCCGAGTACGCTTGTACGAGCACGAGAATATCCCACAGCAAGCAGTTAAAAAAACTTTTAATCCACTTACTTCAAAGGACACGTTCGGTGTTAATTGAGATTACGCAACTGACTCACGAAATTCTGGGCAATATTATATAAATTAAATTATCATAAAACGCTAATGTCAAAGAATAAAATTGAAAAAAATAGAACAATCTTTTCTATTGCTAAATTAGTTGTTCTTTTTAATGTTTTAAGAAGTACAAAGTAGTTATCAGGATAAAAATCATCATCATCAATCATGAAAATCATAACCGCACCCGATGGCGCATAGGACACTGCTTTGGTAAAATATGTTCTGCGTATTTCTGTCATTTGTTACAGAAAATAAGATAGATTTATTTCCACTCGGTATCATTTTTCAGAATTTTTACCTGAGAGTAGTGATAAAGCTAAATTTACTCGTCATGGGCTCTGGTTCTAGTTCACACACAAAACTGTATTTTTCATCCTCCCGGACACAGATAAAAGTACTTTTGTTTTAATGGTAATGGTGAGTTATTTACAAAGAGTTGTAAATAACTCACCATTAGAAAATGTATTTTTTTTATATATTGTATTTATTTGATTATTTCACAAAAATGCTTTTTTTCTATATAAACACCTCACTGAGCACAACGCGAATCGAGGCATTAATTTACATTGATTTGAGTATATCCAAATGTTTGTAGACAGGCTGGATTACTTCCTAGAGAGTTATTTAGATCTAAATTTATTGCAAACAGAGAACAACTGGCCGGATAAATATCACCCACGTGATAAAGGTTTCAGCAACAGATGGAAGAGTTGAGAAAATTCGAATGTTTAATCAAATGCAGAAAATAGTGTGTAATGTGGCCAATTAAACCAGCCAATGACATATCATAAGCTTTGTAAATGCATAGACATCCATGATCCCTGCTGTAAAATGTTTTACCTCTCTGTTGCAACAATTTGATTTCATTTATATTATTGATATATTATTTTTTTTGGTTAAAAAAAAATACTAGCGTTTATTTACCCAAACTCATACAATTGTAATAATACAAGCACAAAAACATAAGTACTGGGCAGATATTGAGCCGAGAAACAAGCTACTGTTGCGAGCTATTGAACACCTATTCACCGGCCAGCTCCCGGTACTCCAGCATCCACACAAGCACTTATATACATATACAAAAATAATTTAGCTGCTAGTAATGAATTAAAATACTTCATGGATATAAAAGTAAAATATAAAAACTAGCGATTCATGGTAAGGCGGGATTCGAACCTCGGACATCTGATTTGTCAATCCGTTAGTACACAGGTATTACCCGAATATTATGATGTCATAATAAGTATTTTTGTTTGCATTAAATAAATAACATGTTTATAGAAATGAACAAGTCCGAAATTTCGAAAATCTCAAACCGAACAAATCTTAAAATATAATTCGGGTTCGTTCTTCAACACTTATTTGAAGATAACATTATATTTTACTATCTATGACGCAATCCATATCCAATAACTTACTCTTTGAGTAAAAAAGTACCCTGATACGTTTTTAAATCTGAGCAGTTATCTCATTATTTTATGGAAATATTGTTATCTTAGCTTTCTATCAAATTTATGGCGAAAAACGTAGTAGAAGTAAGAAGCTCTACCTTCTTGTGTTGATTTTTACATATACTCGTATAATAATTATACAATGGATGGTTTTATGGACTCATACACTACAATAACTTACTTATTGGAAAAATCACAAAAGAGAAAAAAAAAATCAACATTAAAAATCAAATGATAATTATGTCGCCGCTAAATAGTTGAATCAGCCACACAATTGAGTGGCTAGGCTGTTTATTAAATGCAGACTATCAATTAAACGGCTAACTGACGCTTAGCCGAATTATTGTAGAAAACATTATTTAACAAAAGGGCTGAACGCTACGTGGCCTCTTTTGTTCTAATGCAAAAATAATAATAATTTATAATTTTAGTTTGTCAAAATGTTTGTCGACAGGCTGGATTTCCTCCCTGAAGAGTTATTTAGATATAATTTTTTTGCAACAGAGAATAAAACCTTTTTGAGAAGGGAATATGGAAGTCTAGGCATTTTCAGGGCTAATGATCTACCATTGGCTAGTTCAAGTGGCCACTTTACACACTGAGTTACATTTAAGAAATGAAACAGCTTATAAATAGAACCAGAACCAAGTCTAGTGTTTTTGACTCAATGGCTCCTCTCAGGTAAAATTCCTGAACAAAGAATCGAGTGGACATAAGTTCGCCTCCTTATGAAGTGCTTGAGACGTTGGCCTACCATTCTTCAGGTCCTGGGTTTGGTTCCTGGCTAGGTAAAAGTGAAATTTTTATTTAGAAGGTTTTTGGAACTGCAATAATTCATTGTTTCCGGACCGGCACTGAAGCATAAAACTGATCACCTTACCTTCATGTAACAGATGATTAAACTAAGCTGCAAAAGGGATGATGATGATGAATATAAAAATACGATCCCTTATTTCTTTGCTACTAAATATAAACTTATTTGTAATTTTGGAACATTTGACAGGTAACTGAATATTTGATTTAAAATTATCTGAACCTCAACGCTGCGGAGGTATTGATAAAATTGATAATGGATACTTGGGGAGAAATAAATTTAATTCAAGATACTTGAAATTTAATATTCCTAAGCTTGGTATGCTTTGGGAATATGATGAATCGGAAATGTAATTACGTTTGCGTCATTCAGTAGACTAAAATAGTTAATGATTTGCCATATAGAGTTTCCAAATTGAATTATTCAAAAGTTCGGAGTTTTTCCAGTTCAGGCATTTTAGAGCCGTTACAAAAAAGCAAGAACGGAGAGAAAATTATTAATTGAGTTTGTTTGGAATATAAACTCAGGACGTGAATTCCGTGATTATAAATTAAAGACCATTATTTCAATTTGATTTAATTAAAAATTTTGTTGTTTAAATGATTTGGTGTTTGCATCCTCTTTGCCTCTGCATGTAATTGATGTACTTTTTCATAAAAACTAGGTGACGGTAAAGGTAAAAGTGTATTTCAGTATTTGCATGTTGGTGTAGGGAGTGTCCTGACGAAGAGACGGGTACGTCTCGAAGCCGGTAAACACAAAAAGTCGGTAAGTTGTTGAATACTTATATTTACTAACATTGAATTAAATGTTTGACCACAAAGTTAATGCTTTTAACGTAAACAATATGACTTTTAACTAGTTAAAATAAGTTTAGGTTTCAGTCGACGCTAGAACAGAATCCGAAATTTAGTTTTGGTTGAAAATTTCGTTTCGTTCAGTCAATAATTAGTTCATACCTATTACAATTAAATATCCGAAAATGACACATAATAAGATTTTTTAGAATAAAAAACCCAATTTTATTTGATTATTTGATGGGTAATATGCAATTAGTCTCAAATTCTAAGGTGCGCGACCTGGGTATCGTTTTTGATCAAAAAATATCCTTTATTAGGCATTTAAATAATATTACTAGTAAATCTCTAAAAATGTTAGGCTTCATGTTATGTGCGACTAAGAAATTAAAAAACATAGGCACTTTGAAGTTGATGTATACTTCATTAGTGAGAAGCCAGTTAGAGTATAAATCTACAATATGAACTTCTTACTACTACTGTCACCAAAATACTCTTGAAAGATTCTAAAAAAAAAATTACGGTTTATAAATTTTAAACTAAGAATCAGCCATGAATTTTTAAATTACGATTTTTTACTAAAAACATTAAATTTGTAAAAAACTTAACGCTAGAAACAAAATTGTAAATTCAATATGGGATTGCCCTGAACTATTATCTCTCATCAACTTCAGGGTGCCTGGAAGAATGACTAGACAGGTGCCACCGTTTTGTAGCAACAATTCACGGACAGTATATACTTGTAATGCCGTATTAAATAGACTTCATGAACTCGGCAATAGTTATTCCCACGTATCTGATATATTTAGTGTAGGATATTGTTCCTATAGAACAAACCTTTTGAACTTTTATAAAGATGGTGAATGGTAATTTTATTTATTTATTCATGCATTTCAGAATATATATATATATATATATACAGTTTTTTGTTTACTTTGCCTAGCTGTGTGAAAAAGAACTTATGATTTTCTTGTCGTTTTACTGTAGAATGTTTTATTATTTAACTTTCTACTAAATATGCTGTATATTTTTTAGGTTAATTTTTTAAATATGATTTTTGGTTACATTTTTTTAAATAAATTTTCGGTACAAGGAAATTCATGTTTTAAAAAAATATATATTAAGCCAAATGTGTTAATATTATAAATGTTTGTAAAAGGCAGATTTGCCGTTTATGTTAATAAAATAAATAAAATTACGTTTGATTGACACACATTTTTTGTGCTGCTCTTTCCCACCATTAAGAAGTATTTATGTTCAAAGCAAAAAAGATCTTTGTAAGCAAAAAATTTAACTAATGCTACTAAATATTAGTATATAATCACTTACCGACTTTTTATGTCTACCTTCCTACCTCACCCCAAAACATTTTCCAAAATATCACTTAACATTACTAACCTAACTTTAGAGCATGTTCGAACATGGTGGTGTTTGCAAATCCTTCAACTCTGCACGCAATTTATGTATTTTTTCGCAAATACTTTAAATATAAAGTCGATGGTAAAATTGAGTATATTTTAATATTTGCATGTTGGTGTAGGGAGTGTTCAGGCGAAGAGACAGGTACGTCTCAATTCTGGTAGACATAAAAATACGATAAGTGGTTCGATACTAATACTTACTAACATAAACTTAAATGTTAGAACACAAATTAATGCTTTGAACATAAATGATATGTTAATTTGTTGCAATAGAGAGAGCAGGGAATACATTTTTGAGAAGTGAATAAGGAAGTCTTGGCATTCATAGCGCTTATGACCTATCATTGGCTGGTGTAGGCAGAATGGTGAATGTATCACACTGTGCTACATTCACCATTCTGCCTATGTTTACGACCTGGTAAAAGAAGAAATATAAAAATTGCAGAATTGTTTTCCGGCGTTCCCTAGTAGGTGAATCGGTTCAGCCCGATGAATCTCACCCACATGATAAAGATTTCAGCTCTTATACTTCACAAAAGTCAACAAGAGTTGAGAAAATGTGGACTTCCAAACATAGGCAGAATGATGTTACGCAGTGTGTAAAGTGGCCACATAAACCAGCCAATGATAGGTCATAAGCTATGTAAACGCCTAGACTTCCATTAACCATTCTCAAAAATGTTTTTCCTCTCTGTTGCAACAAATTTAGAGATGAATAACTCCTTAGGGAGAAAATCCAGCCAGTTAACAAGCATTTGGATAATACTAAAATATTGTTGGATAAATAAAATGACTTTAAACTTGTTTAAATAAGTTTCGGTTTCAGCCGAAACTTTAACATAATCTGAAATTTGGTTTTGGTTGATAACCTCGTTTCGGTCAGTCAATATTTATTAAATACTACGATTGATTGACACACCTTTTTTTTTACTGCCCACTCGCAACGAAAAAAAGTAGTGTTGCCTATAAAAATAATTATAACTCAGTGTAAATCCACATAATGAACTAAAATTTAAGGTCAACTCTCAAGAATAGAAATTAAAACCTCAAGTATGTTAGACGAACGTGCTAACCACTACACTTCAAGGCAGATTTATTTCCACTCGATTTCTTTTGTCGTGGATTTTGGTTTTTCATTAACATAGACACAAACGTGTTTTACAATATTGAAATTAAATTCTAGAGTAAAATAACGCCGTTATTTTTTTTAAGGCTTTTAATCCTTTCCTTTCTTAAAATTCTTTCAGGCTCCTAATTTTGATTCAATTTTAAAGCGTGTCAATTCAACCCCAATTTTGTAGAGTGCTTTGACTTATTCAATCAACTCTCGGTTTCTTTTTATTTTTAGTCAGTGAAAGCCTCAAATAATAAATCTACTCCCACGTGAAACATCAAATTAATTTATTTGAGTATGTTCGATAAATGATCTGTCTTAGTCATTGACATATTAATACATAGTCACGCTCGATAGAGTATAAAAATATATTTGTGTGTGCCCTAATTTAAGATTTAAAATAAAATACAAATTAAAAAATAGATTTTTGAAATAGAAATAAAGAAATGGCTACTTAAGTTTTTATTGTTCATTCAAATATTTTTTTTTTTACTATTTCCTAAAAATCGAAAAAAAAAATGTGCTGGAAAACTGGAAATCGAATTGTAGTAGAGTGGGATTTGATCTTCAGACCATTCGTATGGGAGTCTACAATACTACCGCGGGACATAAAATATTATTATTATAACGGGATTAAACTATAATACCTTAAATTCCTAATAATTTCGACTCATTGCTTCTTTTCACGGGGTCTTGGGGAATGCAAAAATTGTATTAACTGATTATTACTTTAATTTTTAAAACGTATTTTTATCAGTGTACTTCTGTAAATAAAAAGAGCTTTGCAATGCGCCACAAGCTTTGGTCACTCGTAAACACTCGCAAACAAATATTTACCAATGAAAAGTTCCAACACAATCCTATTTACAACGAATATCGAAAAGGTTTTTACACGCACTTACTTCAATGCAACAACAAGGCTTATTACGGGAGTAAAAAAATATTCTCACATTTCACAACATCTTCGAGATTTGCACTGGTTAAAAAGCCCAGAGAGAATAAAATACAAGCTGTGCTGGACAGTATTCAAATCCCTTCATGAAATGGCTCCAAAATACCTATCGGACTTTTGTATCAGGGAAAATACATGTCAAAGAAAATCTACTCTTTAGGTCAGCATTTGATTCAGGGAGAGGAAAACTTGTTGAAATCCGGCGCTCCCCAAACGCTAGATTTGGAGATCGTGCTTTTGCCGCCGCCGGCCCCTCTGCCTGGGACCAATTGCCTTCAAACTTACGAATCATCGACAGTCCCAGTCAGTTCAGATCACAACTAAAATCCCACTTCTTTAAACTATCATACCCTCAATTTTAAATCTGAAATTATAATGTATCACTTAAGTTTAGTTAGAATGTAAGTTTAGATATATAATTGTAAAGCGGCCTTGAGGTGATTTTTTACAAAAATGGCGCTATATAAATCAGCCAAATATTATTATTATTATTAAGAGAAGCTGGCATTATGGTTTTGATTCTAAACGTCGCGACGCGCCGCGACCGTCGAAGAACGATTAAACGCGCGTTGGGCATTTTTGAGGACTCAGGGCATGTTTTTGTGTATTAATATGCCAATGTTTTTAGTTATTATTTTTTAAATAACAGAGTACTTCGATTCGATTTATATAATTTTGTTGTAAATTTTTTATCGAATTTCATTATAGTTACGCGTTTTTAAATTAGTTGATTATTTATTGATCAACAACAGGAAACATTATTATTTTTATTTTTTTATGGTTCACAAACAATAAACCATACATACGACATTGGTATAATAATCACAATTCGTTGTGTTTTTATAATGTTTATCAATTATATTATGTAAACACAACGTGCACAAATAAGTTTCAAAAAATATATTTTATTTAACTTTTCTGGAAAACAAAAATAGCGTCAAAAGATAAAAACTATAAAGTGGTTTGTTATAAGAACGGAAAAATAATAGCGAGAAAAACAGTTGACTCTCAAATCATACATATTAAACACGCTAATCACAAAGATAAAAAAATGTTTAAAATATCTAGAACATCAATTATGATTACATATTTTACTATGGAGCCACAGCTACGTAAACATTGCACAGTTTTTACAATTTTTCGAGCAGATCCTAGAAGAAAACAATCAAAACAGATTGTCTTACCCGGAGATATCAACATAAACATCCTAAGCAAAAAATCTGTTGTAGTTGAATACATTAATCTTTTCATGTACTTTGGATTCATAGCATTAATTAATGTACCAAAAAGAGAAAAACATGAGGCAGAAAATTGTATTGCCCACATTTTTGCTAAAACAAGTAACCCCACCCCACCCCACTGCAACTGCTGTGCTTTGCACCTCTATTACTAATCATAATACCACTGCAGTTGGTATTAAAACCACAGTTCACCACCAAAAAAAGTCGATAACTCATCAAAATACAATTTTTTAGTTGCATATTTTTTTTTAGATTATAATATTTTTGTATGATATATTGATCAATTTTGTATTAATTTTTTTGGACTTCTCTAGTAAAAAATACGTTGTATTTCATGGATTAAAAAAACGCTGTCTACCTCATAACAGCTATTTACATACAGTAAGAATAGACAGTGCTGACTATGTTTGCTTATATTTTATTTTTGCTTATGTATTTATTTTTACCTTCTTCACTGTTTTGCAAACAGAATATAAATAATGAACGCCGATTTTCGACACTTCACTGAAATAGACAACTATATTAAATTATAATAATATCATGAAACTCATTACAATAAATTATACCAATAGGTTATTACAATTTTACCTAAGTAACATAAGGGACTATTTGATTTTGTAAAATTCCGATACAGTTCTCACACAATTATTTCATGTATCTTTAAAGATATCAATACCAAGCCACTTAATGTGGTTTATTGGTGCTGATACATATATATTTTCATGAAAGTTATAAACTTAAATACTTGGTACAATATAAACCAGTAAAAAGATGCCGTGAAGCGCTAACCAGTAAAACTATTAGAAGAAGCATACAAGTATTATAATTTATATTAATTTTTTATGAAAATATTTGTTATTGTTTTAACTACTATTTTTTCTTGAATATTTTTTTTAGATTATTTTTATTTGTAGTATTATTTAAACACCTTCTTAAAGAGCTAATCGTTTTATTCTGATTTTGCTTATGGACAAAGGACAAGGTGAATAAATTTGAAAACTGGATATTTTGAGAATGTGCACATGTTTGTAAAAAAAGGTTAATTTCATTCCCAAGATTATTGCAAATTTATTGCAACAGAGAAAGGAAATATTTTTGAGAAGAGAATGTAGAAGTCAAGGCATTTACAGAATTTTTGATCTGTCATTGGCTGGTTTAAGTGGAGACTTTACACACCGCGTAACACTCACCATTCTGCCTATCCTTGAGTACCCACTTTTCATGAACTTTTCCACCTGTTAATTTTTGTAAAGTGAAAGGGCTAAAAACCTTTATTGATTTGTGTGGGATTCATTTGACTGAATGACTTGAAAATGCTTTGCATATTTTTTATCAGTTTGTTAAATCAAAAGTGTTTTTAGTAAGTGACTGTTCAAACATAGACAAAATGGTGAATTTTAAAACAGAAAAAAAAAACTCGTCAGCTCTGTAAACTAGTTAATTTTTTAAATTTTCTTCTCAAAAATGTTACCGACTACCAACATAAGCAGAAAAAAATAAAGACGTATTTAAGGATACTTGTAATTAAAATAAAAAAATCACCGCTATTAAAAATATGTTATTACGGTACTCATATTTTTGCGTAAATTTAAAGTGGTTTCATTTAAAAAAGGTACAAAATTTGAAAAAAAAGTTAATTTTTAAACTGAAGTTTAAAATAAAACAAACAAATTTATATAACTGAGGTGGTAATGCAGCAATCAAGTGACTTTCCAGGAAAATATTAAAACAGATCTTAAAGTTTACGTAACGTGAAAAGCTACTTTGCATTATGGACGCGCAGTTGTAAAAGGAATAAAATAGTCACACCTAAGGGTTGGCCTAGGACTCGCATTGTCAAAGCAATTGAACAGATAACGGAATGTAAGTACATAGTACGCCTGGTGGTTTAATGATAAACGCATTTGCCTTCTACGCAACGGGTTTGGGTTTGATTCCTGACGTGGTTGGCATAATTATATACATATTTATGTAAAGAAATAACCCGCTAAGTCTATATTTTCAAGTTTAGTCAGCAAGTCTAAAGGAGAGGATATGAAAGGAAGTTATGAAAAATACACGGCAACACCCAGACGAATTTAGAAAAAAAAAATATTACTCCGCAACTGCCGAGAATCGAACTTCCGACGCCAGTTTCACAGTAAGTCGTCTAACCAACAGCGTCAGGCGCCTATAAAAAAATATGTTTTAAAAAATGTGTTATTAAACTAAAATATTTCATATTTACTTATTTAAACACTTTATTTACATTTACAGTTTATTTAAATATGCATAAGAGCGGGCATATTGTTTAATTGGCCCTTGATCACTCAGTTTGAGAAAATCAGTTGTATATGAACATATTGTAGGTATATTATAATATTTTAAATATAAAAGAAAACACGAATGTACATTTATATTTTTTTTAAAAATAAGAATTGACTAAATATCCACACCATACTATGAAGAAAGAAAGGGGTAAGGACAGAGGGTATAGCTCCAGGATCTGTACCTGAAGCGTAAGAGTGATCATCCTTCCTTAATCATGATTATCATCAAAACCGTATTCGCACGTTGTAGTGTACAGCGCACCGAATTGGTTGAATAAATATGGCGTATCTTGATCATCTGATACAAAATTGTAAGATAATCAGTCTGACGTTTTGGGTGTCAATAAAATATGCCGGTAACCGAAACTGTGACGTTCAGTACGGGAAGCAAATGCACCAACCACTACACTACAACGTGGACGTTTTTCTATTCGATTTCCTTTTTACTTGAGAATGGCCATCGAGTCAAAAACACTCGTCCGGGATTCTGGTTCAATTTATAAGAATTTTATTTTTCATCCGCCTAGGCACAGGCTTATCTAAACAAAACATTATTTAAATTCACTTTTGGTGTTATTGGCCCTTAATCGACTAAATATACAAATTTACTTTTGATCTGTAAACAATTCGCTTATGAGATTATCATAACAACTTAAAAACGTATTTATCCTCGTTTCATAAAATATTATCTAAATAATTCCACGAAAAACTCGTAAATTTGCATACACCGGTTATTTAGGGGTTGTTTTTCATACAAAACAAGTACTGAAAAATAATAAACTACAACAAAAAACATTATTTATGTTCTTTTTTATTTTTTTTGGGCTAATAAAACAATTTCAATAATGGAATTAAATTTTTGTCAAATTAGCATAAAAGATTCAAAAAAATTACGTTGAAAACAAAAATACTGATGTCAATTAATCTTTGCAACAAAAACATTTAAGCCTGTTGGTAAAACTTCTTCCTGGAAGTTAAAAGACGAGTAATAATTAAATCCAAAATTTTTAAGGAACGAGTGACCAGTTTCATCGTTCTCGCGACATCTTCGAGACTGGGCTTCTAATTTGAGACCAATAGCAAAAATGGCGTATTTTATTTATACTCACGCCTAGGGCCCTCTAAGGCCATGCAGAGGGGCTTGGTCACTCAGTTTAGGTACCCTTATAGAAAGCAAAATAAAAACGTGAATTTAAGTACACGTACCCTTAAGGAGAAGACGATCTTGCTCACGCTCTTTATTTTAGTAATAATGTTTTATTTTATTTTGTTTCAGACCAACAGTTTTACATTTTTATTCAATATCATAGGCGTCCATAATCGGTTTTATCTTTCCTCATGTTGTTTCTTTAATATGTTAATAAGATTACTTCAATGTCAACTTACTATTCTGTACACTCAACTAACTTACTAATCTGCTCTATGTATATGTTTCCTTATCGTTTTTCAATTGTTAAAACTCCATTCGTTCATACGCTTTGTAGCTGCAAGAATATTGTTTCAACTTTCAAATTATTTCACATTTATTTTACGTAACTTTAACAGGGTCTAGAATTCCAACTTCGCTATTGGTTCGCTATGTAGCAGCAAGACACGTTAACATACTCATTTAAGAGTGCCCTTTAGAAGATTGTGTAATAAAAGCTTAAAGTTATACACGTGTTTTAGAGCCTGACCGTGAAACTTTAGCAGACTTCATTCATTCCAAATGTTTAACTTTAAAAAAACCTAATGATTTTTTTTCAAAAACTCGAATTTCAAAATGGAGTAAGTCTTTCATTTCTTTAACAAGCGCCCCTTTCACAAACCCCTACACCTCCCTTACAATATTTTTTTATATAAAAAACGTATTTGACCAACGAAGCGATACGCACCGGACGCAGACAACGGAAGCGACTGGGTATGAGAGGGTTAGGGGTTTGTGAAAGGATGCTAATCCGTGAAATAAAAGATTGATTCCATTTTCAAATCATTTATTTAAAAAAAAACATAAACATGAAGAATTTTTCGATAAAAAGTTAAAATTATTTTCAAATTTTAACATAAGGAATGTTTCTCGGAAGTTTCGCGGTCTAGCCCTGAAACGCCGGGTAAAGATGCCTGAAAGTATGAAGAATGAAAGATTTTTTTTAATTAAAAAAATATGTTTATTATAAGAATGAAAAATAAATTTAATTGAGTATAATGTATCAAAAATAAATGTGTATATTTGTTCATGTACAAATGTTATATCAAATCACTCAAGGGAATAAATAAATATTTTGTAAATTAACTGAACATGACAGACAGAAACGATAATTTATTAATGATTTTGATAAAGTTATTAAGAATTTTTTTATTATTTTGACCAACGTGCGACTAACGAAAACTAAAGCAAAAAGTTTGGTCGATATATATTTTTTTTAATTTTATCAAAATTGTTAACTATGGAGTTTTATCAAGAAATATCAACAAATTTCATTTATTCTCTAAGTAATAAACCATTAAATATCTAATTTTATAATTATTAAAAATTCTTTTTAAAACAAAAAAACACAAATAATATGTCAATATCAATGTTGTTAATAAAAAGTTTGCATTTTATTTTAAACACAAAAACTGTATTTATTGGAAATTGATTGTTAAATATCTTAAATATATTTTCCTTTTATTTTATTTGTTAATGTAGTTATATAAAAAGATCCATATATTCTTCTTTTTCTATTGTAATCTAATTTAGTAAATGAAGTTAATCTTAAAACTGTCAAATGGTAGATAAATTTAATACCTACAATTTGCAACATTTTATCTAGATTAATTGTTTTATGCTCATTGGAATTCCTGGTCTTGACATAATAAACCACACGAGCTTTGTAATGGACACCTCTATTGACTATTGTATGGTGACCACACCCTATGAGCTAGGTAAAAGATTAAAGGCTTGTAGTAATGTGTCATGAAGCATAATACATGGAATGTACATACAAACGTTTTGTACTTATTTCAACCTTTCCAAGCGTGAAGGCGAACAAAATCGCGAGTTCCTGACGGGGTACTAAGAATACCCTAGCCTTAATGCTTTAGATACGACTTAATATAAAAAAATATTTCACTTTGATTGTCAGGTTTTAGTAGTGTTTATAAAAATGTTTCATATTTCTAGTTTTCTAATATATTAATACAATTTTTCAAAAAGTACTGTTGCGAAAAGATGCTTTATGATATTGCGATGCGTTCACCATGAAAAATCGAACGGCACTGATCTTATGTCGAGTCACCCACTGGCGTGGAGGTTTTTTTTTTTTTAAATGAGTTGCTTACTTTTTGCTTTGCTTAGGCTTATATTTATTGTAAAGGGGATACTCCTTCTAACTACTTTAACTATAGTGTGTGAATTGGGTAAGATAATCGGCATTGGTCTTGTTGAAAATCTTCTCAACAAGACCATTGCCGAGTTAGTTTTAAGAAGAGAAAACCACAGAAAAATCATTCAGGATAAGCCGGACAGTAACCAACAGACCTTTCGTTCGACTTTGATAGTCGTCGGCAGTGTGTGTTCTATTTTTATTTATTTCAACAGTTACCGTGTTTTTTGCCCTATGATTATTGCTGTGATGGTACGGCGGGGAGTTTGGAGATGGAACGCGTGTAAAATGTACAGTACAAAATCCAGTTTTTTATAGTTATGGCAGGATATTTGGGCACAAATAGCAATATTCACGCAAGCAAACTGACCAACATTTTAAAGAATGTTGAACTGTATAGCGATGAATTGTAATGTTTGCTGGTTGCATGAGAAAAAAGAAAAGACTAACGTCAATTATTATTTTATTTTTTTTTATATGGGAGTTGCTTTATTATTTACCTTGCTTATAATATACAAGGTTTATATTTCAAAAAGTGGATTTTTCTGCTATTAAATATTTTAAAATTTATTGGGATCAGGAGGGATATATTAATGTGGGCTAATCAGAAACGTCAATTATTATTGAAGGAGTTAGGCAAAACAATATTATATTAATTTCGATACATTTTTAACGTTATGAGGTAGGGTGGTATTAGGTGTGCTAAAAATAAAATCAACATGAGGATTAACAAAAGTCATTAAAAAAATTCTACCTGGGGGACCCTAGTTACCTCTCTCAGGCTCGGAAGGGTTAAATACAAGCCTGACAAATTAGAACCTAGTTGCCTCTACTTCACTTCCGCTGTCCTAGAAGACGGTCGATGATAATTTTTCAGCTGTATTAGGAGGAACTTATGTACGTGGAATTGGTGAGGGAAAAAAAAAGAGTGTTGGCAGGTAATATGATATCTAGAAGGCGTCTGGTGATGTCCACACCACAAAAAGAAGAACATAAAAGTATGATAATACAATTCGCGGAGATATGAAATTAACATCACATAACTAGTTAAAAAGCCGCTGAGTACTCAGATAAATGGGAGACGTAGTTATGTGTAGTAAACTAATCCCAGGGATCAAAATAACTTATTTCTGATCGGAGGCGTGCTGGGGTGTTGTTACTATAATTACTAGTACTTTTTTCCATGGCCGCTCCTTTTATTTCATTTTTTTTTCATTTCGTTTTTTTGCACCACAAAAGGCCAGGAGGCCCAATTACAGTGGTGAATTATATTACAGAACAACCAGGCTTGAGAAAAATCACATTTTGATTTTTGTGTTCTCACCGGGAATCGAACCCGGAACCTTCCGTGCTTGAGTCAAGCGTCTTGACCACTACACCACGGAGGCCTATGGAAATTTAAATGGCCTATGGCCTATTTTAAGCATATGGAGTCCACAAAGAACCTCTAGGCCTCTTTGTCAGCTGCCAACTCTTGTGCATCCTCAAAAGTCAGGTTTGCATCCCATAGTCCCGACACGACGACGAGATCCTAATGCCTTGTAAAGTTGGCAATCGTAGTTAAGGCTTTCAGGAGGTATCTGCAGTATATGGCCCAGCCAACCGTATCGTCTCTTCTAGATAACAGTTGGCACCGAAAAATATTTCGTCTGTTCACTTTCTTCTTTATTCTTTACAAAGCCAAACCACCGCTCAACTAACATTCTTGTTTCAAAACTCAAGATTTTCGCTGATTGTGGAAGTCGATTGCGTAATTTTTACATGTTGTATATTTAAATGAAAAATTTCAGTTTTCTTATTACTTTTCAGCAATATTCTGCTAAGGTACTGTAATTTTGAACAATATTTACTTTTTAAAATTTCTAACATAATATCAACATGGTGAGAAATATGAGGCTACATAGAATTTAATAAATAACTCCAATGTCTCGCAGTTTGAAGCAGATGATGTTATTATTAGAATATCCAGAGGAAATATTGTGAAAATTACACCGCAAACAAAATACAAAATTTAATTTAACGGGAAAACCGGTGACAGGAATATGTAATCAGATACACGCTCCTCTGAAATAATGTTATGTCTTTTATATTCAGAATAAGTATAAGTATCTGTATAAACATTCAATATTTCGTGTAATTTTAAAAGCATACAAAATGTATGTACTTTGCACAAGTATTTGGTATTTCCGTATCAATTTTCAAACTATTTGAATACAGAAAGAATAAAACTGTTTGTCACCTTCAAAAGCCCCTATAAATATTTAGGAATCAGCTGACCCCGTGGTATATTAAGAAACACAATTTTTTCACTTAAAGGGGTTTCACTTGCAATTCTCAAAGTAATCACATCAATAAAATATGATTTTACACAAGCTTAAGTGTTGCCGCACAGTTGAATTCGGGTATCATGGCTTGTTGTGAGTGAAGACGTTAAAAACGTTACTTTATTGAAGACTTGATAACTGAGTTGGTCGAGCCGATTATTTATTAAAATGCTTCTTCAGCAAGGAAAATGTGTTCGTGTGCAGGTAAGTAATGGCTAATTTTGGCGTTATAGAATTGCTATAACTGGCGCACTATTGGGCGGGCTTACTTTTTGCGTTTTGATGCCACTGCACCACAAATCAAAAACTTCAAAATCCGATATCCGTTTCACCACCGCGTAAAAAAGTATTCTCGCTTAGCGCCGCGAATATAGCATCTTTATTGCCCTTCATCGCCCTTCATATCATAAAAAGCATTTTGTGACATTTGCGCCATATCTTCATAAAACGAGAGTACTGTTCTGTGTCGCCAGTAAATTTTTGATAACCGCACCATCCACATCCCTGGTGATAGTGAGCTGATTCCGATAGCTGTCAAGACACGTTAGATAGTGTTTATTGTATATAGGTCTTTTAGGAATATTTATTTGGGCGAATTGTCGACCATTTTACCCGCTACTCATATTGCCAGTTTAGAGACTTTTATTACACGATGAGACTATTTTCACTCCTCATAATGAGTTTGTCCCTATAATAAAAAAATATGATTGAAAAATATTATCATTATTGGTTAAATATTAAAACATTATAAGTTAAGGTTTAAAAAAGGTTATAAATTAATCTGTATAAAATTTCTTAATATTGTTCTTTGTTTACTATTTTTTTTCTCACGTATCTCTATTATAATGTATATACGTATGTATATGTATGTGTATATGCATATATGTATATGTGTATGTTTGCATATGGATGTGTTTGTATGTGTGTATGTTTTTATATGTAAATTTATTAAATATCTTTCTATAATAGCTCGTATGTTGGTACATTTCCTTATCTTTACTTATGATTGTGTATTTTAGTTTTTCTTATGTTATCTTTAATTTTTACTAAATGTACATTTCGCTGCTGCACTTGAATGTATTTCTAATTAATGTAAAAGCCCATAGGGCGTGTAAATTAATAAATAAATTAATAACATCATATTATTTTACGTGTTTACACTAACTGTATTCAAATCAATAACATACATTTTGATATTATCCTGCCCTGGTCGACTGGTGTCCAGTCCAATTATTTACAAAGTGCCATAAAAAAAAAGTTTCAAATTAATCAAAGGCTGAATAGGGTTGTGGCTCCGCGGCTTGTGTTACGGACTCATGGATCAGAGGTCCAAGGTTTGAACCCCATTCTACTTCATACCATTTTCTAATAGTGAGTTATTTACAACACGTTGGAAAAAACCCAAATATAAAAATATGTATTTTAGTATCATAAGATGGCAAATATTTTTTTTTTTAATTGATCGACACCTACCATATATATATTAAATCCCACTTACCATGACGTTGGTTAACGAAACTGAACTGCATAAATTTGAATTCATTTTATGCATTTTAATTAAAATTTTACTTTGTGTTTGAAGAACTTACTTTGTGGTTATTTATTATTTGTGATATATCTTTTGGCTTTCCGTAGATCTTGTTGCTACTTAAACGGTGTGGGATGAAGATGGATTGGCATGGTTTGTTTCGAAATCTTACTATATGTTTATCCTGTTTATAGATATATTGTATACCACTATTTTATTGCCCTTGTTTGTATTTGCTACATAGATTTATGTTCTTTTTCTTCAGTTTCTTATTTATGCATGTTTCTTCATGTAACCGTTGTAATTGGCTTTGGCCGTAAATATAATGAATGATTTAATATTGACGCTCGGAAGGAAAAAGTTACAAAGCGACATGAAGCAATTGCACGGAAGAGCTAATTAAAGATTTTTCTTTTTTGATAAAAAATCTCGTATTTGAACGTTTTATTTGAATAAACTAATTTTAAATTAACTTTAAAAATTAAAAACTCTAATTGGCTTATCTTTAAAGTTGCTGCATATCGCTTGGTATGTTTTTCCTTTCCAACGTCAATATATACATAATGTTAAAATAAAAACACTTTGTTTTAAATCACTTTTTACAATAATATTTATTTTATTACTGACCGGTATTATTTTATTTATTAAGGTTCACAAACAATAAACAATACATACGACATTAGTAAAATAATCACAAATTGTTATTTTTAATATTGTTCATCCATTAAATTAAATGAAATTAAAGTAAATACAGCATGCACAAATAAAGAAAAAAATATAAAACGATTTTTTTTAAAGTTGGCTAGCTTAATTGAATTCTATGATGGTTATAAAAGTATTGCTCACAGGTTAATACAATTATTTTACCTAACGAACAAGTTCTATTCAATTTTAAATTAAACTGTTACAATTTGTTTCAATTATACTTTGATAAAAGGGCACGTATAGCTCAATCGTTAAAAACCTTGGCGTTTTTTTTTATTAATTAAAAATTTTAGTATTTTAATAGACTTTTCGGTGTGTTTTCCCAATGTTATTATGTGGATCAATTCTTTTTATTTCAGAATAAATTAACAAACATGCATAACCGCTTTAGACCGAATCCAAATATCATTAATACTTTGATAATATGTACATTGTTCGCGCTGTGTTGTCATAGTTGACGAGTTTGCTTAACAAACGTTAGGTTACGGGATCGATTTCCGCAAGGTCGATATGAAATATTTATTCGAAAGGTTTTTTTACGGTGCAATCTTTTTTAATTCCCTAGGTATTTTTATTATTATTATTGTTTAACACTTTACATACGCACACGATTTATAAAGATATAAGAAAAAACAACATCTTTCCATTTTTTGTATATGCATTCTCGTTGAATGCAACCCTAGTAGTTCGATTAAAAAAGGTTTATGCTTCTAAATTTTTTTACAGAATCAATTCAAAATTTTATATATATATCTCCGAACACGGTCAGCGCAAAGATCTACATTTCGCTGACAACGACACGTAAATTGGTTAAGCCGTTTAGAAAAAGTTCAGGGACATCACACGTACAGAAAAATTCTATATATATAAAGATTAACATGTTTATTCATCATCATATATTGAGATTCGAATAATTTTAATGATCACTTAGCCTTCAAGTAATAAAAAAATATTCATAAAGTAATGCGTTTTAATGTAATGCGCTATGCTCTTCCTATTTTTAAGCCAATCGACTGGCTTACGAAAGCCATTTATTAAACTTAAGCTAATTTTAAAAAATGCAGTAGGTATTGTAAAAGCGTGATCTAGGCAGATATAACAAGTGTGTTATCTTGAGGCCAGGAGTAATAACACCGCTTACTTCTTAATGCTTCCTTTTTATTGCTTAGATTTAAGAATATTTTATCTGTCTTTGATTGATTTTCCATCCCTCATAATATACTTACATCCTGAAGTAATAAACTTTGGTCCGTGAATATAAACCTAATTTTACTAAGTGGTCCTTCAGATCCAAGTTTAACTTAATAACACTAATTTCATTAGTCCATCTAGTATTTGGATCGAATAAGAAAAAGTAATGCTTATACAAAAAAAAATTGTACAGAAACTGCTAAGCCGAAAGGTTTCTTAGCCTGGGAAATTACCAACAAATAAAAGTAAATAAAATTATAGGATTTCAATAATGGAATCCAACAAAGGAAACTTTAACACTGAATCCGTTTTTTGAATTACGTAAACGCAACATTATAGCAAAGGATGTTTTCAAACCGTTGAAATTTAAAATACTTTTAATAACAAAATATAATTTCACATGTGACAAATTTTATGATTGTAACAATTTTTTTATTGATGTTAGCTTTTTTATTCATATTTATTAGAAGATTTAATCAATTTAAATTCAAAATCGTCAAAAAAATATTTGTTTATATGTTTGAGCTCGTACACTTTACTTGTTTATTAATAAGGATTTATATTTCTAAACAGAATTACAATGTTAATCGATAGATAGATCGTATTTGCTTTAAAAATTATTTTTTTTGGTCACTGTTGCATTTTGTTATAAAACAGATTTTCCTTATTTTTTTTATTTTCAAGAAAACAAATAATTAGTGTCGGTTAAGATACCTACACACAGGTGTACATACTTGTATACTTTTACTTAGATAAAGTTGTATATGTCACAAAGAGGGCTTATTGTCACAAACGTGTTTAATTTTCGATACGCGACAAATTTTGACATAATTTGACGTTGATATTTGTTATCGCATTGCGTATAAACATAAATAATTAATACGTAAAATATCTTACCTGTATGTTAATCCAAAGCTATTGAATCCTTTACATGTCGCATAAGTAAACACTGTCACAAATGTCAAATTCTCTAACAAAACAACAGCGGCGAATCCACCGTTAAGTTCGCAAATAAGGTGACTCGCAAAACAAACAGTTTTATTATTACGTTCAGTTCGTTTATGTATATTTTCGGGGGCGAGAGACAGGCGTCACGTCGCGTCAAGAGCCGGACTCTAACTGTTGCTTGGGACACCGACGGGGGCTGATTTTCCTACCTCTTCTCCCTCCTCCCTCCCTCCCCTGCCACAGCCTCCCCCCGCCGTTGCCAACATCCTCTCCTACCCACTCTGATGAACCATCGACCGGCCTTATTCTGATCCTGCCGACTTCCGGTGATTATTTGGCGCGCGCGGGAAAACATTCATACCGGGAACCATTCTAGTTTTCAATTTGTCTTAATTTTTGTTTCCAGCTAGTAATGCCCTGAACAATTTGTGGTCGGAAATGTTTCATGAAATATTAATGAGTTCTGTTTCAGAAAGATAGAAGCTTTCTATTATCATTAGTTAAATAAATGTTTACGTTTGATGACGGAACTAAGTTTCAAAGTTTATCAATATTTAAACATCTTTTGGATCGATACGACGATGCAGTAGAAAAAAGGTATTCATTTTATTTAAAATACCTCATACTGAATAAATTAAATAAATAAATAACCGTAGTTGTATTTGATAAATTTTGTGTTGTAAATTGCTAACCACAACACGTTTAATTCGGCGGCCTCCGTGGTGTAGTGGTCAAGACGCTTGACTCACGCACGGAAGGTTCCGGGTTCGATTCCCGGTGAGAACACAAAAAAATAAAATTGTGTTTTTCTCAAGCCTGGGTCCTCTGTGATGTAATTCACCACTGTAATTAGGTCTCCTGGCCTGTTGTGGTGCAAAATGTAAAAAAAAAATGTAATTATCTTGAAAGTGCTTAGAAAACATTATTTACCTTTTTTTAAATAAAAATAAAACATTTTTGGATATTAAATGAGTTAAAATGGTCGATACAACTTTCTCTTGTAAAATAATTCATTTTTGTTTTTATACGGATTATTCTATTCTGCTTATCAGCACCTTATCACATACAAATTGGAACAAAATACACATTGCGAATATAATTCAATTAAGTGAACAGTCTTTAATCTTCAGGTAGGTACTATTTGTCATTTAATTACACGTGACATTAACATTAAAATGAAAGGTTCGGTGTTGTTTAAGAAAAATATTTATTTTAGTAAACCAATTTCATATTTAACAAATATTACGTGCCAACTCAAGAGATTGCAATTTTTTAAAAACTTTTCAATTTGTACGTGGCTAACTTTTGTTTCGTCAATTCAAGTTTTTTTTTTGCTTTAAACCAAGGTTTTTTTTAATCAATTGTTTGCTTGATTTTTTAGATATTATACGTAACATTTTTTTGTTTTATTAAATTCTCCTATTTTAATGGTGCATAAGATACAACTACTCGCAGTACAAGAAGCTATTGAATAGTTTTTATTTTTTAATTTAAAAAAAAATATATATATATATATTTTTTCACGCCCATAAGGGGAGTAATATAAAACAAGAGTACATAAACAACTTAAGATTTAAAAAATAGAATATAAATCAAAAAAAGATAGAACAAAGTTAAGAAATAAATTTGGTATAAAAAAAAGATAAGTTTATAACCAACATAAATTTTAAAAAACACAATATAAAGAAATTAAATATAAAACTGTGTTTAGAAGTTTAATTGGTTTTAAAAAAAAAAATAATAATTAAAAAAAAAAAAAAGCTTAAGAAACGCAGTTAAAGGTTTAAAGCAGTTAGGTACATAATGTTATAAAATTCAGTATAAACAGAATATAAGTTCTATTTGATATGGAACATATACATTGATATTTGAAATTTACAAAACTGACGTTAAAGACATCGATGTTATTAGCATATTGGTTCGCAAGTACGTGCATCCGCATTACTGGAGAATTCACGATGGATTAATAAAAACAACCACCAGAGTTACAATTATTGCAAAAATATTATCAGATTGTCCTTTGGGCGTACAAGCAATAACTGATACTCAGTCGCTTCATTGTAGATATTCAGAGTAAAATTAAGCATCTAAAAATCAGGCGGATTATTATTAAAATATGCTGGATAAGAAGACATGCTGGTATCGCAGGAAATAAGAGAGCAGATGAACGAGCAAAAGAAGCAACTTGTAAAAGAACGGCACCTTTCTTCTCAGAATTCTCCTTTAGTTTTGCCAAGCGCTGTATAGAACAAAATACGCAGCAGCGTTGGGAGGATAATCACCGCGCTTCTTCTATAGGTAAAATTACTAAAACGTTTTTCCCAACTCTGGCTGATGCAGCAAACTTCCGTCGTCACCATCAATACATTAGACAGTCAACTGTGGAGCGGGCGTCGCGGTTTCGATTCCCGCCAGTTGCAAGAAAGGAATTCAAGAAAGATTTTTTTGTCAATTGGTCTGGGTGTTGTGGTGTATTTTTCATTACCTCTTTCCATATCTTCTCTATCCTACCTGCTGACAAACATCAAATAAGAAGCTTAGCGGGTTGTTTCTTTTTTTTTAAATGTACTTTCAAAACGACCTAAAACTTTACCGGACGCGGAGCTATAAAAAGTTACCCATATTGGTTTAAATGAAGGTATAATGACTATTGTCCATGCAATGATATTTCTTTATTGAATATTAAACATTATTTATTAAACTGTTATTTCAAAGCCCATTTTTCAGTTTATAACGCCATAAACTTGAAGCAGAATGCAGGAAAGATGGAATATTTTTAACAGATATTTAAATAGTCGTTAAAATCACGCGCCATTGTCCTTAGACTTTGCAACAATGGTGGTTTCCGCGTACCTTAGCCTTGTACATGACACGTAAGGCTACTAAATACAGGGGTCCTAACATGTAAAAAAAAACGTATCTTGATTGGCACCTGAAACGTAAGACTGATGACCGATAAGATAGTGGTCTTACACTTTAGGTCAGCCACAGCAGTCGTCAACCAGCGGCACGTGGCCCACAAGATCCTCGCCCTTTGCATTGAGTATCGATAATTATAGTGATTTGTAAATCAACATAATAGATTTACAAAGTAATACTTAAAATTAATCAAACACTTAAATTTTGACGCAATAATACTCGTCTCTACTTCAAAAATGCATGCTAAATATCGATGTTTTTTCCTTAGAGTAATTACCTAATAGAGGCGCCCACATAAAAAAAAAACAACTCTTCGATTATTGATCACGAAGTTAGCTACAAGTGTTAGCAATACAACATGCCGTACATACTTGAGTTGAGAACTCCAAGTGCTAACCGGTACCGTTTATTACACGTTTGTTGTTAAACTAATAACCAAACCAAAAATTTGGAACGCTTTTATTCTATGCGATAGAGCTTAAGGACTTTGGCTAGTGAAGTATTACTCTTTCTGAATTTCAACTTTTTTATTTTAAGGTTTTCTAAACTATTAATTTTTTTGGTGAATTCAAAATCAAACTCTTTCATTCTATAATAAGTAAAGGTCAAATAATAATGTTGTACAAGAATAAAGCTGTAAACCTTTCCGGCTAATACTCTGTATTTAAAAAAAACTTGCAAGTCAAATGAAGCGACAAAAATCTAATTTTTCTTCTCTTGGTGCCCTGTCAGGTATTCCCAACGTTTGCAATTACTCTGGAAAAGTCTCTTTCCTGTGCTGCCCGGAAAATCTACTCCACAGCCCTGAAGCTAGTCCAATCTCGTATATTTCGGCCAGGACATATGTCTTCTTCCAGCACCTCGGTGGCCATCAATCTTGCCCTTCAAAATTAAATGAAGCAGATGTTACTTTTTTCCACGCATAATATGCTCCAGATACAATTTTTTACTAACTTTTATAGTGGCTAACAGTTTTCTGTTCATTCTAGCTCGACTCAAGATTTTTGAGTTCGTTATCAGGTCTGTCCAAGATATCTTAAGCATTCTGCGATGCAACCACATCTCAAAAGCCTCCAGCCTATTTATAGTGTTCACCTCCAGAGTCCAAGTCTCGAAGTCATACAACAATACAGACTACACATTTTAGAACATTTCATTTCATCTTGTTGAATTTATTAATAACAATTGATCGTGAAAATAAGTAATTAGCATTTTGTTTTTGAAATTTGAAATTATATTTTTTTGGAATACAAACAGATATACAGGTTAACTGATTATAAATGGAGACTTTGACAAATATGTACATAAAAAAAGTAAAGCCTGCCATCCAATAACATGTTTTCACTTTATTGTTTTTAACTATATAAAATGCTGTAATATGGTGCAAATGCTGCCCGCAATTATTCCCACCTAAAATATTTGACCATCTTACAACAAAAAGTTGCCGACTCTTGTTTTATGAGCTACTCTAGGGACAATTAAATATCATCATTATTATAATTCACTAAAATGTTGTATTTCAATTACAGTGTAACCGGAGTATTTTTATAACGTGGAGGGTAAGGTGATCAGTCTTACTCGGAAAATATTGTAGGGTAAAAACCCCACTAAAAACAATTCTCGTCTACCCAAAGATGAAAGAAATAAAGGAATTTAGATGTTCAAATATGGGCAGAATGGTGAATGTTACACCGTGTGTAAAGTTGCCATTTAAACCAGCCAATGACAGGTCATAAGCCCTGTAGATGCCTAGACTTCTATATTACTTTATCTAAAATGTTCTTCATATCTATCGTTAAATCCAGTTCCTGTCTACAAAAAATTATAAAAACTCAAAATATTGTTGATAAATCCTTTATTAATGCGGTTGAGATTCTTATCATTGAATCATTTAACTTAAATTCTAGTCAGTAGATACTAAGTTAAACAAATATTAAATAAATTGTTCGTGTTATTTAAAAGTAAGGATTTAACGTGTACAAGTACTTTGTTTAATTTCCTTTTTAGATGTATTTTATCATTTCCACGATTCCCTACCGCCTTTATCCGAAATAGAATATCCACAAATCCCCCGATTTAAGATAAAACGAAGGATTCTGAGGTGCGTGACGTTTATCCTACACAAAACAAAGAAATATTTGTTGGTGAGACTCAAATATTGTGCTGGAAATTGTTTTATTTACCTTCAATTTCTTTTACAGAATAAATACCTCGGAGTTTCTAACTAAAATTTTATATTTTATACTAGTGGACAAACGTTGTCTTGCCAGAACGTTGGCTTGCCTGATATTACCTTGGGAAAAAACTTTTTTTATAAGCAGGTACCTAGGTACTTTATAATTATATTCCAAAACTAAAAATAATTCATTTTCAAATATAGAATTCTTTTTGTAAATTTGAAACTCGGATCTTCTCATCAACAGGGGTGCACTTTATTCAATAATGCGATATTCAAAAATGTATTGAATGTCAGTTAAATTATTTTAGGTTTACCAAAAAGCCAATAAAATATATAAATGGGAAGAAATTATAAGGAATGTAAGGAAAGAACCTGATTGGGATCCATAAAAAGCTAATGTTGTTTGTAAACATTCAAAAATAAACTTTTACATAAAAAAAAAATTGTTCCATTTTTTTTGTGTTTGCATTCTCGTTGAATGCAGCCCTGGTAGGTCTATGAAAATAAGATTTATGCTTCCTACTTTTGTTTTTACACATTCGATTGAAATTTTTAATATCTACGAACACGCGCAACGCAAAGATCTACATTTCGCTGAAAACCTCACGTAAATCGGTTAAGCCGTTAAGAGGAGTTCAGTGACATCACATGCATAGAAAAATTATATATATAAAGATAACTTACCAATCCGCCTTTGTTTGAACATGAATATTAATTCAATTTTTGTATGTTATGTTGACTTTTGTGAAATAAAAAAAAATAAAACATTTTGTGATGTTGGTGCGTTTCATATCAATTATTTGACACACATTAGAGCCAGTTGCATTAAAAAAAGTTAAGTGAAATAAAGTTATGAATGAAATAATTGTTGCGTTTTTGTCACAATGTGCAACACGGGTTGTTTTATTTTTTTCATTTTGACGATAACGCAACAATTATTATGCTTTAAATTGTATTCAACATGAAATATTAATTCAAACTTTCGTTTATGCTACTGGCCCTTAGAACACGCTTGAAAACACGTTTGAAAGAATGTTGATTTAATTCAATTTAATAACGTTTACCAATCTGCCCCGCCACTTGAACATCAATATTTCCTAAATTCTCATATATCTTGTTGATTTTTGCTAACTAAAAGAAAAAACCTTTTTTGATGTGGGTGAGATAAGTACGAATTATTTGACGTATTAGACAACGCCAACGCCTTACGAGTATGTTGAAATATTTATTAACAAAGACTAGATTCCAATCTCTGGGGAATTATTAAGATATAATGGAGATTTTCGGAAAAGGAATATGGAATTCTAAGCACAATTAGGGCATATGTGTATGTTATTGGCTATGATTAGTTAACCTATAGTTAAACAAAATACATTTATTTAACTCTACTATCTGTTGACATTTTAAAAATACAATTGCGTAAACAATTACAATTGATGGGGGTAGACCATAAATATTAATAATATCTGTTTTCATATATTTTTTGTTTGTTTGAATAAATAAATAAACCAACGTAATTTTTAAAATACTAAAACAAAAGAAACGGTTTTGTTTTGATGGATCTTTATTTAAAATTATTATAAAATAACATAGTGACTTATTACTTTTTTATTTTACTAGCGAATCATACTGCTTTGTACCTAAAAATCATAACCTTTATTAACCTATAGTTGAACAAGTTATATTTTTTTATCTCTACCATCTGTTGACATTTTAAAAATATAATTGCGTAAACAATTACAATTGATGTGGGTAGACCATAAATATTATTAATATCTGTTTTCATATATTTTTTGTTTGTTTGAATAAATAAATAAACCAACGTAATTTTTAAAATACTAAAACAAAAGAAACGGTTTTGTTTTGATGGGTCTTTATTTCAAATTATTATTATATCACATAGTAACTTATTACTTTTTTATTTTACTAGCAAATCATGCTGTTTTGTACCTAAAAATCATAAAAATAACAAATACATTCATCAATCACAAAGCCGATCAAATGATTCCACGGCTAAAAATGAAAAAGTATATTTTTAACAAAAGAGAAAAGTAGATTACTTTAACAATGTGATGATAAGAATTTATGTTCCGTTGCAAGAATATGCATAATTAATTAAAAAACAGATTTTATTCAATTTGGAAAAATATACAGATATTCGAATTTAATAAGGAAACATAGATTCTTAAACGTTAAAAGACCATTTTTTTATTATAATTTTTTTACAAGTATATACTGTTATATAAGGTAGAAACAATAAATAAAAATCAATCAAAAGCAAATTAATACCAAGATAAAATCAAAACTTCTAAATTCCACTCATGGTCAAAATAGTTTTGTTTTCAAAGGTATAAACAATTATAACCATCTTCTCAATGAGCAAATAACTATTCAAACTTATATACTTATCACTAAATAAATTCAAAGAAAATTCAAATAATATTTTTTAACCAGAGTTAAAAGAGAATTTTATTTAAATCAGTATTACTGTCCTACTATTTTCTGTTTTTCTTTTTATTTCGAATATTTTTATGTATATTCGAAATAATTTTACTTCAAATTACTGAAAAGTATAACAATGTAATTAACTTTTCAAACACAAGAACTAGTATATTATTTGGAATATTACAGTTACTAAACCAAAAAAATTATAAATCATATGTGTATGATATAAATATATATTTATATATGTATAAAAATAAATGTAAAACCAACTCCCTCTCTAAACACGAGTTTTTTCTACTCTATTAGAGAGGTAGAAAAGTTATTATAAATTAAGTATGTACCAACCATTGGTAATTTTATACTTTTTTGTCAAGAATTTTTTCAAAGAATATATTTAAAAAAAAATATATGCAAAAAAGTTGGAATATAACATTAACCAAATAAATAAAAGTAGATTGTAATAGAAAAAAAATATTCATCCTTTTATGTAACCATACTAATTAATAAAAAATA
Organism: Micrasema longulum; assembly: GCF_059751315.1. NCBI lineage: Eukaryota > Metazoa > Arthropoda > Insecta > Trichoptera > Brachycentridae > Micrasema > Micrasema longulum. The sequence goes on from NW_028277921.1 coordinate 1,246,507, forward strand.
AAAATAACAAAAAAATATATGGGATCCAGGGCCGCAATTACTATCAATACATACCGAGATGGTAAACTCAACTTGCCTATAACCTCTATTTATTACTCCGCGTTCAATGCTTCTTTAAAATTAAAGTATTTTTCTTTCGTATTTTAAATAGCTAAAGTAATAAAAAATGCAGCTTCTTCAAAACCATGTAAATTTTTAATTTATCGTAATTAAAGCAAAAAGAGATGTCTTAAACATGATTTTTATACGACATGTGATATTTCCTTAGATGGTACAATAAACTTTCCATCATTCTACCTACTTACGTAATACGAAGCCGGGTTTATCGATATCTCGATACGTGCTCCCAGGAAGATAGAAAAAAATGTTGAAAAAATATAAAAACATTATTTATTTTTCTCACTGGCAATACTTTAACCAAATCTCAAAGGTCTTACGCACGCGCTCTAATTACCCCAAGTTTCCATACCGAATAGCTAGATGCTGCTTCTCGTATATGTCAGAATAAATTTGGCCTTTGCTTATGTGGTCATAAAACGTTAGTAATATACACATTTTTTGTAAACAATTAGGTTATGAGTGGAAAATAAGTAATACAGAAATTTCATTATGTCCCGGCAACGGCCTTGTAAATTTATAGTTCAAATTAATAAAATAATACGATACGTTAGTTATACATACGTGTTTGTTTTGTAGAAAGTATACTTTGGAAATAATACAGAAAATTCTAGCGCCTCGGGCATTTCTAGAATCTACATCTTCATTGAAGTTAATTTTCAACAAGCAAATGAATGATCAAATTCGTCTTTATATTTTCTTATCCATAGTTATTTATTATTTCGCTGTTCATAATAAAGTAATTACCGACATACTGCAAAAAGCGGATTAGTGAGATTCATAATTGCAAATGTTAAATGTTATGTAAATAATAATACTGTTTATTCAAAAAAAGATTGGTCATAAAAAAAATATTTAATATTTGATTTTTTCAGAATTCAAATATGAAATTATATTCATATAAGGTTTGATAATAAAATACAAAAACTTTTTTAATTGTGTATTTAAGTTAGTAGTTAAAAGATCCTATTCTTTTCTTAATTGAAACCTACACATTTTTTTAATTTGTCGATTTTCAGTCATTTTGGAGACGTTGTTGATTTTTGACAAATAAACCTTTTGGTTGTTTTTATTTGTTTTTACAAGAACTGGGTTATAGTCCCATGGTAGTACTTACTGTGGACTCACAGGCCAGAGCAAAGGTCCGAGGCTCAAATCCCACTCTACCACAATTCGATTTCCATCTTTACAGCACAAGTTATTTATGGCTTTTAGGAAATGGTATGAAAATGTAAATATTTGAGTAAATAATAAAAACACTTTTTTTTTCATAAAAAAAACTAGTAAGACCCGTTTTAATGTGATCGGAAAATTTTCAAGATTATTCCAGAGCGCAAAAAGATGGACGCCCGCTCAAACCTCGCGGCTTGTTCACGCCTATTGACTAAAAACCAGACCGCATTGATGATTTAAATGCAATAAAATTCTTCGGAATAAGGCGATGAGGATAATAATCAAAACGAATACATATTCAAATGTTTAAATAAAGTTTTCAAAAATTGGTTTTCTCACAGTAAACAACAAAAATGCAAAATTATATTTTAATTTACGAACAAGTTTTTTTTTTACATTAACATTTTTTTAAACATTCATTTAATTCCCGTCAAACTACAAAAACAGTTTTTTGCATGGATTGCTCACATTTAAGTAAAACAATATGAGAAAAAATCTCGAATATATCAACAAAATAAAGTATAATACAGTAAAATACAGTCTTTTTTTATACCGATGTTTATAAAAAAAAAATAAACAAACAACACTTTTAAACTGTTCGGTTTTCTTTTTTTTCCTTTTTTTACACACCAAACTTAGTATTTGAGAAAAAAAAATTAAAACAAATTCAACTCTATTTTTATTCATTTCACTTTTCTGTATTTTGTCTGGAAGTCTATTTACTATGCGTGGGAGTATATACGTCCTGATTTTGAACCATGCGCATTAAGAGTTTTTTTTCTGTAAAATTTATTTTCACCTTTGTACTTTTTTGTACACTTTTTTGTACACCTTTTTAAGAAGGGAATATAGAAGTCTGGGCATTTACAAGGCTTATGACCTGCCATTGGCTGGTTTGAGTGACCACTTTACACACTGTATAACATTCACCATTCTGCCTATATTTCGTGTTTAAACATCCACATTTCCTCAACTTTTCCATCTGTTGACTTTTGTGAAGTAAATGAGCTGAAACCTTTATCACGTGGGTGAGATTCATCGGGCTGAACCATTTTTCCTATTACACAACGCCTGAAAACAATTTTGAATTTATTCCTGTATATCCTTCTCAAAAATGTTTCCCCTCTATTACATTAAATTAAGATCTAAATAACTCCCTAGGGAGGAAATCTAGCCTGTCTACAATTATTTGGACATACTTATAGCATTTTTGAGAGCATGAGGTTAAATCAATTTTTTTTAAATTACCAACATACAAAACTAGAGTAAAAAATATATTAGATTGCCAATGAGTTGACAAATAGAGACTTAAAACTTACTGTACTAGGTTTAAAAACTGCACGAATTCAATCGAAGAAACAAAAAAAATGGGAAATCTTAAAATATATAAAATCAATTTTAAAATAATATTTCTTTGAATTGAAAATTTAGGAAATTAAATGTTAGTTATGAACTAACTTAATAAATCATAAATTAGTAAATACAGGAAGTTTTTTTTATCAAACTGTGCATAAGAGTGGGCTGAAGATGTATGAAGTTTTTTTTTAAACATCGAAGGGGAAGGGGTCTAAAAAATTGCATTTTGGACCACATTGAACTTAAAAATTATTTTGAAAAATAGTCCTCACTACTTTTGGCCCTCAACCGAGGTTTTAAGTTTATAACTGTCTGAATATTGTGTTAAATATTTATTTTGACAAAGCTATTTTTTGTTATTTGAGATATAATATAATCACATTACACATTCGAACACGTTTTAAAATTATCGAAATGCAAAAATTTTACACTCCGCTGAACTAATTCCGTTGAGCACCTAGCTAATATTGACGAAAATAATGGCTCATTAAGACAATGCTACTCATTTATTACAAAACAAAGTGAAACTTACGCTCTTAGATGCGCTTTAAGTCAAGTTTAATGTATTTTATAAAATTTAATTGAACTGATTTTCTAATTAAAATACGAAATGACAGCCGGTTTAGCGCAAAAATTTACTTTTTTAAAAAAATTTTTAAGCTGTGGTTGAGGGCCTTAAGTAGTATCAAATATTTTTTTAATCTTTTTTGCATTCTAAGTAATCCAAAAGGCAACTTTTAAAACCCCTTTTATTTCGAAATTCGGAAAAACAAATATTGGCACACCCTACTGTGCATGTACCGAATGTTTAATTTTTTAAACTATTTCCTAAATATTGTTACTAACTTGTCCTGAAAAAATGGGATTCGAGTTATGATAGAGAGGAATTAGAACCTACCTTTGATCTGTGAGTCCACAAAACTACCACAGGGCCATGACCTGATTTGAAGCATATTCAGATACGTATGTAATGCATATTCAACGTCGCGTGTGCATATATGTGGGTGAAGTATGTACATACATACATATATTTGTGTATATATGTATTTTCCGTGTTCAGGCTAGAACCCTGAACCAGTATTTTCGATTCGATGGCTTCTCTTAGGTTAAAATCCTGAAGGTGAAAACCGAGTAGAGATAGGTTAGCCTCATTGTGCGAGGTTGGCGCGTTCACCTACCATGCGTGACGTTTTAGATTTGATTCGAAGAAAGGTGGACTTAAAAAGTTGATTTCAAAGTTGGATCCATACTGCAATATTCCATTGCAATTTGACGAGTATCTGAAGCGTAAGCGCCTTACTAAGGCTATCCGAAGTTTTTATTCCACGGAGACCGGAGTGATAAGAGTACTGTCTGACATTTTAACGGCGGTAGACTCTGGTCACCTGATATTGGCTATTTTGGACTTGAGTGCTGCGTATGATACTGTAGACCAAATTATTTTGCTTGAACGCCCGGAGAAAACCAATGGTATCTGTGATCAGGCAGATATGTGATTCAGTTCATATATTGATAAAAAAGAATATGCAGTTGTGTTCCAGAGTCTACTAGAGTGCCTTAAAACTCACTCTAAGTTTTTGGACTATTTTTCTATCTCTATCTCGAAATATATAGAAAACATTATGAAATAATGTGAATTATGATCTCACTGCTATGCGAATGATCCATGTGTTTACGTTTATTTTGGAGCAGGCATGAAGAGTGTGCTTGTTAATAATTCATGGATGCATTGAGAAAATAAAAAAATGGATGGCTGAAATTTGACCCATATAAAACGTTACAACTGTGTATGGCTTTGGCCAAACGTCAACATTTGATTCAAGATACTCAATATAAGGAGTACCTACCGCTTTACCCACTGTTTAACTACTCGGAATCCTCCTTAATTCTGACCTCTCTCTTGGTGCTCAAATTAGCAGAATGAGGAAGTTCTTGCTTCTATCAGTTGAGAAATATTAAAGACATATGCGAAAATTTGCTGGTTGATGTCACCCGTCAATAAATAAATATTTTTGTACTGTCTTGAGTCGATTATTGTAATGGTTTCTCCGCACGTCTACCAATGAATACAATGACTCTCCTACAGTCTATATTAAACTCCACAGCGAGACTCATTTTAGGAATCTCCATCTCCGTCCAAGTTGAGCCATATCACTCTACTGCTTTGGGAATTACACTGGTTACGCTTTCCACAAAGGGTATACAAACTCTGTTGGCATATGTAAGGGTCACTGCATATGCCAACCGGAATATCTAAAAGAACTATGCATTCCAAATGTACTAGCTGACAGATATGTTACGCGTAGATCAGCTACATCTTCAGCGATAGGAAAAGTTATTTTACATGTTTGCTACCAGTTCACTAAATTTAGTGAAGGCAGCAGGCCCTATGGCATGGGATGTTTTTCCAGCAGAGTGACAAATCTGTAAGAGTGAAGTGATGTTTCGAAAGAAACTCAAAACCCAGATATTCTCGGAATCATTCGAATAAATCTGTACCAAATTTAATACTTCAATCAAACACTGATTTGAGTCTGCTTAAAATTGTTTTTTTTTTTTTTTTTAAAACATAAACTAAAAATTCGGCAAATTTATTCATCTTGTTAGGGCATGATTGTGCCTCGTCAGAGTTTGAATTTTAAATTAAATTGTAATATGAAGTTCTACAAATTAAACAAAAAGTCCATAAATAAATACACCCTCACCATGTTAGGACCAAATTTTACAGATGAAAGAGTTGAGGAAATGTGGTTGTTCAAACATGGGCAGAATGGTGAATGTTACACAGTATGTAAAGTGGCCACTTAAACCAGCCAATGATAGGTCATAAGCCCTGTAAATGCCGAGACTTCCATATTCCCTTCTCAAAAATGTTTTCCCTCTCTGTTGAAATAAATTTAAATGTCAGTTTAAGGTTTCAACCAAATTATTTTTTAGAGAATTTCTTGAGATATTATATGACAAACATGGCGCTACATAAGTTTTTATTTTATTTTTTATATTTATTAAAAAAAGATCTTCTCAAAATAAATATAAAATTAAAAAATATTTGGTCCATACATAATTATAAAAATAACGTTTCTACCTCTCTAATAGAGAAAAAAACTCGTGTTTAGAGAGGGAGTTCGTTTTATATTTATTTTTATACGTATACATATATGCATTTAGTATCCAAACACAAATATTTTATTTTTTATTTACATTTTATTTTTACTATCTAAAATAGATTCTATGAAATTAGATATTGTATTTTAAAATATACACAATTCTCCACTGTATGGAGTTCAGGCTAGGGTGGGACTCATGTGGTTTTTTTATTTACATTTAAATGTTTTGATATTTGGTTTTGATTTTAAGATTTCCGGAAAGTAAAATAAATGTTTTATTTCCAAGATGTGAATAATGATTTAAAAATTCAGCTGTATTGCATCTGTGTAAAATTAAATTATTTGGAAATCTGGAGTTTCGAGAATTTTGTACATTAGTTGGTTTTTTTCTTTGAAAGTTTGTACGGTATATGCTTTTTTAATTATGTTATTAATTGAGGGTATATCTTGTTCTAGTATCATTTAAAAAGAGGATAAAATCATACATTAAAATAAACCAACATAGGCATAGCCTGTGCGTGGAGTATACTGATTTATAGAAGGATAGTATGCACAAGTTTACACACATATACACACCCTTACATACACATATACAATATATATACATATGTTTATATATATACGGTAATATAATGTTAAGCCATAATAATTAACAAAAAATATTTATGGTCAGTTGATATATATATACACATATTCAAGTATACCTACACAATTATAAAAAATAAGCAATATCAATACGATAGTATAAGAAAAGAAAAAAAAAACTTATTTTACAAGCTATTTAGCTTAAGTTACCAAGAACATCTCTACAATGATGAATTATTGGTGAACTTTGGTCAGAGGTTATTCCTCTGATGTCAGATAGTGCTAGACTATTGATTTTAATTTGTATATTCCATTGTAAAATTACCTTTGCTGGTCATGCAGGTACGAGTAAATAAACAATGGAATGTATTGTATTGCTACAAACGCAAAATTGACATCTATCATATTTATTATAAACATTACATTTGAGCCCATTAAAGGGTGTAGTTAATTAACTGTCATTTTAAAGGTGAAGTAATCTAACTACTTATATTATATTTCTGTTATTAATATTATCTAAAAAACCTTTTTTCCTGTCTTTTTATGTGCAAAACGTCCATGTTAATTAAAATTACTGTAAAAGTTTTGTAAAAAAAGCGAAAAGCTTATAGAGTTAAAACTTTAAATACAAAAGTTTTACCCTTTTGTCAGTTGGTTCACTTCACTCGCAATGGGCTCATTTTATGTCTGTATTATGTATATACCTTTTACTAATTTCATAAAATTACTTTTAAGGGTATCATTACTTTTTAAACTTATGCAAACTACAATAATATTTTAATATTTTTGCAAAATAATGTGCAAACATTTTGAATTATTTTCATATGGAAAAATGTGTTCCTTTGAACAATTTATTTTGCCACAACGAAAATAACGTTTTTACCACACACTCGGGAATAAATGTAAATTCTTTAAAGTCTAGATATTTCAATACCTAGTATGTTTATTTTGAATACATTTTTTACTTCAATATTTATTTTCGAAAATTACATTTATGAGTATCCCTAAGGGAAAATAAGTTCAAACTTATGTTACGTCTGATAAATAAGTATATCTCTATGGGTTTATACTGTATATATGACGTTTTTTTACATTCAAAAGACATGTTTATTGAAAAACGTATATATTTTTATTTTAAAAACGTTTTTTGACTATACCAAAACATCATCAAATTCATGAAACAGATACATTTTTTTTAAATTACGAGCTTTTACATTCCTACGAGATGGTATCCCATCTGACTAATTAAAAAACTACATTTTATTATGTAAGTTAAGTATTAAGTACATTATTTATAACATTTTAAGTTATCTAAAAATTTTTTTGCCACAGAGGGGTAACGCATTTTGAAATACATTTTGCCTAGAAGAATGTAAGACAGTGTGTAAAGTGGCCACTTAAATCAGCCAATGACAGCCATAAGCCATGTAAATGCCTAAACCTCCATATTCCCTTCCGAAAAATGTTTTCCCTCTGTTGCAACTAATGTAGATCTAAATTACTCCCCAGAGAGGGAATCCAGCCAGTCTGCAAACATTTGGACATACTCAAAACATTGTTGAATTAACTAACTGGTAAAAGAAGAAGTATAAAAATTGGATAATTGTTTTCGGGCGTTGCCTAGTAGGTGAATTGTTTCAGCCGGATGAATCTCACCCACCCACATAATAAAGGTTTGAGCTCTTTAACTTCTCAAAAGTCAACAGATGGAAGAGTTGAGGAAATGTGGATGTTTAAATAAAGGCAAAATGGTAAATGTTACGCAGTATGTAAAGTAGCCACTTAAACTTAAAGTGTAATGCAGTGTAGTGATGAGAACAAGTGTAAATTTATAAATAAAGTTGATAATATAAAATATTTAGGAGTAATCATAGATTCGTATTTAGACTGGGCTGCTTAAATTGACAATTTAACAACAAAAATTAAAAAAAACTTGTGTTTGTTTTCAACTCTCTAAGAAACATTCTGGACAAAAAAACTTCGAAAAAAGTGTATTTTTCATTATGTCAAAGTCTTGTTGAGTATGGTATTATTGCGTGGGGTGGGGCCCGGAAAAATGCTATTTAAGCATTAGAAATTGCACAAAAGTGTGTTCTCAAGGCTCTACTCGGGGTCCCTATCAGAACACCTACAGCTGAGGTGTTTGAACGAGTAGGTGTTCTAAACGTCAGGCAACTGTATGCTTAGGCACTTCTCGTTCACACTCATAAACACGGTGGAAAAAAAATTTACAATACGAGCTTTGAAACGCGTCATAAAAGAAAACAGCTATACATGGCACCTAAAATGACAACATCATTTGGTCAAAGGAGTCAAATGCTGTCTTGAGATGGTCACCCCACCAAAGCAGTAAACATGTTTATGTATAATTATTTTTGCATTTCATGTTTTGTATTTGTATCCACACGGTGTCTCTATGAATATATGTCATATAATCGTATATTTGGCATTTGTGCGGATGTTGGGCCACCGGGAGCTAACAGTAGCTTGTTACTTGACCTAATGTCTTCATTGTAGTTAAATGTGAGAGCTGTACTAATAATATAATGTTGTTTTCTTTTTCTTCTTTTTTTTCTCTTATTATTAAATAGGTATATATATCTGTGTGGATTAAAATTTGAATATTTAATATTTAATTTAGTACATTATAAGAATAATATACTAAATCATGTAAATGAATGCCTTGACACGGGTTGTGCCCAGTGAGGTATTCATATTGAAAAAAAAGTTTTATGTAAAACGTGAAATAAAAAAATAAACCAGCCAATGACAGGTCATTAGCCCTGTACATGACTAGACTGTTTATATTACCTTCTCAAAAACGTTTTCTCTCTGTTGCAAAAAAATTTAATCCAAATTTATCCGTAGGGAGGAAATCCAACCAGTCTGCGAACATTTTGACGTACGTAAAACATTGTTAAATGTTAGCAAATATTAGTAAATAACTACTTAACGACTTTTTTTGTCTGCCTTCCCAATCCCCACTTCCACACGTTCTGCAACATATCACTAAATATTATTATTTTATTTTTAGTGCATGTTCAGACATGGTGGTGTTTGCATCACTTTTAACTCTGCATGTACGAGTAACCTATGTACTTTTTCGTAAATATTGTGAACGGTGATAGTGAAAGTGAGATTGTATTCTAGTATTTATTTCATTTCATTAATTTTATTCATACAAATACATACATATAACAAAAAAATATAATTAAAATGTATCCCAAACTCTATGAGGCCAAGGGCCCTGTGTTGACTTGGGATACAACATAATATAAAGTGGAAGTGCATACATTATTAAATAATTGCAAAAATAAAGATAAAATATTATAACAGAAACATACATACAGAGTGTTCTTTAAACCCTGTCACATCCAAAACCACGATGATCAGAATGGGCAAGAAGACATAGAGGCATATTTAAAAAATATTTAGAACAAGTATTTTTTTTAAATATAAAATATTTAAAAAAACAAATGGTTGCTTACTTCTGCAGGAGAGAAGCGAAGGGGGCGTGGCTGCGTGGTCCGTGGTGTATCAAACTCCCCCCTTCCCCTCCTCTTTTCACCCATGCAGAAGTAAGCAACCATTTGCTTTTTTTTATATATATTTTTTTTAAATTTATTCGTTCTAAAAAATTATTTCAATGTGCCAATATGTCTTCTTGCTTATACTGATCATCGTGGTTTCAGATGTGACAGGATTTAATGAACACCCTGTATATTTCAATAAACACACGCGTAATAGTATATAAATCTAATAAAACTTTCTTTTTCATACAATTCTTTCTCTGTTTTTGATGTGTATTATCTTATCTCTTTCTGATATTAATTTATCAAATATTTTTGTGTACCGTATATTATATTATTTTCACATATATACTTACTGTTAACTAATTTTCATTATTTGTTTTTACGATTAATTTGTTAATAACATTTTTTTTATACGTATATATGTGTATATATGTGTGTATATATATATTTAGAACTCTTAACAAGTTATTTACAATTTGTTTTTTAATTTTAACATTGTTCTTATATTCATATTTTTAATCTTTTTTTTATGCAAAGTTTCGCTTTTTATTTTGCATTGCAGTTTGCTTTTTATTGTTTCTACATGTAAATAAAATCTTTTTTTATTTCTTTTAATGTGTTGTGTATTTATAAAATTATTACTTTCTTTGTTTGTAGTTACCTGTATATTTATTTTTATACTTATAAGTGTATGAAAATGTATTTATTTTTTTGTTTGAATTCTTAACAAGTTACTTACAATTTGCTTTTTAATTCAATTACTTTTATTATATCCATATAAAATTATTTTTTTCTTTTTTACTATGTAAAGTTTCACTTTTTATTTTGCATGGCAGTATGCTTCTTATTGTTTCTAAATGTATTGTTTATCTTTTAAATTTTTACGCACTATGTTTGTACTTAACTGTATATTTTTTGTAAATGCCCCTTGGAGGTATTGTAAAATTAAATAAATAAATAAATAAATAAAAATAAATAAAATAAAAATAAATCTATGCAATATCTCGCAGCAGTCTCCTACAATGGTCTCTTCCCTTAGACATATTGGTGTCGTGAGTGTCCTGACGAAGAGACGGGTACGTCGGTAAGTGGTTTTATACTAATATTTACTAACATTAATTAAGTTTCAGTCCATTATTATGTAGCTTATTTATTATTTTATTAATTTAGTTATATGATTAATATGGTAAAATTTAATACTTAAGACACAATATTAACATTTAAAGTGTGCGGAAACTCTTCAGATGATTTTAAAATGATAGTAAGAAACTGAAAATATAATGTAAAAAGTTTGCACTCCATGAAATACTAGACGCTCGTAAATCGTTTTCATAAGCAATAAATCGCTTGGGTGATTTAGATTATGAAGAAAAATGTTTTAATATAAGACTTACTTGAAGTTAAACATATTTAGAGTGCAGTTTAATCATATTAATTTTACTCTAGGGATTATAACAAACTTTCTTTAACTTCAACTTCTAACATAAAATAAATCCGTTTTTACTAGATTATTTATTTGTGTACTATGGAAATCATAAAGTTTTTTAACAAAAACAGGGTAAAAGAAAACAATTTAAAAAAGTAAGAACAATTTAAGATTTTACATTAATTTATTATAAATACAGAAGGAGACAAGAAAAAAATTAATCACCCTAAAAAAATATTGTAAAAATTAAATAAAAAGTACATAAAAGGGAGAAGACCTGCACCTCGATTATGATGAGAAGATAATGACGTTATACCTTCACCTTGACGGTGTAGTTGAAGATAAATTCTCTCTAGCGATTACTAAGATACACTACCGACCCCCCACCTTCAAGTTTTGGGTAGGTACATCGATATGAAACAAGGGAAGCGTACGTCACAGTACACATATCTACGCACTAAAATTACATTCACTTTGACGTCATAGTTGAAGATAAAATTCTCTCGACCGATTACAAAGATACAATGCCGATTCTCCCACCATCAAGTTTTTATGTAAGTACATATGTTTGTACCGACGCGTCTAGAACCTCTCGATACGATTATCTCTGCATTAAAAGTGACAAAAATTTTGTTCGACCGAGCAATTTTTCCTTTATTTACGATTAACTTCATTTTTTTATCGTTTTGTGGTTGGCACTTTTTTTTAAAGGCCTTTAAACATATAAGATAGAAATTAGTTAATTTTGAAGTCGAATTAAATTCTGACATAACTGACAGTGTGGTAAAACGAACGCCTAGATACGAAAAATAATGTCGTTAGGTTTTGCACTATTAACGTATAAAAGTATCGAGGCGTTAGAAAGTTGCCACTGTAAATTTTTTTTTTTTTCATCTGTTTTACTATCTTTCTGAGTGGTATCGAGACGTCAAAGGAGCCAGTTTTGTAGTCATTCAGTAGATAATTACAGACGATCGTTAAGCGTACTGTCTAGGTGATTTCCAAAAGTCATAAAATTCATATTCAAGCGAGCGTTTTTTGCTTGAATTGGGATTTATTGAAGTTTATAATCGCTTTGAAGTGGGCACTTCTTATCACATAAGCCTATTTAAAATATAAATTAGAATTATTTTAAATGTTAATGTCGTAAGGAACGCGGACTAATTTTTTGCGGTCATTGGTTTGTTTCGATTATATGATGTCGATATGACAAGTAGGTAGAACATACCGGGTAGATACAGATAGTACAGAAGTTAAGTATCGATACCGTCTCGATATGTACAGATGAAGATAGCGTTCATAATCGAGGCACTGGTATAGTTCCAACTCTACTTTCCTACCTTCTTCTTCTCTACATCAAATAAATAATCCACAGTCAAAATACTTTTTAAAAATAAATATTTCATGTCAACCACGTCGGGAATCAAACCCGAGACCTCTTGCATGGTAAGCTAATGCGCTAACCCCTACTCTATAGGCCGACCTTATATATTTATTTAAGAAGTTTAAATTAATACTGTTTTTATTTTCAGTTACTATAAAAAAAGTACTATCGACTACAGTACAAAGCAGAGAGAGAGTATTTTTCTTTCAGGACCTAACAGATGAGATTGAATTAATTTTATTAAAAAATCAGGGTAAAATAAGCAATGTTTTGAGTTTGTTCAAAGAATTGGATTCAAGCCCTCAAACAGTTATTTATATTAATCTATTACACCAGAGATGAAGAACATTTTAGTAAAGAGAATATAGAAGTCTAAGCATTTACAGGGCTTATAACCAGTTATTTGCTGGTTTAGGTAGCCACTTGACGCGTTGTGTAATATTAGCTATTCTAACTAAATATGAACACAAATATTCCTTCAATTCTTTCATTTGTTGATCTTTACGAAGTTAAAGAGCTGAAACCTTAATTAGTACCGGTGAGATTCATCTGACTGAATTGAGACTGAACGCCTAGTAAGTAGGAAAAGTAATTCAGTCAAGTTAATCTCATCCGCATTAATAAAGATTTTAGTTCTTTGACTTCACAAAGATCAACAGATGAAAGAATTGAAGGGATATGGATGTTTAAACATTGGCACAATGGTGAATGGTTAACTGTGTTTAAAGTGGTCACTTAAAAGAGAAAACGACAGGTCATAAACTCTGTAAATACCTAGACTTATATTACATTCTCTTAAATGTTCTGCATCTTTTTTTCATAGTAAGGTGAAATTAAACTAAGGCTTATTCAATTACTTATCTTATGTAGTAACATTTGGATGTATTTAAAAAAAATAGTATATCGAATTTCTAAAATATGTTAAAGTGCAAAAATTGAACATCCGACATCTGATATAGATACCAAAACACTACAATGGGTCCACGATTCTATGTCGAGGTTGGTAAAATGACTAAAGTAATGTTATCAAATACTCGTAAATGTAATATTAATGGATTATTTATTCGTATCAATTAAGAACCCTCGGTTTAGTCTGACATCACTAATCATTTCCTGCCATGCCCAATAATTCAGCCCCCGAAAGGTATCATTTGTCCGAGATATCCGCACTCTAACCCCTGGACAGGGTATAATTGGCACCCCTAATCCTTCCCAACTCCAACCATCAAAAATCCCTTATTTATTTGTTTAGAAGCCGTTCTAAGTTAAAGGTTAAGTGACTAAAAGATCGATACTGACAAACGAGGTTTTTTTTATGTTGCCTTAAAAAAATAATTGAATAAATCAGAAAATACTAACTTCAGCTAGTTTCTCCTATTTAAGTGTCTATTTTTTTTGTAATTTAAACATAAATAGGTACATACTAAAATATTACCACATTTCTGATTATCGTCGGCTCAAAATTCAACAGAGGATAGATTGTCACACTTTATTTCTGTTCATTGGACTCCATAGTCCTAACGTTTCACTATACCTTCGTAAAAAAATCAACACTTTTCAGATCATAGTTTACCTCAAAGTCACATTTTTTTGGTCTTTATAAATTCATAAACTGTACAGGCGCCTTGATTGTGGAATAATCTTCAAACCACTATCAAAGATGTTCTGAAAAAAAGGTTTATTTCTCTTCTCCTCTTATTCTCTTATTTTATTTCTTTTTTCGTATATAAAACTAGCATCGATATCATTATTTTTTATAAACGCATGTTGTTAGTTAGATTTTTATTTTAAGAGACATAAATAAAATAAGTTTGATTAAGAAGTCCCTATTTTTCAGCATTTTTTTATTAACACAAAAAAAAACACCTTTAATTTTATATCTTGGTTGGTGGAATTTGGTCTTAACAATATGGCCAGCCAATGTGCAAATAGTATTTTTTAAAAGGTTAAATAAATTTAAATAAATATAACTTTAAGACAATCAATGTTTTTAAAAAAAAATAATACCGTCGAAACATTTTATGGGTGTATATAATTTTAAAAATTTAGACAAACGTAATTATTCAAGATGTATCTATTCGGAACGGAACTATTTTAACTTCAAATTATTTGTGGTCACAATGACTGATTTGCTAAAAGTAAAATTTCTAAATTCATAACACATATTTGCGTTTTTTTTATTTGATTTGATAGGGCACAAGAAGAAGAAGAGTGTAGTAATTAGCGAATTCAGATACCTTGGTTTGATTTCTGATATTTGACGTTAAATATTGGTTCAAAGGGTGTTTTCCAATACTCTGCAATATTTCATTGTCCCCGGACCGGTATCTGAAATATGAGACTTATTATGATAAATATAACCTTACCTTCAACGTAGCAAAAATTATTCAAATACCTTGCAATCAAAATACTAATGTAGTAATCTATGCAGCACTGGGCGCGGATAAGGATACTAACAAAATATAAACTTACTCGTATACACATTTTGATACATATACAATTTACATACACACATACACACATGCATATATACATACATACATAAACATATACATGTATATATATATACACATATATATACATATACACACATATTTACATACATACATACACACTCATGTTCATACACCCATTCCAATACACATACGTAAATTCATAAAACATTTTTTAAATATGATGCAAAACTTCATGATTTTTTTTTTTTTTTTTTCTTGGTTGTGTTGCATTGTTTTTCCCTTGCTTATTATTTATCAAGGTGATATATTGTGCTGTTTTTAGTGTTAGTGCTTTGTGTATGATTTTACGTGTAAGTGTTTGTGTACTGTCAATTAGTTTACAATCACATCAAAAGCACTAACACAAATACATGTGTCGGCGCCCCCGAATGCGACTATACTTGTTTGTGTTATGTATTTTGTTATTTGTGTTCGTTTTTATGTGAGTCATTTTGCGTGTTTGTGTTTTGTGTACCTATAACCTCTGTTTTCATGGGCTAGTTTCGCTTTCCGACATTCGTCCAAGTGTTAAGGGAACCATGAGAAACCTTAACAGGAAAGGGAGGTATCTGTGGAGAAATTTTGATTAGTTTACATTTTAATATTGTTATTATCACAGATTGTTATGACAAGTATAGAGTGCCAGCCTCTTTACTTGTTCATGGGTCTTATTCTATCTATAATTACTTTAGCAAAGTTCACGAACATCCCGGAGAGTAACCTGTTTTGAAGTACCTGCGTAAAATCTTCAAATGGAACATTTAATCTGTTGCACTCTTTTTCGAAAGAGAATCGATCTATGGCAAACATGGGGCAGTGAAACAACAGATGATCTACGTTTTGCTCCGTCTGTGCGTCGCAAGGACAAGCCGGATTATCTTTCAATTTAAATCTGTGAAGATAAGAGAGTGTGGCTCCATGGCCCGTTAGAATTTGGGTTGACTCGAATGTTGGCGTGTTTGATTTTCTGAAGTTTTTGCACTCTTCTAGTGTCTTTAAAAAGTATTTGGTTCCAGAACCAGTGGTGCTGCTTTGGTATCGTTCTTCCCATTCTGTTAAAGTCAGACTTCTTAATTCTCTTTTGGCGTAACTAAGTGGAAATTCAGTGTAAAGCTTTGCGGTTTTTACGTGTAGAGCTGCGCTTTTAGCTAGTTCATCAGCTCTTTCATTTCCCGCAAGGCCATTATGGCCTCGAATCCACATAAATTTGCAATCGATGCCTTTGGACTTTAAGATCCGAGATGAGTTTTGGATGTAGAAAACCATCGGATTGTCGGGAGCCCCGTCTTCAAGTGCTTGAACAGAGCTTCTAGAATCTGACAACAAGTTGACAGTCTTCCAGTTGCTCGTCTTGCTAGAGACCCAGTCTAAGGCTTTCATAATGGCGAAGAGTTCGGCTTGGAATACCGAGCAGTAGTCAGCCATGGGAAGCTTCTTTCTGTGTACTTCTCCGTCATTATTAAACACGGCGAAAGCTGCTCCCACTTTTCCTTCAGTTTTACTTCCATCCGTGTATATATCGATTTCTTCGACGGGGAATTTGACTCTTGCGTACGAGTCTGGGTAACTGGTGATTTCACCTATTTGCTCGCTTGGATGCGGCAGTTCCGTGTACGCTATCCTTCCCTGGTATCTTTGATCATCTGGTCTATTAGTGATGGTGAGATTCTTCTTCGTATTATAGATTTCTCCCAGCTCTTTAACTTTTAAGTCCAGTGGAATCAGTCCAGCTATTGCTTGTACAGATGTAAGGGAAGCCGTGCGGTATGCTTTGCATATTCTTATTCCCATAGATCTCTGTACTCTATTTAGTTTCGCCTGTATATTTTTCCTTTTTGCCGCTTCCGACCACACCGCCGCAGCATAGGTGATCATCGGTTCCACTACTCCAATGTAAATTGACCGCAATATTTCAGGATTAAGACCCCATGTTGGCTTGGCCATGAATATTAATTTGTTTGCGATTTTTGTCGCTTTTTTCGTTACTGAATCTACGTGTTTACTCCAATTAAGATTCTCATCTAGTACCACTCCAAGGATTTTGCAGTCTGTTACGAAGTTAATTCTTTTTCCCTTCATGAAAAGGCAAGGTGCCTGCGCCTTATTGCGCTTAGTTATGAAGAGGGCGTTAGTTTTTTCCTCTGAAAATATCAATTTGACTTTGTCTCCCCATTCAGTGACCGAGGAGAGCGTTTCATTAGTTATACTCTCCATAACGTTAATGTCTTTGTGCTTTATGACCAGTAGTACATCATCTGCAAATGCTTGTAAATGAACATTGCAGTGATATTCTTTTTGTAAAAGTTCGTCTAGGACGATATTCCAAAGCACCGGGCCGCAAGCAGATCCCTGTATGCAACCCTTATTGGAGCCTTTCTTTGAGCTGGCTCCTGCGTATTTTATTTCTACCATCCTATCCGAAAGGTAGTCCTTGAACATGTTAAATATGTTCAAGGGGCAGTCAAGTCGCGCTAGTTGCCGGAGGATGTGAGGCCACCAGGCATTGTCGAACGCTCCCTTGATGTCAAGGGATATCACACACACGTGATAACCTTCCCTTGTTGCCGTCTTGATGCAAGTTACTGCGTCAAGCATGGCGTCCTCTGTACTCTTTTGTCGAGTAAAACCATATTGGCGAGGACTCAATTTATTATATTTGTTGAATTTCCATGATATTCTATTAATTAAAAGTTTTTCTAGGACTTTACCCAAGACTGGTAAGAGTCCAATGGGTCTATAAGAAGTGACATTGCCGTAGTCTTCTTTGCCCGGTTTGGGTATAACTTTTATTCTTGCTATTTTCCACAGTAGTGGAAAACAGCCAACTCTAAGGCAAGCGTTATATATGCTGACAAGAATTTCTGGATGGAGCTTGAACGCCATCTGGCAAATGTCTGCAGTGAAGTGATCACGACCCGGTGCTTTTCCGGAATCTAATTCTAAAAGTGTTTTTCTTATTTCTAGTTCGGTAAATAGTACATCATTATTTTTTAGAAGCGCTGCTTCTTTGTTTTGTCTAATCAAAAGTTGCTCGGCTGATTCTTGTGACAATGAGTCATCGGGAAAGAAATGTCTAAGAAGCTCGGTGGCCGACTCCTCCGCTGAGGTTGTTTGTTTATTTTGGAACTTTAGAGTTTCTGGGGGGCGATATTGCGTTGATTTGAGAATTCTTTGCACTGTTGACCACGTGGTTTCTTTCGATTGTGCCGAACAGAAATTTTTCCAGCTCTGGGTTTTGGTTGTCGCAATCAGATTTTTATATTTTTGTCTAATCTCCAGATAGGCTGGTAATGTGACATTTACTCTCCGGCTAGCGGCTGAGTTCACAAGTTTACGTTTAGCTATAGTCACATCTTTTTTCATTTTAGTCAATTCCGTTGTCCACCATGGACATTTTTTGAGAGGCGCTGTTTTCATAGTGGGTATTGACGATCGACAAGTTTCAGAGATTGCGTCAGTGTAAAGGCTGACTTGTCTGTTTAGGACACTCTGTTCGTTATTAGAGTCGATATCTGTTTGGGATAGACCCTTTTCCTTTAATATCTTTGTTAGGGTTGTGCTGAATTTGTCCCAGTTTGCTTTGCATGTTTTGTACAGAAATGTTGTATCAGCGTTATCTTTAGTGAATAAATGAGTTTTTAATAACAAATCGAATGTTATTCCATTGTGGTCTGACAGTGCTGCTATTTCTCTATTAACCATCCATTTGTCGACTAGGCCGATCATGTTGGAGGTGCAAACCGTGATGTCTATGACGCTTTTTAATAATTTGCTGCCTCTTATGGTTTCAAAAGTAGGCAGGTTTCCTGTATTAACAATATGTAGTTGTTTTTGCGATATGAAGTCAACGACTTTCTCGCCTCTTTTGTCGGTTCTATCGCTCCCCCACCAAATGCTTTTAGAATTTGCATCGGCACCGATAACGATTTTACATTGTCCTTTGTCTTCCGTTACTGCGTTGAATTTACTCAGGCTGGAGTCAATGTCTTCACTCGGTGAAAAGTAAAGAGAGCCGATTATTAGTGGTTGCGACTCCACCGTTGCTTCAATGAAGATATTGGCGTTATTACTATATTTATCAAGTAAAATGCAGTTTTTAGAAAATTCCTGGTTAAATATTATTATGGCTGCCTTGACCGGGAAATTTAAGCCTCTTTTTTGGAAAATCTTTCCTCCATACGTAGATTTGTTAATTTTACCGGTGCTTCCAACATACGGTTCCTGTACTAAAGCGATGTCAAAATGTTGTTCAACCGCCTCTTTGAGAAACGATACGGTGGCAGATTCGCATCTTTTTAGATTAGCCTGAGCAACTTTAATGATACTAAATGGTTTACTGGCCATAGTCAACCATGTTCTTATACCTATTTATTTGCCTCTGGTGCGCCGGGCACTCTAATGACAGAGCTTTATGGTTCGTTGGAGTATTTGTTTTATACAATTTGTTGACCAAGATGCAGTTATTGCACTTGGTCGTGCTGCCCTTTTCTGTGCATTGGGCTGCGCGGTGTTCTCCACCACACTTCCAACACACTTCTTTATTTTTACAGTGAGCCACGGAATGTCCGTAGCTCATGCATTTCTGACAAGATATTAATGAAATATACTCTGCTACCCCAACTTTAGCGTAGCCGATATTGACTCTGCCCATCTCTACGAGACGGGTCCAAATTTGCGGTTGAACCGCAAGGACAGCACATTTACGGCTGTTATCTTTTTTAAATGGCAGAGTGAAAAGTACTGCTGCTTTACATTCTGCCGTTTGGTATGCAGAGCTGTCAAAGTCATTTTGATTAAAAAGGGCCTCAATGATTTGTTCTTTTGTGAGATCTGCGTCCACACCTTTTAAAATAACTTTAGGCCTAATTTTAGCGCCATTTTGTACAATGAGCTCATTATTTTTTGCGATTTCGCTTGTAAGTTTTTTACATTGGTCCTCAGTGTCGCATTGAATAATAACTTTATTGTTGGCCGTCTTTTTTAGGGACCGAACTCCAACGCCTAATGTTACCACGTTGATGCTACTTTTAATGGTTTTTTCCAGGGCCTCGCTGGCTGTGGGCAGTTTTCCTTGGATGACTACTGTATGCCGTGTTTTGGGTTTTACAACTATAGGCTCGATAGAAAGACCGCTTTCTGGCTTAGCATTGGTTGCTGCAATATGAGCATAGCTTATGGCTGAGGATGCGGTAGCAGGCGATAATGAAGAGCTTTGGGGCATAGTAATCTGTGCTTTGAACGAGGTCAAGGCTTCACTATGCTTTATTTCTTGTACAAGAGCCTGCTCAGTATACAAAAGTTGTGCTTTAAGAGACTCTGCTTCAAAGCGAATTTTTGTCGCCAAAGCTTCAGCGGCAATAGCAGTATTTGCAAAAATTATAGCTTTGAGGCAGTCACGAATTTCTGTTTTAATGGAGCTTTTAATGTTTCCACTATTTGACAATGCGCGAATCGCTTGCTCTGCTTTTGATTTAATGGTATCTGTGGGCGAAAGTATCATGACAATTTCATGACTTTGCTCTTCGGGGCATTCTTCATCATCCGAAAATGCTTTTTTCGATGTTGAAGGAATCGGAGAGGGAGGAGAGAGTGGGCCTCCCGGCAAAGATCTGTATTTAAATTGCCAGAAAGAAAAAGAAAAAAAAAAAAAAAAAAATAAGCGAAAATTTACTGACAGTACCTACCTACTTAGAGAAACAAGAAGCTAAATTATTGATTATTTGTTGACTGAATTTACAATAGACTCTAAAATATAACTGAATGAAAAGATAAAGAAATTTACTGAAGCGAATAAAATAAACACGAGTTTACGAAAAAATATGTATATAAATACGATGAATGAAAGTGACGCTACTGATTTTATGCTGAGAAAATTGATTTCGGAAGTTAAATTTAATAAAACAACGTTTCGAAAACAAAAATGGAAGCAACACGAGTTAATCGAAACGAAAATGAATTTAATTACTGACGCCACTGATAGAATGTCACACTATACAAATTGCAAATGGACGCTTCTCGAATAAACTGGACGCCGCGCGAAACGGAAAACGAATTTAATAACTGACGCCACTGATAAAACGTCACACGGATTGCAAATGGACGCTTCTCGAAAAAGTGGACACCACGCAAAGTATGAAAAAGAAAAGAAAAAAAAAATGTCAATTGAACTAAACGAACGCACGGTCAAAAAAAAAAAACGTCACACGACACGAATCTAAAATGAATGAATTTACCGTTGAGAAAAGGAGATGATGCTAGTGAGTTTACTGAATTTAGTAGAAAATGAACTAAAGGACGCGCACTAAAATGGCTTTACAAAATGGCAAACGACAAAATACCGAAAACAAAAATGAAAGACGAGAAATGCAATGGATTAGTAATATATGTAAATCACTCACCGATCTGGAGACTGGTCACAACACAACTGAATTGATTTTAAGCGGATGTATGCACGCGGAGTAAAATGGAGGTACCAACTCACAAAAACGATTTTAAATAGAAAAAAAAAAGAAAAATGGTACCAACTCCCAAAATTTAAATTGCCAGAAAGAAAAAGAAAAAAAAAAAAAAAAAAAATTAAGCGAAAATTTACTGACAGTACCTACCTACTTAGAGAAACAAGAAGCTAAATTATTGATTATTTGTTGACTGAATTTACAATAGACTCTAAAATATAACTGAATGAAAAGATAAAGAAATTTACTGAAGCGAATAAAATAAACACGAGTTTACGAAAAAATATGTATATAAATACGATGAATGAAAGTGACGCTACTGATTTTATGCTGAGAAAATTGATTTCGGAAGTTAAATTTAATAAAACAACGTTTCGAAAACAAAAATGGAAGCAACACGAGTTAATCGAAACGAAAATGAATTTAATTACTGACGCCACTGATAGAATGTCACACTATACAAATTGCAAATGGACGCTTCTCGAATAAAATAGGCGCCGCGCGAAACGGAAAACGAATTTAATAACTGACGCCACTGATAAAACGTCACACGGATTGCAAATGGACGCTTCTCGAAAAAGTGGACACCACGCAAAGTATGAAAAAGAAAAGAAAAAAAAAATGTCAATTGAACTAAACGAACGCACGGTCAAAAAAAAAAAACGTCACACGACACGAATCTAAAATGAATGAATTTACCGTTGAGAAAAGGAGATGATGCTAGTGAGTTTACTGAATTTAGTAGAAAATGAACTAAAGGACGCGCACTAAAATGGCTTTACAAAATGGCAAACGACAAAATACCGAAAACAAAAATGAAAGACGAGAAATGCAATGGATTAGTAATATATGTAAATCACTCACCGATCTGGAGACTGGTCACAACACAACTGAATTGATTTTAAGCGGATGTATGCACGCGGAGTAAAATGGAGGTACCAACTCACAAAAACGATTTTAAATAGAAAAAAAAAAGAAAAATGGTACCAACTCCCAAAATTTAAATTGCCAGAAAGAAAAAGAAAAAAAAAAAAAAAATAAAATTAAGCGAAAATTTACTGACAGTACCTACCTACTTAGAGAAACAAGAAGCTAAATTATTGATTATTTGTTGACTGAATTTACAATAGACTCTAAAATATAACTGAATGAAAAGATAAAGAAATTTACTGAAGCGAATAAAATAAACACGAGTTTACGAAAAAATATGTATATAAATACGATGAATGAAAGTGACGCTACTGATTTTATGCTGAGAAAATTGATTTCGGAAGTTAAATTTAATAAAACAACGTTTCGAAAACAAAAATGGAAGCAACACGAGTTAATCGAAACGAAAATGAATTTAATTACTGACGCCACTGATAGAATGTCACACTATACAAATTGCAAATGGACGCTTCTCGAATAAAATGGGCGCCGCGCGAAACGGAAAACGAATTTAATAACTGACGCCACTGATAAAACGTCACACGGATTGCAAATGGACGCTTCTCGAAAAAGTGGACACCACGCAAAGTATGAAAAAGAAAAGAAAAAAAAAATGTCAATTGAACTAAACGAACGCACGGTCAAAAAAAAAAAACGTCACACGACACGAATCTAAAATGAATGAATTTACCGTTGAGAAAAGGAGATGATGCTAGTGAGTTTACTGAATTTAGTAGAAAATGAACTAAAGGACGCGCACTAAAATGGCTTTACAAAATGGCAAACGACAAAATACCGAAAACAAAAATGAAAGACGAGAAATGCAATGGATTAGTAATATATGTAAATCACTCACCGATCTGGAGACTGGTCACAACACAACTGAATTGATTTTAAGCGGATGTATGCACGCGGAGTAAAATGGAGGTACCAACTCACAAAAACGATTTTAAATAGAAAAAAAAAAAGAAAAATGGTACCAACTCCCAAAATTTAAATTGCCAGAAAGAAAAAGAAAAAAAAAAAAAAAAAAAAAATAAGCGAAAATTTACTGACAGTACCTACCTACTTAGAGAAACAAGAAGCTAAATTATTGATTATTTGTTGACTGAATTTACAATAGACTCTAAAATATAACTGAATGAAAAGATAAAGAAATTTACTGAAGCGAATAAAATAAACACGAGTTTACGAAAAAATATGTATATAAATACGATGAATGAAAGTGACGCTACTGATTTTATGCTGAGAAAATTGATTTCGGAAGTTAAATTTAATAAAACAACGTTTCGAAAACAAAAATGGAAGCAACACGAGTTAATCGAAACGAAAATGAATTTAATTACTGACGCCACTGATAGAATGTCACACTATACAAATTGCAAATGGACGCTTCTCGAATAAAATGGGCGCCGCGCGAAACGGAAAACGAATTTAATAACTGACGCCACTGATAAAACGTCACACGGATTGCAAATGGACGCTTCTCGAAAAAGTGGACACCACGCAAAGTATGAAAAAGAAAAGAAAAAAAAAATGTCAATTGAACTAAACGAACGCACGGTCAAAAAAAAAAAACGTCACACGACACGAATCTAAAATGAATGAATTTACCGTTGAGAAAAGGAGATGATGCTAGTGAGTTTACTGAATTTAGTAGAAAATGAACTAAAGGACGCGCACTAAAATGGCTTTACAAAATGGCAAACGACAAAATACCGAAAACAAAAATGAAAGACGAGAAATGCAATGGATTAGTAATATATGTAAATCACTCACCGATCTGGAGACTGGTCACAACACAACTGAATTGATTTTAAGCGGATGTATGCACGCGGAGTAAAATGGAGGTACCAACTCACAAAAACGATTTTAAATAGAAAAAAAAAAGAAAAATGGTACCAACTCCCAAAATTTAAATTGCCAGAAAGAAAAAGAAAAAAAAAAAAAAAAAAAATTAAGCGAAAATTTACTGACAGTACCTACCTACTTAGAGAAACAAGAAGCTAAATTATTGATTATTTGTTGACTGAATTTACAATAGACTCTAAAATATAACTGAATGAAAAGATAAAGAAATTTACTGAAGCGAATAAAATAAACACGAGTTTACGAAAAAATATGTATATAAATACGATGAATGAAAGTGACGCTACTGATTTTATGCTGAGAAAATTGATTTCGGAAGTTAAATTTAATAAAACAACGTTTCGAAAACAAAAATGGAAGCAACACGAGTTAATCGAAACGAAAATGAATTTAATTACTGACGCCACTGATAGAATGTCACACTATACAAATTGCAAATGGACGCTTCTCGAATAAAATGGGCGCCGCGCGAAACGGAAAACGAATTTAATAACTGACGCCACTGATAAAACGTCACACGGATTGCAAATGGACGCTTCTCGAAAAAGTGGACACCACGCAAAGTATGAAAAAGAAAAGAAAAAAAAAAAAAAATGTCAATTGAACTAAACGAACGCACGGTCAAAAAAAAAAAACGTCACACGACACGAATCTAAAATGAATGAATTTACCGTTGAGAAAAGGAGATGATGCTAGTGAGTTTACTGAATTTAGTAGAAAATGAACTAAAGGACGCGCACTAAAATGGCTTTACAAAATGGCAAACGACAAAATACCGAAAACAAAAATGAAAGACGAGAAATGCAATGGATTAGTAATATATGTAAATCACTCACCGATCTGGAGACTGGTCACAACACAACTGAATTGATTTTAAGCGGATGTATGCACGCGGAGTAAAATGGAGGTACCAACTCACAAAAACGATTTTAAATAGAAAAAAAAAAGAAAAATGGTACCAACTCCCAAAATTTAAATTGCCAGAAAGAAAAAGAAAAAAAAAAAAAAAAAAATAAGCGAAAATTTACTGACAGTACCTACCTACTTAGAGAAACAAGAAGCTAAATTATTGATTATTTGTTGACTGAATTTACAATAGACTCTAAAATATAACTGAATGAAAAGATAAAGAAATTTACTGAAGCGAATAAAATAAACACGAGTTTACGAAAAAATATGTATATAAATACGATGAATGAAAGTGACGCTACTGATTTTATGCTGAGAAAATTGATTTCGGAAGTTAAATTTAATAAAACAACGTTTCGAAAACAAAAATGGAAGCAACACGAGTTAATCGAAACGAAAATGAATTTAATTACTGACGCCACTGATAGAATGTCACACTATACAAATTGCAAATGGACGCTTCTCGAATAAACTGGACGCCGCGCGAAACGGAAAACGAATTTAATAACTGACGCCACTGATAAAACGTCACACGGATTGCAAATGGACGCTTCTCGAAAAAGTGGACACCACGCAAAGTATGAAAAAGAAAAGAAAAAAAAAATGTCAATTGAACTAAACGAACGCACGGTCAAAAAAAAAAAACGTCACACGACACGAATCTAAAATGAATGAATTTACCGTTGAGAAAAGGAGATGATGCTAGTGAGTTTACTGAATTTAGTAGAAAATGAACTAAAGGACGCGCACTAAAATGGCTTTACAAAATGGCAAACGACAAAATACCGAAAACAAAAATGAAAGACGAGAAATGCAATGGATTAGTAATATATGTAAATCACTCACCGATCTGGAGACTGGTCACAACACAACTGAATTGATTTTAAGCGGATGTATGCACGCGGAGTAAAATGGAGGTACCAACTCACAAAAACGATTTTAAATAGAAAAAAAAAAGAAAAATGGTACCAACTCCCAAAATTTAAATTGCCAGAAAGAAAAAGAAAAAAAAAAAAAAAAAAAATTAAGCGAAAATTTACTGACAGTACCTACCTACTTAGAGAAACAAGAAGCTAAATTATTGATTATTTGTTGACTGAATTTACAATAGACTCTAAAATATAACTGAATGAAAAGATAAAGAAATTTACTGAAGCGAATAAAATAAACACGAGTTTACGAAAAAATATGTATATAAATACGATGAATGAAAGTGACGCTACTGATTTTATGCTGAGAAAATTGATTTCGGAAGTTAAATTTAATAAAACAACGTTTCGAAAACAAAAATGGAAGCAACACGAGTTAATCGAAACGAAAATGAATTTAATTACTGACGCCACTGATAGAATGTCACACTATACAAATTGCAAATGGACGCTTCTCGAATAAAATGGGCGCCGCGCGAAACGGAAAACGAATTTAATAACTGACGCCACTGATAAAACGTCACACGGATTGCAAATGGACGCTTCTCGAAAAAGTGGACACCACGCAAAGTATGAAAAAGAAAAGAAAAAAAAAATGTCAATTGAACTAAACGAACGCACGGTCAAAAAAAAAAAACGTCACACGACACGAATCTAAAATGAATGAATTTACCGTTGAGAAAAGGAGATGATGCTAGTGAGTTTACTGAATTTAGTAGAAAATGAACTAAAGGACGCGCACTAAAATGGCTTTACAAAATGGCAAACGACAAAATACCGAAAACAAAAATGAAAGACGAGAAATGCAATGGATTAGTAATATATGTAAATCACTCACCGATCTGGAGACTGGTCACAACACAACTGAATTGATTTTAAGCGGATGTATGCACGCGGAGTAAAATGGAGGTACCAACTCACAAAAACGATTTTAAATAGAAAAAAAAAAGAAAAATGGTACCAACTCCCAAAATTTAAATTGCCAGAAAGAAAAAGAAAAAAAAAAAAAAAAAAAAATTAAGCGAAAATTTACTGACAGTACCTACCTACTTAGAGAAACAAGAAGCTAAATTATTGATTATTTGTTGACTGAATTTACAATAGACTCTAAAATATAACTGAATGAAAAGATAAAGAAATTTACTGAAGCGAATAAAATAAACACGAGTTTACGAAAAAATATGTATATAAATACGATGAATGAAAGTGACGCTACTGATTTTATGCTGAGAAAATTGATTTCGGAAGTTAAATTTAATAAAACAACGTTTCGAAAACAAAAATGGAAGCAACACGAGTTAATCGAAACGAAAATGAATTTAATTACTGACGCCACTGATAGAATGTCACACTATACAAATTGCAAATGGACGCTTCTCGAATAAACTGGACGCCGCGCGAAACGGAAAACGAATTTAATAACTGACGCCACTGATAAAACGTCACACGGATTGCAAATGGACGCTTCTCGAAAAAGTGGACACCACGCAAAGTATGAAAAAGAAAAGAAAAAAAAAATGTCAATTGAACTAAACGAACGCACGGTCAAAAAAAAAAAACGTCACACGACACGAATCTAAAATGAATGAATTTACCGTTGAGAAAAGGAGATGATGCTAGTGAGTTTACTGAATTTAGTAGAAAATGAACTAAAGGACGCGCACTAAAATGGCTTTACAAAATGGCAAACGACAAAATACCGAAAACAAAAATGAAAGACGAGAAATGCAATGGATTAGTAATATATGTAAATCACTCACCGATCTGGAGACTGGTCACAACACAACTCAAAAACCTCATGATTGCCATTTGCATACATATTTTTAAAAATTAAAAAAAAAAAAAATTGTTTTTTTAACATCAAGTAAGCATCTCCAATCCGCGGCATGCATCAACCTTTCTGACTCCTTACGACCAATGTCATGAAAGAGCGAGGTCAACACCTTCCGCAACTTGACAACACTCCCGCTTTTCTACGATTCTGGCAAAAAGTTATGGACCTCCTTGCCAACGCAATAGTGTTGTATTGTGTTTTTATGGCTCATACATTTGTTAAAATCCCAGAAATATTGACGGACCTAAAATCCATGAATTTTGGAATAATGAGTGACCGGTTTTATCGCTTTTGCGACGTCTTCGAGACTGGAATCCTTATTATAAAATTTTGAGTATTTGTGCTAACAGCAAAGATAAAAAATTCAAAATAATTTGAGTAATAAGTCTGATTATAGTAGGCAACTGAAATATCTCAAAATTAGACAACGGATTTGTGCTCACATACAAGAAAAAATTGCTGGTTGCCGATCTAAAAAATCTCTCTGTCAACTGGTAGCCCTGGAATCTTTGTGCTGAACTAAGGTCATGCAGAAGTAGGTGATATATTCTTCATTGGATTGAAGAAAATATGGAAGTGAATTTTTCACTTAATGGGATTAAATTGATTCTACACGATCAATTCGCCGAAATTATCACAAAACTTTCAAAACCTTCGAAATTCGTTTTGTTTGCCAGCCGAACTGTATACCTGACAGGACCTATATCAGGGCCACGAATAGTAACGAGAAGCTTCATAAGGTCTTCATACAGAAAGGGAAAGAGAAAGGGTCATAATCACAGAATGTGTTCAGAAGATTTATTAGGATATCCGCAGTGGCACGAGGGGAATAAACAATATTAAAAACAAATCATTTTTCATTAAACTTAATGTCGCGATAGTAATGAAAGCGCTAATTAATTATTCCAATTGTGGATTTAAAAGAAAAGGGGGTTTAGGACTCCTGTAGTTAGTAGTATTCAATCTCATGTACAATGCTACGGTACTCTGGAAAAATCGCAATTGTTTCTCTTTTAAATGGGAAGAGTGGTCATTGATTTTTATTGATTACTTGAATGAGCCCAATCAATATTATTGCAAAGTCTAAGAACAATGACGCGCTTGTTGATTTAAGTATCACTTTTCCATAATAAATTACAATGAAATTTTCCTTATAATTTTTACTAACAAATTTAAAATAGTTAAGATATTTCGTAAAATTGAATTATTTAAGTGTAAGACTGATTATCTTACTTTCATGTAACAAAAAATGATCAAGATACGCTGCGATTGGTGTACCAATGCAGTGCCCCATACACCATTCGGTGCGGAAAAGGAATGATGATAAAATGAAAAGATATTTCTGTTGCACAAAATAAATTATTGTGATACGAGTATTTTCTATGTTGACTTTTTGTATAAGGTTTCCACTGTAGAAAAATCTGCTCCGTTTTGCTTTGAAAGGTTCTGATTAATATTCCAGACACAGGAAAACGGTAGCCTTAATTAGTTCAGTTCGTTGCAATGCACTTCATTATTTTTAAGTCTAGGAAGGAACATTTCCGTCTACAAATGGAATGAGGAAGCTCAGGGCAACAGGAAATTAGATATAAAATATGTTTTCTTACTCGCAGTAAAAATCAGAGTATTGTGAATTTATTTTAAAGCGAGGTTTCTTAAAAATGAATGAAAAAATAAACTTCTTCTAATGACGTCACTGGTTCTCCGAACTCAACCGATGACAGAGTGTTGTGAAACATTTCCGGTTACCGGGAAGCCAATCCACCAATCGGGACAACTCACCGTAGAGAATTCGCGACGACACGGGCGAAGTAATTTCAAAATCACAAAACTTAAAAAAAATCATTGCGCTGATAATACGATACATAAAAATATGTATTTAATTCGTTCAGGTTATTTGGATAGTCTTTTAACAAATATTTTGTTTAAACCGCTGAATTTCTTGATCATAGATTTTAATTTGGAAAAAAATCTGCGTGAATTGTAAAAAATCTGTCTTGTCTGTATTTTCTTCTGAATAAAAATACCTAGATGATTTATGCAACTATTCATTGTAAACAAAATAATTTGAGTGAAGAAAATAAATAATAATAATAATACTGTATTAATATTATCAAATGTATTTGTTCGGAGCAATTCTCAACCTAATCTATATCTACCTACCCGTCCTTCTTATTTCCTAATGTATTCCATGTAACAATAATTATACGTGTGAGTGCCGGAATAAACTTTATATTATCAGTACACAATTTAACATCAACCGAGTGAAGTCCTCAACTAATCTTTCCTCAAGTGAGCTGTGTCCGCATCCTTCATCCTCATCATCAGCAGGTTAGTGGAGTTGCGCAACTTTCCTTCCCCAACAACACAGTCCACCTACTAAATTTTCCTCTTCCTAGGACGAGATATTTTTTACACCTCGTCCACTCCTCAACGGTATTTATTTAGATCGTTTTCTTCTATTCCACATCCACGCCTAAGTGGAGCATGTGGACATCATCAGTTGCCCTATCTCCAGCCAATATTCTCGCCTTTTTCCACGTTAATTTAGCGCCCTTTAGTTTCGCCGAATAAAGTAAAAAAATCGTCATCGACGGCCTTCCAGGATGGCGTGAGCCCGCAGGTTTAAAAAAGAGGCAACTTGGATTTAGGTTCTCCTGCGGCATGCGCAGCACGTGTCCAAAACAGGTTCATTATAAAATTTTTAAAAAAGGAAAAGAGCAATATTTCCAAAATATTTAAATTTGAAGCACTAACTTTGTGGTTATTTATTATAATAAATAAATAGAAAACCACTTTGTTTTTAACCCTTTATTTTATTTTCTACCGACCGGTTTCACTCTAAAGAAACTTTAATATTACTCGTAGAATAAAACAACATTTAAAGTGCCTAAATAACAATTGTTTTTCTAAATTCGCAAACCATCTGATAGAAAATAATTCTAGTTTCAATAAAGACAGTGGACTCTGGTTCTTCATGGTCAAAATATAATAATAAAGTTTGACAGCTGGGAAATCTTTGAAATGCTAAAAGTGATTCATTATCAAACAATTTTATCGATAGTCCATATCTCTTGGAGCGTATTTCAGTCAATTGTCCCGTAAAGTCAAAACGACAAGTTAATTTTTTTTATAATTAATTGCCAAAAAAACATTTTGTTCAAAACTCGTTTATTTATCGTAGCTTTTCCAAATTTAATTTACTTTGTCCCCATTTAGATATTTTTCACACAAAATTTTGTGACTTAAAAAAAAAACTTTTTGAATCACTGTAAAATGAAACATTTGTCAGTGCGTAATAAGTTTACGTTCCTTTAAATATGTTCATTTTATTATGATATCGAAACTTTGAGTTGGTCAACTATATTATAAAAATCCCTCTTTTCCACTATATTTCCTCATCCCTTAACCTTCCCTCAAGCTCTTTTTTTTCCCATGTCGTACATAATATATTATTTTTCTCCTTACTGTGTAACATGTTCTCTCATTATATTTCTGAAAAACTTTAACTGCAAGTATGTACAATTTTTATATTTTGGATTTTGTTGTTTTTCCTAAATAAATAATAATAAAATCAAAACACTAAAAAATAATAATAAATAGCTAAATAAACTATATTTCCTTTAGTCCACTCCTGTCTAGTTTTCCCATCTCACTTCACAATTCCTATCGGTAAAAGAACAACATGATAAAAATACTTGACTTATTAGCTCAATATGTTTTGATGTATATTTATTAGAGACTATTTCGTTCTTATTAAAAAAAAATCGTGTATTTTCAAAAAACTTTGCTGTATTATTTAATGCTGTAATTTTTACCGCGCGTAAGAAAATATTTTTT
Organism: Micrasema longulum; assembly: GCF_059751315.1. Lineage (NCBI taxonomy): Eukaryota > Metazoa > Arthropoda > Insecta > Trichoptera > Brachycentridae > Micrasema > Micrasema longulum. Next base: position 1,278,449 of record NW_028277921.1, read on the forward strand.
GTATTCAATTTTCCGTCGAGCTAAAGCTCCTCATTAAACACATGCAGATAATTTTTAAGTTAATGAAACCAATTTTGTTGCAACTGCACCAAATGAACTTGTGTTTATATTTTACTATTTTTTTATGAAACGGTTTCTGTAAAATGTGTTTAATCTATTGAACGCATTTAATACCTTCTCTGAAAGCTCCCAGCTCACCTGTATAGGTTCAGCTCTCCGGTGTCAACAGGTTACAGGGCGGACAGAGGTAGGGGTTGGTGAGGGGATAAGGTTATACCACACGAGAGAAGGGGGGTGGCAGGTGCGCGCGCAACTATTGACTGGGGTGAGATGAGATACGCAGGTCAAAATAAGTGAGGTTAGCCTTACAACTAGACACAATATACGTGTGTAGATACATATAAAAATACATTGTATGTACAGTCCATTCAATTCTTTAAAAATCCTTGCTTTATGTATACGTAACAATCAGTTTTCATGACAATCATTCTTATGTACCTACTAACATAAACGAAATTTTTATATTTACTCGTTTCACCAACAGTAACTAATATATTAACATAGTCAACAATGTTTTCAGTATGTTCAAATGTTTGTAGATAGACAGGATTTCATCCCTAAGGAGCTATTAAGATTAAATTAGTTTCTTTAATATATTTTTTGCCTTGCTTACATGTACAAGGCTTTTATTAAATGCAAAATGTATGTTCCTTCTAATTACTCTGACTATAGTGTGAGAACCTGGTGAGAAAATAGGCTGTGGCCTTCTTCGGAACTTCTTCGCATTTGCTTTAAGAAAACAAAATCACAGAAAACCTCAGGTGAAACCAAATTATTGATAGGACATCAATAGTCCTTTCGTTCCACTTTGAGAGTGTTTAGCATTTGTGTCCTATTTTGATTTATTTCAACAATTACCTTTACAATTTTTACCAAGTATGATATTACCCCATGCAATAAGTCCTTATGACTTATAATTGTTACGGTATTTTCTAGGTTCTCATTCAGACTTCTTAATCGCGCCTCTAGCTGCATTCGCTCTTAGCTGAAAATGGGACAATGCATCAACAAATGAGTGACATCTTGGAGTGTCTCGTTATCGCATGGACAGCTATTCATTTGTACGAGCTTAAAACGGTGAAGATAGCGCATAAAATCTCCGTTGCCGATGAGGATTTGAGTCAGTTCGTAGCCAACTTGCTGCGTTTTCCTGAAATCAAAGGCATGAAAGATTGTTGGCAAAAATATTTTAGCTACCTGTCAAGTAGTTTCACTTATATACCGGTTATTCCCGAGCTTAAAAGTTATGCTTCTTATTTTCTTTTTGGCAAAACTTAAATCAAATCTGGCAAAATCAGGAGCGGTTTTCTTGAGAGTACATCTAAGTTTCTTACAATAGAGAAATAAAACATTTTTGAGAAGGTGATATGTAAGTCTAGGCATTTAGAAGGTTTATGATCTGTCATCGGCTGGTTGAAGTCACCAAATAGACACTGAAATAGTTACCATTCTACCATTGTTATCCACATTTCCTCAACTCTTCCATCTGTTGACTTTCGACATATAAAATAGCTGAAACCTTTATCGTATGGGGAAAATGTGTCCGGTTGAACCAATTCACCTACTAGGCAACGCCTGAAAATAGTTTTCCGATATTTATACTTCTTATACCAGAAAGTCTAGTCAACAATGTTTTGAGTGTGCACACACGTTTTTAGATAGACTGAATTTCTTCCCTAGAGAGTTATTTAGATCCAAATTTTATGCAACAGAGATAAAGGAAGTTTTTAGAAAAGTCTAGGCATTTACAGGGCTTATGACCTATCAACATTGAAAGCATCCACCACATACGAATCCGTTTTAGAGACAAAACGTCTTTCTTCGGATTCACTCATACAAGCAAGCAATTTTTTTTTCATTACGAATTAATTTTTTTTCTTCCTCTACTAACCAAATTCAGAAAGTAAAAGCACGAACAAATATTTACATTGTCGCTCGTAACCCCCCTTTCATCGTCTACACGGTAGGGACAAGACAATAAATAAATAAATGTATCACCCGGTTTAAACCCCTTTATGTCGATAGTGATGGGAAACATTAGTATCTACTCTCTGCCCTCAAGGCCGGTCATCGGCACCCAAAACCAACAGATTTACCCGAAGACTACTGGTTGCAAATCAACAGTTGCCACCACTCATACCTACTCAACAAAAGGCAACAAATAGAAGAGTTGAGGACATGTGCATGTTTAAACATAGTCAGAATGGTAAATGTTACACAGTGTGTAAAGTGGCCACTCAAACCAACCAATGACAGGTCATTAGCTCTGTAAATGCCTAGACTTTCATATTCCCTTCTCGAAAATGCTTTCCCACTCTTTTGCTACAAAAGACATTAACATAAGGTTATTGATCATTCTAACGCATGGTACATTTTCTTTTTTTTCTTTTTTTTTTACCTACCTTTATCTTAATTTTCAATTCTTTTAAAATTCTTATTTATTTTTTATTTTTTTGTCACATTTAATGTTTATATCTTTTTAATTTATGAAAACTTAATTGGTCTTTTTATGTAAAAAATTGTTGTTTTTAATACTTATTTTGTATGACTGTATGTTTTCTGAATAAAATTTAAAAAAAATAAAAATAAAAATCTTGTTCTTATCCCCACCCAGTGGTGTATAGGGCACTGCACTCTAATGGCTGCTAATCTAGATTTTTTTATTTTACAAATAATGAAATATTTATGTGAACAACAATTTCATATTTATTGATTTGAACATTTACATTTACATATGTTTTGAATTTGTCCAAATTTTTGTAGACAAGGACTGAATTCAACTCCCTAGAGAGATTTTAATGTTAACATATTACAACAGAGATGAAGAACTCTTAAGAGAAGGGAATATAGAAGAATTTAACTTCACAAACATCAACAGATGGAAGAATCGAAGGAATATAGATGTTTAAATATAGGCAGAATGGTGAATATAACACAATGTTCAAAGTGGCCACTGAAACCAGCCAATGACAGGTCATAAGCCCTGTGGATGCCTAGTCTTTTATATTCCCTTCTCTTAAGAGTTCTTCATCTGTGTTGTAACCTTTTAATTCCCCATTTTAATAAAAATAAAATAAATAATACAAAAAATATTATAGAGATGTTTTTATTTAAGACTCTCGAAACTTTAGTCAATAAACGGATAGACGGAGCTAACAGCAAGCTAAAAAATAGGTCGCATACGTCAGAATTTGATATAATAATATGCATTGAAAGTCATTTTAATTTAATTCTTTTTTTCTTATTAATTTTTAAAATTAAAATATTCGACTTAATTTTCATTTTGATTAATGTCAAAGTACACTTTTGTATTTAAAAATTAATACGCCTGTCACTCTCAGGAACGTGCCTGTGAGCAACTAAAGTGGCTACATAAAAAAAGGAACATCAAATTTATTTTTAAATTAATTAACTTATATAAAAATGAAAAATTCGTAACTTTGTATAAATTTGTATTTATTTTTTGTTGGATAATTAAAATAAACAAATTATAACAAAACCACCGAAGACTATATTTACCTTATGAGACATAACATAGCTTAAGCTTATATGTAAATATAACCCATATAGTTTGGGTAGGTAGAAGAAATTACCTTAAGGCAATATACCTTCCGTTACGTGTTTATAAAATGTATATGTAATAAAAAAATAAACCCTCACAGGTTTTTAACGTTCAGATAAATAAATAAAAATAATGATAATGTTAGCAATATTCTCAGTTTCACAAAGAGCTTTTTTTATCATTCATTACGCCCTGACTCGTAAAAAACATGTGCATGTCATAATGAGGAACTTCAACCCTACGGGAAATTGAACACAATAAATTGTAAAGAAAAGTTTCCTGAAAATGTTCGAAAAAAATAGTAAAAAAGAAACTACTTTGAATGACATCACTGGTTCATATTAATCAACCTTTGATATGAGAGCTATGGAAGATTTCCGGTTTGTTTTCCATAGAATGAGAATAAGGCAAAAAGAACCTTTGATGTCACACGCCTAGTTATTTAATAAAAACAAAACTTTTCAAAAAAACAGCGCTGATAATACGATGCATTAAATTGAAAAAAAAATTGGCTTAATTTAATAGTCCATTAACGAATAAAATACCAAAAAAACGACTGAGTTTCCTGATTATTGCAATAAAGACATTTAAAACTAAAATATAGATTCTGAGATAAAAAAACATTGTCTCCATTGTGTTATTTCAAAGAAATAACATTCACAATTCCATACGGCTTACCCATAATGACATTAATATTTCAAAACAGAAGTGACAATGTTAGAACATCTATCATATCTTGTACATTTCCTTAGGATGACACGTCATATTTATTTTATGGCTTTTACGCATTCGTTACACTATGTGCAATATTTTCTTCTATTTTCTTCAGTATCTAATGTAATATGTAATTTCAAAATATTTGTTTAATACGTAAATCAAGAAATAGGTAGTTTTTTTTTCACCTATCCACAACCAATTAATCAAACTTTTAGATAAAACATTTGGTGAAAAACCCTTGAATAATTTTGAAGTAGATCTATATGTATCGAAAAGGAATATCAGTGTAAAAGTGTATTTATTTAATTTTAATTTGCACTTCAGTACTACGGATAAAACTAATATAAAAAATTAACTTTTCTAACACTAATCTTCAACTAATTTAAATCCATTTCAAAAAATTGAAAATTAGGTTCGTTTGGCACTCTAAACGTAATGAATCTGGCTAATTTTTGTCGAAAGAAAGGTAATGAGTTCAGTCTTACGCTTCAGGTATCAGTCCAGAAGCAGTGAAATACTGTAGTATGTAGCGCCATTTTTTGTAAAAATCACCTCAAGGGCGCTATTACGTCTACCCAACGAGAAATCGAACCCAGGTTCACAACCATGGTAGGTTAACGAGTTAATCATTCAATTACGAGGCGGACTCATTCGGGAAAAGTCGTAATCTATAAAGCTTTAGAAATATACTTTTTTTAAATTGATAGTCTTTAAATGTGAAAAAATCTGATAGACCTCACGTGACTACAGATAATCCTTCGCTTTTTTACTTAAATCACTTAAAAAAAGTATAATAACGAATCTCGACTGCACCACAAATCAGCATAAAAAAATTTTATTTATTTTACTTATATTCTACACATCTCACAAACACGGCGAAAATTTCTCCTTTTCGTTTTCAAGACAAAAAATTAAATTTTTCAAAAAACTTTTTTTTCAAAAGACCAAAAATTTAATCAAGCCGTCACCCAAAATTGTAAATTGATGTATTTCATGACATAATTTTGGAGTAGATGATGCCAAATTGACATTTAACAGCATCTAGCCTTCGGTTTCAAAACTTGGGTTAGTAAAAAAAATCGATGTAGCCTGTTTTGCAGTACCTCGGTAGATACTGACATATGAAAAGTTAACCATGCGTCGGGGAATCGTCAAATATTATTTAAAAATCATGTTCAGCATTTTTTTATTGGTTGTCGGAATGGAAGCGCGTATGTTGGCGACATGTCGGTAGATCCAAATTATATAACGATATATCGCACTGTGTAAATATCCAAAAAGATCTTGATCGTCTAATTGATTATTGTAACAAAAATAAATTGTACATTAATACCTTAAAATGTTATTCAATAACATTTACTTAAAGTAAAAACAAATTTACGCACAATTATACGATCAAAGATAATTTCATATCACGGTGTAGAGAGATGAGAGACTTAGGAGTTATTCTTGATAGTAGATTGTTGTTTGGGTCTCACCTAAATTCTTTTGTTAAAAAAGCTTACCAAATGCTGGGCTTCATTTTCAGAATTTCCAAACCCTTTAAAAAACCAAGCACATTGAAAACTATACAACACTTTTGTACGCAGTAACTTGGAGTTTGCATCCGTTTAAGAAGCCCAAAATACATAACAAACATAGAAAGGATTGAAAACGTCCAACGAAAATTTTTGAAACACTTAGATTATAAAAATAAAAAAACGCTTTGCACTTACAGCTAATCTGCTAAACAAAATATTTTTTTTACCCTTAAAGTAGACGCACCTTATTTGAATTATGCTATTTAATAATAAAGAAGACTCTTTTAACCTACTCTCCAAAATTAATCTTAATGTCCCCTTTTGCATGACAAGAAATAAGTATTTATTCCATCTGCCAGTCTATAGCACTAACTATGCACAACACTCTTTTCTCTATCATTCTTGCTCTAACCATAATGCTTTTTTTCATCTATTGATGTATTTAACACGCCCCTTAATTTATTTAAAAATAAATTAAGACTGATTCTTTCTGGCTGCGATACGATCCCACTTGCTATTTAATGATGCTCACACTTACACTCACCTAAACACTTACTCCCACATATACACAAACACACCTTTCAACTTACTCTCATACAAATACACATAAACACTGCCTTTTGTTGTACCACGATTTAGTATGTATGATTTTTACTAAGAAACTTCGCTGGTCTGTCCTTAAGCCGTATCTTTTTTTATGTTATTATATCATTTTCGACTGTTTGTTTCTGTAAATTAAATAAATAAATATAATATCCGAGGAAGATACGGGTAGTATAGAAGTTAAATATACCGTCTCGGTATGCACCGATGGAGATAGCGTCTCGCAATCTCGCTATATGTTTTTCATTAATTTTAATATTTCAGGTGGTAACACTACTTTAAATTTACGTTCTTTTATGAATTTTCGTACTATTTCTGAATGGTTGTATTTTTATTCACTGGAGGAATATGGTACATGGCTGGTTGGTATGTAACTACTTTTGCTGCAAACTTTAATTATGTTGCAGTGCTATGAATGTTCAGTAACTTTCTCCAGCAACCTTTAATGTGATTAACTTAGTCCATATTTTAGAATGACAAATTTTACCTTAATTTACCTGGTGCATTTTTATTTAAGCTTTTGCATATTTTTTGTTTTTTTTAAAGCAAAATCTACGACAAAGTTTTTAAACGTGAGTTCATAATTGTATGTAATTATGTATAATAAGAGTCTGTGATTCTGGCTATATGACCAGCCCAGCTCCATTTCTGGTTGGCAGCCCTATGGACCACATCGGTGATCTTTATTCTCGCTCTAATCCATGTATTAGTTTTTCTATCTCTCAACGAAATACCCAGAATCTAGATGGACCAAAAAAGTCCAGAACGGGTAGAAGAAGTGTCGGCAGGCCTCAGACAAGGTGGTCTGATGACATAAGACGAGTTGCAGGAAGTGGTTGGATGCGGTTGGCTCGGGATAGGGAAATATGGAGACTAAAAGGGGAGGCCAATGTTCAACATTGGACAAGAGACGGCTGATGATGATGATGATGATGATATATAATAAAAAATAAATATGGGTAACGAAATTATACCTTAAATAATTGTAAATAGAAAATAGAAGAAAAATATAGAAGTACAAACAAAGTATTAAAATGAAAAGTCACGGGGTTTGCGCTTCATACACATATTTTTTAAACTAAGATTTTTGATTTCTAATTTTTTTTACTATACAATATGCCAGAAGGTACTCCAGGCTTGAGAAAAATCACATTCAAGCTTTGTATTCTCACGGGGAATCGAACCCGTAACCTTCCGTTTGTGAGTCAAGCGTCGTGACCAATACACCACGGAGGACGCCGATTTTTATCAATACAATTTTTTTGTAGGACGTCATCAAGATATTTATTTATTTAACTTTTGGTACATTCATATTTATACGGTGTTACTTATTGTAAAATTGCAGTTTTTTCCAACCATAAATCTATTTATTTTAGTTTTAATACTTATACGCAAATGAAGAAATATACGTAATATTGTGATCATATCTTTATCAGAACTTGATGGTGCATAGGACACTGCATACACCAAATCTTGTGTATCTTCTACATGTGATCAGTTTTTGCTCCCGGTGCCAGTCCAGGGACAGTGAAATATTGCAATGTGAAAACATCTTATAAACAATTATTTCAGGATGTTTCCAACGATATTTCTCTACCCGAAATCGATCCTGGAACCTCGAAAATGGTAAGCCAATGTACCAACCACACTGCTAGATGGGTTTTTTCTCACTCAATATCCTTTATCAGGATTTTGTACAACAAGGCCTGCTTTGATTACGAAAATTATAATATAAACATACTGATGTTATATGGTCGCCATTTTTGTTTGGTTGCCGTTTGTCTGCTCATAGTTGACAGCTGTGAAAACTGGTCGATAGTTATTTATTATGGAGCATCTAACACCGCAACATCGTGTTTAAATTATATTTTTATGTAAATAATCGTACATTTGTGAATAACCGAAGAAAATCGCATTAATTTTTCGATGACAAGTGCCGTGGCGCAGTTGGTTAGACGGCCAACTGTGAAACTGGCTTCGCGGGTTTGATTCCTGCCAGTTGCAAGAAAAAAAATCTTAATACGATTGTTTCTCAATTGGTCTAGGTGTTGTGGTGTATTTTTCGTTCCCACCTTTCATATCCCCCCTTTCCCACCTGCTGACAAGCTTCAAAATAGAGGCTTAGCGGGTTATTCCTTTAAAAAAAAGAAAAAAAACGTTACTGTTGTATCAAGAAAGTCAATTATTTAACTTGTTATGAATAATTTCTATACATTGTTATATTAAGCAAAGTCTGAGAGATAATGTAGCTAATATAGAGCAAAAAAAACGATGCAGTGATACTGTTTGTAAACGTTCTGGCACTTCTCTTCGACGCCGTGCACATTGAGGATGCCCTAACAGTAACTGGTGATTACTGTCGTGAAATGTTGGAAAATTTTATTTTGCCCTAATACTCTATTGGGATTACAGCACATGTGATTCAAACAGGGTGGTGCCACGTCACACATAGCTCATACTACGATGCAAATTGTGCCAGAAAATTTCCCCTGCCGAATAATGTAAAAAGGTGATGATTTCGAGTATCGATCACGATCCACGATCCCCTGATGTGATCGCCCTCGATTTTCTCCTATATGAATACTTGAAGTGAAATACGTAAAGCGGCAAACTAGCTTTAATCCTGATGTTTAAGGATAACATCGGAAAATAAATTGCCGAAATAACACCAGAAGTCGGGAAAAATGCCACGAAAGATGTCCTTGTTAGGACTAGCATTTGCTTCACAACAAGAGGCGGCTTCTATACTGATTAAACTTCATACTTCAAATATATTGTTGAAAATCGTATTATTCAATCAATCATTCATAAATTAGGAAATTGTGTTTCATTTAAAAGGAATAAAAAAACATCGGCTTGCTATGCTAAATCTTCTTCACCCCCTAGAGAGGTTAAGGTAGCTGGACAATTTAATAAAATTTTATAATTTATAGAAATTCATTCAGGATTTATTTAAAAGGGGATTTTATACTAAAAATACAATTTGCTTGACTCTGCCAAAGGAATTTGGAATTTGATTTCTAATGAGATTATAACTACTAAAATGTGTTTAGGAGTTCGCTTATTGTAATTTGTCGTCTTGGTCTATTGTGATGCAAAAAACAGGTTCTCTTTTTGTAAAAAATGTTCTTTAATTGATGCATTGCTTTATATAATAAACTCTTGTTATTTATTTATGGAGCTTTATATTTGTAACGTTCTCCTGCAATATTTAATTCATGCAAATGGTTACGATTTATAAAGCTCAGGAACATTGGGTACCGACTGAAAGCGCAATTTATCCTTATTAGCTCTTACCTTATACCTGGTTAGTACCTGGCACTGTTATACCAGAAAATGAAATTGTTTGGTCTCACTGTGTGGTGTCCGTGGTAAAGATCAATTTGAAAGTATAGCTATCGTTTATCTAGAATGGTTTATATTGCGTTAGTTTATGGTTTGTCGTACCTAGATAGTGTAGTTGTTAAAAAGCACAAAAAAGAAACATCAACCGCTAAACAATTCAAAATCATTATTATTCACTTTCCGCATATAATGGTGCATAGGGCACTGCATTAGTACACTAATCGCAACGTATCTTGATCATTTTTCAAAATGACCAGTCTAGCGCTTCAGGTGCGAGTCCTGGGACTATGAAATATTCTAGTGTAAAAATACATTTTATATTAAATTAAAATATTAAAAAACACAGTTACTAAAAGTAAACTAGTTAACTGATATTCCGATTATTCAACTCTTTTATAATGCCAGCACTCCTATATGGAGGCGAATCTTGACACCTAACCAAAATTCAAAATACCAAACTTCTGAGTTTTGAGAGTAAGTGCTCGAGGAGAATTTAAAAAGTGATTCGATGTTATAACCATTATTGAAGTCCGAGAACGGACGTAGCAACCTCCTATCGCGAGCGTCTTGGGGATGCGACGGTGGACCTGGCTTAGCCACGTGCTGCGCATGCCTTAGGAGAACCTAAACTCACGTTGCCTCTTCTTTACACTTGCGGGCTCCCGCCTTCCTGGGAGGCCGTGAATGACGATCTTTCGGATTTATTAGGCGGAACTAAGGGTCGCGGAATTGGCATGGGAGAAGGCGAGAGTGCTGGCTGGCGTTTGGCTCGAAGGCGTCTGATGATGCTCATATGCTCCATTTAAAAGCGGATGAGAAAATGAAAAAAGAAACTTTAACTTTAAATATACACATCTTCTTATGTAAACTAACTAAACTTAACACACATTTTAAGAGAGATAAAAGAAATTATTCATAAACTTTGAAGTTTAAAAAACGTTTTGTGGCAAGGTGATTAAACTATTTTATTTATTTTATCTCTTATAAAACGTCAGAAATACCGTTTAATTTTTCAAACTTCTTAGACAATTTGGTTTTTTAAACAATGTTTTCAGTATGACTTTTTTTTTATTTAGACAAATACTTGACTTAATCTTTAGGATCTTACCGTTTAATCACTTTCTTTATTATCTTACTTTATTTATTTATTTATTTTTACATCTTTATTTCAGTAATTTACATTGAATTATTTAAATCAGATCAATTGAGTAGTAAAAGTATACATACATATTTTTTATTTTTGGTGAGTCGTCTAAACTGCATTACTAGGGATAGCTTCCCCGTTCTAAGGCAGTAAATATTTTTTTTTATAATATAATATAAAAAATAATTACAATTTTATTATTATTATTAGAGCACACATAACAATACGCCCATGTGTGCCCTACTTGCAGATTTAAAAGTAAATAATAAATATATTATAAACACCTAAATAAAACCTAAATCCCTAATCCTTATTCATTACCAGAAAAACTAAAAACCAGATTACCCCCTCCTACATCGAACAATATTTTTTTAAACTCCCTCCGACCAATACAAATTAAAAATTTAGTCAACACCTTACTTTTACAAATAATATTTTTCAAAACAATTATGAAACTTTTCACTTGTTGTCTGCCAATTTGATTTGTAATTAAATAATTGAAATAACAACTGCTATATTTTATTAATGTAAATAATTTTCATCTGGTTTACTCACATCGTGAATTAATAGTGAAAACTTTTTTCAATCTTCGTATATGCTTTCAGTCATTCCCGAGTGTCACTTTGCGTCTTATTTGAATCATCCATTATATTTTTTTTTTGTGTTTTTTTGTAAACTTTTCATATCTTTGTATAAATTATTTGAAATAAATATTTGATTTTTTAAACACAGTTGTGATATTTATGACAATAACATAATAATAATTCAGTAAAAAAAGTACAATAGTGCACAGCCAATTTTATCATATTACACAGAAAAAAAATATTTTCGTTTCATAAAATACTCGTAGTATAGAAATAACTAACAAATAAAACAATCACTTAATTTTTTATATTTTTTTTTAATTAATAATAATAAACCCATAAAACCAGATTGTGGTCCTTTAGGAGTTATGAGGACCCACGGATCAACGGTTCGAGGTGCAAATCCCACGACAACTCGATAGTATTTTTCCACCATAAGTTATTTACGATTTTAAGGAAATGGGCAAAAAATAGAAATACATATATGAGTATATAAGAAGAATTCAAACAATTGCCTAGTATGCGTTATTATATGTATGAAAATTAATTAAAAACAATTGATAATTTTGAAATTCATTATTATAGCATGATGACATGTATTTTACATACTCTGATTTTTACAAAAGTTGCCTAAATGGCATAAGCGTAATCTAAATGCAGTGGCTTTATATGTGAATCTATGGATATAGGATAAATGATGGAGGCATTGTGACAATGTTCGATAGAGGTTTATAATTGACTTGGGTTATGGCTTTCAAAGTTAACGTCCTCTTGATGAGGGATAATTGACGGCAATCTACTCAACATTTGGTGCTATAATTTTATTTAATTGATCAAAACAACATGATAATTTGCTTATTTCAGTCGGGTTATCTAGGGGTAACACATTATATCGATGGATTAGAACTTGATTTCATCAAAGCTTGTTTTCCATTTTTAGCTTTAATTTCAGTCCGATACGTGGCGTTTACTGGCAAAAAAAATAACATGTAATTTATTAGCACAAAAAAAATGAAATAAATACTAAGTAAAAAACATGTAGAAATATTCTAATCAGCTTCAATAGGAACAAAAATACCTGTTTTTAAAATACTATTTTTATTTGTAATTTATTTATTTATTTATTTTTCTCTCGTTCTCTCGCAAATGCCTTCTCGATACTGTAAAAAACAGACAACTGCTTATCCGACTGATTATGTCTAACTTAATTGGCAAAATCAAAGTATCGCTGACCCATTTTCCGCATCCCAAAACTGAACAAATTTGTTTGTTTTTTTTTTAAAGAAAGAGTACCATAATACAAATTTCAGTGTCGGTACCTTTTGCGTTTTTCAAAAATAGTTATCATATTTGTTTACCGTACATCCAAAGACGGCAGATAAAACTGGGTGCTTTCAAGGCTTGTAGGGTCCTAGTTCCCATAATAAACTATCTATTTAAATACAAAAACAAAACCATTGAGAGACGCCACTGGAAAATATCTTAAATGTCTAAAAAAACACTGATCTAGTGTAATAATTCAAGGAGAAAATATAGGAATACGATTGTATGAAGAAAAGTCAGATCGCGTTTCCTCTATATATTTATCGTCAATTTTTTCATACTTGATCAGGATTCTTCTCTTTGAAAATAAGTTTGGGAGCAGATATTCACTGAATTATTGCACGAATAAAGTTTTAAATTTTTTGAGCATTGTGACTAGATTAAAATATCCAATAAAGTTTTTTAAATACGTTAACCAGAATAAGATAACAATTTACATTAATTACTAACAACACCCAACAATCTGTTTTCAGAGGTGAAGTACCCTTTTTGTTAACATTACAGCGCGTTGATAAATAAAGGCTCCAAGGGTTTACGAACACTAGGGCTTAATGACGAATTTTGTCACATTTTCAATTACGTGTTTTTCACAGGTTTGCGGATAATTATTGCGCCCTGAAGGGGCAAGTATTATGGCAAGGATTATGGTTCTCTGACGCTAAAATTGTAACATTTATACCACCCGGAATTTACCCATTCGTCAAATATAATTAATTAATTAATTAAATTACCAACATATGCTTGGACCGAATATTGTGGATAATGAAAAAACCAGAAAATATTTTTAATAATTTGTAGTCAGGTTCTAAAATCACTCCTGAAAAACGAAAAACGCCAACAAATATTTTATTTAATAATATCTTTTGGCGTTTCCTGAAACTTAATTGATTATTTATTTGGTAGCGCTCAGAGGGCTTTTACATAAATAATTTTACAAAGTTTAATAAACCTTTCCGAATTTTTAATTGAAATGACTTTTCTTTTTATAAATAACATACGAGTTTTGGATTCGATTCCCGACATAGTTGACATGAAATATTAATTTAAAAAGGTGTGTTGACACTTGAGTATTTTACAGTCCCTGGAGCGTAAGACTTATCATCTTACATTTATGTAACAAAAATGATCAAGATACTCTACGGTTGGTGAACCAATTGAAGGCCATATGTACCATAAAGTGTGGAAAGGAAAGAATAAATAAAATAAAAAATATTATCTTACCCCTTACCGTATCCTAAAGTGCATAAGGCGTTTCATTGGTACACTCAATGCACCGTATATCAATCATCTGTTACATAAAGGTAAAGTGATCAGTCTTGCGCTTCAGGCGCCAATCTAGGAACATGAAATATTTCAGTGTAGAACCACCTTATTAATCAATATTTCATATCAACCTTCCCAGAAATCAAACCCCGGATTTCAAGCACGATAGGCGAACTCGCAACCACTACACCCTGAGGCGAACTTATCTCCACTTGATTATCTTATTCAGGATTTTTACCCAAGAGCAGCCATCGAGTGGAAAGCACCCGTCAAGGTTTCTATCATAAATTATATTATTGGTATTCCAATCACACTGGCGTATAGAAAACACGTCTGTTGTAAAAATGAATATTTAAGAAAAATACAAAAAAAGCATCATATGGGCAAAGGGCACTGCATTGACACACTAAATGCGGTGAATATCGATCGTCCGTTACATCCTGGTAAGGTGATTAGCCTTACGCTTTAGATGCCAGTCAAAGAACATGAAATATTGCAATGTGGAACTACTGTTTTAATAAATTATAATATGTCCAAATATTACAATTTTGATGGCCATTTTCGATGAGTTGAAATTCCACTATTAGAAAATGTTACTAGGGTTTGTCCACACCACTAGCCACGGGATCACAACCCGATTAACGATTCACGATTTCATGTCAACCATCCCAATAATCGAACTCAGGGCCTCAAACATGATAGGCAAACATGCCAACCCTTTCACTACGAGGCGGACTCCAATCGATTACCTTTTTCAGGATTTTTACCTATCCAGTCGAAAGAACTTGTTCAAGATTCTGATTCCTTTCCAAGCAAAGAATTGTATTCCGCATCCGCCTGAACACAGAAAGTTGTTCGTTTGTTGTTTACATAAATTCGTATTTATTTTGTACTCAATTCCATGCGAACTTAAATATATTATAGACTGGATATAAATAACAGATTTATCTACCAATAAAAAAGTAAAGAAAAATGTTTTATGTTATTCAATACGTAATATCCACAATACACATCAACCAGATTTTTGCTTTTGGTCCGGTGATAGTTCGTCTTCACGCTTCATAGTATAGTGTAAATTTTAGTTTACTTTCGTTTCAAATTTTACACAAAACTATAAGATTTTGTATTTACATACCTAGAATTTATCCGTATACTTCTTATTTTCTCAAACCGAACGGTTTGGGTAAGTAGAAATAAATTGTCGTAAGACAATGTGGTAAATAAACTTTTCTTTTATACCATCAGGAGTGCCCCAAGGTTCACACCTCGGGCCACTCCTTTTCAATGTCTATATTTATGATATCAGTCAATGTTTCAAATTCGCACATTTCAGTCTTTTTGCCGATGATATTAAAGTATACTTACCTATAAATAATGATCAAGACAGTATAAATCTTCAAGAAGACCTTAATAGATTAAACACATATTGCATTAAAATCAGATTGTCTATTAACATTAAAAAGTGTCAGCAAATTTCTTTTTACCGCATTCGTTTTAAAAAAATTAATTATTCATATAAAATCAACTAGTTAACTATAAATTCTTCTACGGAAGTCCGTGACCTTGGTGTTGTACTTGATAGTAAACTTACATTTAACAAACATATAGAAAATACTGTAGAAAAAGCTTACAAAATGTTAGGGTTTGTCATACGATCAACCAAACCTTTCACAAGAACTGACGCATTGAGAAAACTTTTTTTTTCATATGTACGTAGTGTCCTCGAGTTTGGTTCGCCGATTTGGAATCCTCGATATAATACGTACAAAAATCGTATTAAACATATTCAAAATTATTTTCTTAGACAATTAGATTTCAGAAATAATGTTTCATTCTCAAGTAGGACTGATACCCGGTATGCAGAGACAAACCTTAAGGTGAGGAAAGCACATTCTATTGTCTTCACCTTCGGGTTATTATCTGCATTTGAAATTAGAATGTACTTTCCTCACCTTAAGTTTTGTCTCTGCATACGGGTATGAGTCAGCTTATTTTCACAAGGTTCAAAATCTCGCAACTCGGCGTACCGTGCTGGATATGAGCTTTCTATACAAAATTGTTAATAACGTAATTGATAGCCCAGAAATTGTCAAAGGCATTTCATATCGAGTCCCTGTCCGTAGAACTCGTCAATCTGTACTCTTCGACATTCCTAACTCAATAACTAATTATTAAAAAAATAGCACTCTACGAAGAATACAGATTACTTTTAATGACAGTTTTAGTGACATCGACATACTACATTGTAAATACCATATTTTTATCAGATCAGTTAAAGACATTTTTAATTTTTTTCCTGCTTGACTTTTAACTTTTATTTTGATTTTTAATTTTGTCTTTCAATTTTAACTTTTTAATTTTAATTCTTAATTTTAACTTTTGATTTAAACTTTTAACTTAATTTTTATTTAAACTTTTAATTTTAATTTTAACTTTTGCTTTTAATTTTAAACATTTGATTTCAACTCTTAATTTATACTTACCTTCATCTACTACCTGCATCGAATAATTTATTGTTGGTTGTGATTTTTTACAATTAAATTGAAATGTTCATGGAAGCAGAGAGAGAGGGAGGAAAGTAGAGTAGCTTTACAATGTCTTCTCCTTTTTATGAACTTTTTATGTAATATTTTTATTTTTACTTTTTTAGAATTAAATTATTTTTCCCCTCTCCTCCTGCATTTATTAGTGTGAAATCTGTAATTGGTCTTACTTTTTTTAATTGTTCTTTTGTACCTTGTTTTATATAAAGACTGTATGATTTCATTAATAAATAAATAAATATATTTGTACCTTATAGGTTAAACCACGGGAGTTACATTAAATGAAATGTTCGGGAAACAAGGTTTTATGATTAAGCAATTTTTTAAACATTACAACTTTCGAACCAAATTAGGTAATTTTAATCCGTAAAGAATTTTCAAAGTAAAATAATGATTTTTTTCATAATAGCGTATCTGGGACAAAAGATGTTTTTTTACATTAAGCAAAGTGGATGTCAGGTTTTCATTCCATCTTTTAATGCAAAAAAAAGGATTTATGTGACGAAAGTGGACTTCAGTGGTTTATTCAAGTATAAAATCAGCTTATTGCAATAATTTCTACATTTTTAACTTCAAAACCGCAAAAAGTGGACTCACGTGTTTTATCCTCTAAGGCACAGATATATAAAATGTATACGTATGTGAAGCATAAAACAAATAAATAAAGGAATGATGTTTCCGACTTACATATCAGAGGTTCAAGGTTTAAACCCCGCTCTAATATTCGTTAGGTTGAGGTCCCGTGGTAGAAAAAGTTTTCAGTTTATGGTACATTTATTGACGACTAATTAAAAACGCCCTCAACTCGGGTTGTGGTCCCGTGGCTAGTGTCTCGGACTCACAGACCAAAGGTCCGTGGTTCGAATCCCACTCTACCCCAACTTGATTCCATTTTCTAATAGTGAGTTATTTACAACTCGTTGAGAATGGCCCTCAAAATTAAATATTTGGGTAAATCATAAGAACGCAAATATTTCTTTTTTAAAAAAAAAAAAAAAAAAATTTTAGTAAACCATTCGAAAAAACATTTCTTTTTAAACCGTATTTAGTACCTCTTGTAACAACATTACTAAAAACAACAGATATGCAGAACATTTTTAAAAAGGTAAAAAATAAGTCAAGCTATTTACAAGGTGTATGACCTGTCATTGGCTGGTTTAGGTCTCTGTATGGTACTGTTTTACCGTAGGGTGCGAATTCCAGTCCTTGACTAAAAATTTGGAACAAACTCAAAATATTTTTGATTGATACGGCTTTAATGTATACCCAAGAAAAGATAATAATTTATAATCTAATCGTATAGATTCATATTTCGGCTAAATGAATTTATCTACAATTTGTTTTTAAAGATTTTATTATACCTTCAGCTTTACAATCGTACTTTTTAAAAGATATAAAAAATAATTTTGTGATATTTTCAGTTATTCATTTAACCTTTTCGTGGTTAC
The DNA here is from genome assembly GCF_059751315.1 of Micrasema longulum. Taxonomy (NCBI): domain Eukaryota; kingdom Metazoa; phylum Arthropoda; class Insecta; order Trichoptera; family Brachycentridae; genus Micrasema; species Micrasema longulum. The sequence goes on from NW_028277921.1 coordinate 1,296,561, forward strand.
AACAATAAGACCCATTAGCTGCACGTCAATCAAATAGGTAATAAAATAAAGAACACTTGACGACGCGTCATCAGATGCCTGACTGACTAGCTCTTTATTTTCTTTTTTAGCTTTATTTTCCATCCACGAGTTTTTCTTTTACCGTTTAAAAAAGCAGACATGACAATAGAAATTTATCCATGCGCAATAGAAACTTGTTTGTTTTATACCAAGTACGTCAATTTTCTACTTTTTTCTGTCACGTTTGGTCAAACGTGTTTACAATATCTTATTTTTATTAGAGCGTTTTGTTTTAAATTCTTAACAAAATTCCTTTTTTCTCAGCTTCGCATGTAACCATGAATTTTTATTGATGTCAGAAAGAATACCCACGTGTTTTTAATAAAAATAATTTTATTTTTCTAATTTAAATTTTCATTTACTATTTTTTTTACATTTATTACAGCAACTTACATAGAATTATTTATACAATAGATTAATTGAGGAGCACAAGTATACATACATATTTTTTATTTTTGCTGGTAAGTCATCTAATCTGCCTAACTAGGGATAGCTTTCTCGTTCCAAGGTAGTTAATAATGTATTTTTTAATATTATATAAAAAATAATTACAATTTTATTATTATTATAAGAGCACACATAATAATATGCCCAACTGTGCCCTACTTCCAGATTCAAATGTAAATAATAAATATACCATGAACCCCTAAATAATACCGGAATCCCTAAATCCTAACTCATTACCAGTAAAACAAGAATCAGCTTACTTCCTTCTACATCGGAAAACAATTTCTCTGATTTATTATCTTATTTATTGACTAACTTTTAGCTTTTAATAATTTAATAAACTTTTTAATTTTTTTAATCTTGAAAACTGTTTTAACTGTCAATTTAATGTTTTAAACTTTTTATTTATTATGATTGATTAATTTTTACCACACTGTCAGAAAGGTTTTTCTGGAGCTGGATGCTTTGATATTTTATTTTAATAAAAAGGAAATGCTTGTATATGGCTGTATCCTTAAAGGACGAAATAAAAATGAGTTAATAAAAATAAAAATACGGAAATAGTTTAATAAATGAAAAGGGTCAGAAAAGGAACGAGTTTATCCAATTAAAAATGTGTCAAAATAAATTAATGATACCTATCCAAAGCGTAAAAGTCTGACCTGTTTTAATTTCAAAGGATTACACGGCTTGAATAATAATAATTATATCAAGGAAAAGGGATGACACTAAAAAAGGACGTCGAAAAATACGGCTAGTATTTCATTAACAAATTTAATTATTAGGACAAAATTACTCGAATTACTTTTCGAGGACCGGCTTTAAAATTAAAAATGCAATTTCATTAAAACTTTCTGTTTTTCTGATACACTCAGAATTTTTATGCGTCGTCTCGCCTAACAAAGGCACCGCATTAGTTCGTCCTTAAATGAAAAAAAATGAAGATAAAAATAACCGAGTAAAATGAAACAGGCTCTAATATACAAAAAATGTATTTTTAAGTTGAAATAATATTTCCCTCGGGCGTCTAGGGATTTTTACGGTGGAAATAAACTTTTATTTTTAACCGCATCTTGTTTTGGGTAAAAAACCCTAACGATTTCAAATAACGATCTATTTTATATTATTTGGCAATCCATCCTTATTTTTTATACAAACATTTAAAATAAACTTGTTTATCACAGCATAAATATAATGTACATTTAAAAAAAAATTAAAAAGCGTAATCGAAAATTATAGACATCAAAACATTTACCCAAATATTTCCATTTTTGGTGACCATTTTCAAGAAGTTGTAAATAACTCAATGGAAAATAAAAATCATGTGGTTCGAACATCGGATCTTTGATCCATGAGTCCGCAACACTAGCCACGGGACCACAATCCAATCCAATTATTTGTATTATAATATTTATTCCATCTACCGGTATGTGGCTCTAATTATGCCCAACACTCTTATTTCTATCGTTCTTATTCAAATTACAATTATTTTTTTATCATCTTTTGATATATTTAACAGGCCCATTAAAAATTAATTACGACGCATTATATCTAGCTGCGATACACTCTCACTTGTTCTTTATGATTCACACGCTTACACACACCTAAACACGCATACATTTAAGAATGTACCACAATTTAATGTTTGATTATTATTTTGAAAAATCGCTGGTTTGTCTTTCAAACTTATAATTAAGGTGTAATTCAATCGTTGTTTGTTCTTATAAAATAAATAAACATATAATCCTTAAAAAAATAATTAATATTGAACATGTTGGGCTGGAGACAAAAATGTGGCACCTACCCACAGTAAGAAACGCAACATCTTAACCAGGGCCCAGTATGCAGCAAATAAATCCAACGAAGTAAATGTGGCGTAACCACATAGTAAATATTCAACTTGTTTTATCGAACTTCAGATGAATGGAGATTCACTCGCACGTTAAAATAGAAATCCGTAGATTTATCTATTGAAATATGGATCTGACGTTCCCTCTAATAGTAAACGTGACTATGGTAATTCTCTAAATATCTCAACAGTTAGTAACTTTAAGTTAAGTAAGTTTCCTTCAGCCCAAGTTGGTAACTCGGAGGTTGGACGTACTAGCCACATCTCTTGAACTAAATTCTGACATAAAAACTAAACAAACCTCTTGTTGAGAATGTTTGTAGACAAGGCTGGATTTCAATCCCTGGGGAGTTATTAAGATTGGAATTTACTGCAACAGAGAGGGAAAACATTTTTGAAATAGAACATGGAAGTCTTGGCATTAAATTCAAATTAAGTTTTAAAGATGTTTTTGAATATCAATGATTTATCAAAGTATTTTAATTTTGTGGCCATTTTCAACATGTTGTAAACAACTCAATGTAAAAAATGAGACTTCAGTAGGGGTAGAGTGGGGTCGAAGCGCAGACGTCTGATCCCTGAGTCCGCAACACTAGCCACGGGACCGCAACCCGATTCTGTTGTTTGATTATTTTCAAGCGTTGCCTGGTAGGTGAATTAATTCATCCAGGTGAATCGTAACCACACCAATAAAAATCTCAGCTCTCTTACTTTACAAAAGTCAACATACAGAAAATGTGATCGAATGTGGATTTTTAAACATAAGCACAATGGTGAATGTTACACAGCGTGCAGAGTGGCCTCTTAAACCAGGTAACAAGCCCTGTAAATACTTATATATTTCCATACCCTTCCCAGAGGTGTTTTCTTTCTTTATTGCAATAGGTCCTCTGCCTCTGACCACCCATAGAGTCCTTCTTTATCCAAAGTCGTTCTCTTAATGTAAATATCCGTATTTATACTTATGCTTTGTGTAAGTTGTGTTTGTTATGTTACTATAGTTTTAAGAAAATGTTTTTGTATATTTGGATACGTTTATTTATGTAAATTGTTTGTTTACATATTTTTTTGAATAAAAAAAAACAGAGGCATTGAGGGAATCCTGAGGGGTGGGGACGACGTGTTGGCCTCTGTCCATACGTCCTCCTCCCCCCTCCTTAATCTGCATAGAGTTTGTATTCCTTAGGAATATTTATAATAACTTTCCTCTATGCGCAGCTGACAGAGAGTCCCTCAGGACTCTATAACAGCTGCGGGTGGATGGTGGGCTTAAGGGTCTCCCCTCAATGTATTGCAATAGGTTTAAAGTAAACAAACCACTTATGTTTTTTTGCCACCTCCATTTTAAATGTATCTTAGAATTACCCTCGAGCATATGTCGGCAACCTTACGACCAAATACTTTACGTGGGGACTGGTACGGGCCGCATTTTCACCATGTTACAGAATAACTAGTGTTGGATGCTCGATATCTTCGACCTCGGGACTGTAAACAAGGCCTGCCCTCTCGCGATACGCGTGTTCGAAGAAAACGGGAAACGTTTGATTTTAGGTAAACTAATTGACGTTATGGTTTTGAGTGTCAATCCTGGAATTAATGAAAAGAGTAAGGACTTACGATTTCCTCCCTTTGGCACTGGTCCAGAAAGACACCGTTATCGTTTGCACTGGTCACTTTGCACGTTTTCTTGTATGTTGGTGATTCGAAATTACTGTCACGCTCGCGGTACGGTTTTCGTTGTGTGTTTTATTGTTGTGTTGTCACGCGTTGCTTTCTTGACTCGCCGTCAGGGAGGAGTAGGTACATTGGGATTCAAAACAAGGACCACTGGAATCAAAGGAAGGAATGGCTTGACACTTAAATAAAAGAAAATGAATCCGAAACAACTAGAATATTTGTGTTCAAATATTACAGTTGAACATTATATTAACTACACTTTAAATAAATTTTATATTTGAACTATCTTGGTAGAAATAATTTATGAATAGTATCCTATTTTATTATTAACAGTGTTAATTAAATATAATATTGAAACATATGGAGCTAATAAATCAGGTATTTTTGTCATGTTGTTCTTGTTGGGAAGCGTGGAGCAAGATGGATATGATCTTTAAAACTAGCCATGCGTGGACTAAAGGAAATATTGTTTATTAGGTAATTAATTCTTTTAGCTTTTTAATTTCTAAAATTTTAAAGTTGTCCAATTTTAATATTATATTTTCAACATGAAGAACCATTGGACATTGCCAATGTTTTTATTAAATCATGTTTTTTTTTCTATGAGACGGTTTTTAAATTCAGCAAAATTTTTAATTTTAAGCACCTTCGTGTTCTTCAACAAGAATACAAAAGTATATTTTATTTTTCCCAATTTAGATTAAATCGCAATCATTACAATCTAATCAGTATTTTTATTTATGGACTTTAGCTTTTTAATTTTTTTAAACAAAGTTCCTATGTTATTAGTTGTTTAGAATGCAGGTTTTTTTGTGATAAAGAATTAAATAAGGGTTTAGAAAAGATGTCATTTATAAAAATAATCCGCCTCCATCGCCTTTATTTATTGTGAGAGGAAAATATAAATATTTATTTTTAAATGTGCGCTTTTTTTATTGCGGTTCGTGCATTTACCTGCCAATTAACAAATAAACTATTTTAAAAAAATAATTATCATACGATGAAAGTCAATCAACACTATGTTTTTTCATCGGGCCAAGTGGACTCGATTTAGCGATGTTAGGTATATGGATAAAATGCTTTTCACCACTATCATCACAATTCCTTTTTCGCTCGTAATGGTGCATATAGCATTACATTGGTACACCAACCGTAGCTTATCTTGATCATTTTTGTTACAGGAAGGTAAAATAATTAATCTTATGCTTTGGGTGCCGGTCCAGGGACTATGAAATATTCAAGTGTCAAAATACCAAATCAAATTAATATTTCATGTTTGCATGGATATTACAACTGAACTTTTTCAATTAGAATCATTAATATATTTATATTTTTTTAATTAAAAGATAAGTACTTGAGTTCTTATCATTTACCCAAATATTTAAATTTTCAGACCATTTCTTAAAAGTCGTAAATAACTTGTGCTGGAAAAATGTAAATCGAGTCGTGGTAGAGTGGGATTTAAACCTGGAACCTTTGGTCCGTGAGTCCACAATATGGGACCAAAACCCGATTTTTGTTCATAAATTAGCCAGTTTTGTAGACAATGAACTAAAAAAAAATAAAAAAATAAACACAAACGCAATACGAAAATTTTAGAAAAAAATCACTTGAAACATTTAAAAACGGCACAAGGATAATCGACACTAATAAACCGGGTACTGAAATTATACAATAAACTACGAGACAAAATAAACAAAAGACTCAGACAACTTTTTCAAAAAATGTTAAAAATACTATCCTCAACGACAGAGTATGAATTAAAAATGAAAAATTAATTCAATGCAAAAGTTTATAAAATTAGTAAGAATATTTTTTTTAAATACGGTGTTACGATCTATTGTTTTTAATTAAATTAATGAGATATATGTCCTTTCTTTTGACTTGCATTTTTTTTTCAATAAAAGATTGAATTTTTGAAGAAGAAATGAATATTATTGCGTCTAAATGTGCACCAAATAACCAAGTACTTCGTTTGTTTGTTTTTTCGGTGATTCGGAATTAAACAGTTTGCTCACCAATATATCTGTACCTTAGAGGCAGACGGATGCAAAAACCAAACGTCAAATGTTCAACAATAGCCTAAAGAATCTACTTTCTCTAAGTGATTTCTAATAATTCATAGCATCAATTTGTATTTTCAGTATTTTAAAACATTGGTTCTTTCATTATAAGACTTACTTTTCTTCAAAATCAATGGACATGATCATAAACTGGATACGAAAATCGAAATGTCATTTCATCAATTTCTGGATTTGCATCTGTCTGCCTCTGAGGTACAAATATTTACTACCAAACACAGTAATCATTTGCCGAGCAAATCTTTTTAACTCCTTTTAGTTTTTAGAAGGCAAACTCTCATCGAAATTTTACCAAGTTAGTTTTACCTTAAGACTTTTATCACTTTGCAAATCGATCACGTTGATTTGAAAATCGCTTGGTACATTATCGATATTTACGAAGGGCGAAATTCTTGCAGGCCGCTGGTTGCCTACCGCTGCCCAAGAGCATGGATATTGAATGTACGTAAAAGGGAATGAATTGGATCCTTGCAATACCTAGGGGAAGCGAATTTAACCCTTTAAGGCATGAATAAGTAATTACATTCCAAATTCAATATGTATTAAGTAACCGTCTGCAACTGCCTCCATTCTCCTTAATAAATTAATATCATAATTAAATCAGTAGATTTGATGTTGAGCTTACTGCTTACTCCCTAAACAATGAATCAGTCAACGAAACCCCTGTTTTATTTTAACCCTCTCGATAGCCCATCTACTGACCAAAAACACTTGGTTTGATTAATGTTTTTGAATATTCCTAAAACAAAACCACGTACTGAATAACAATTCTTAATTTTAACTTCCTCTACACCATATAATTTATCAAATTAAAATTAGATCAATAAAGTTCTAAGTGTAAAATAAAGCCAGAACCATGGACGAGTGCTTTCGTCTAGACGTAGGTGAGAACCTGTAACCGGGTGGATACATATCACTTGATCTGCATCACCAAAGTGACCAAATCCTTTAAATAGTTCAATTGAACAAATATATCTTTTGCTTATTGGGCTCATTTAGGTCATCATATTACCTCCGCATCTTTGTATCATTAGTGTCTTCATATCTTTTTTCACGTTCGTGTCTCTAGTTCGTTTCGTTCTTTTGTTTGCTTGAGCCGAATGCTTACGAGCGGTGAATAAAATAAATAATTCCAAACATTTGTCTGGTTTGTCAGCATGATCTTCTTTATAAATTTTATAATATAGTTCTATAGATATTATAATATACCCTGTAGAAAACAGATAAATTATTTTATTTACAAAAAGAACGTTAATACTTTAAGACATTTTTATGCAACAAATTAACCTAGAAATTATAATTCATGCAAGGTTTATTTATATTTTATTTACTTTTACAATCAATTTTTAGTTAAATTTTTTTAAATTATTAATATTTTAAATCCCTTTAGCGGATTTTTTTTAAAATTAGGTTTTTATATTTAAAACGTGTGCAGTTATACAATATATTATAAAATAAACAAATGAACATGAAAAAAATAATACATAAAACAATAATCAGGCTCTAGCACAAAATGGTTACACAGGCGTTGCCTAGTATGTAAAATAAAACAGTCAAATTAATCTCTTCACAACAATAAAGGTTCCAGCTCTTTAACTTAACTAAAATCAACAAATTGAAGAATTGAAAAAATTTGGATGTTCAAACATAGGCAAAATGGTAAATGTTACACAGTGTGTTAAGTGGTCACTTACACCAGCCATTGACATGTCATAAGCCCTGTAAATGCCTAGACTTCCATATTACCTTCTTTAAGGTATTCTCTATCCCTGTTGTAATTTGTTAGAAAAATATATTATATCTAATAAGCTCGAGTGAAGAAACTAACCTCTTGTTCACATTTAAGGGCATTTATTAAATATGAATACATAATGTTTACACCTTACCAAAAATTTTAATTTTAAAATAGCATTTTTATTTTGCACATTTCATAATAAGTTGCAATTAAATTTCTGGTGACTTAGTTTACCGGCCGACACCGACACGGCGCGCGGGCAATAAACAAAAGAACAAAGCAGCCAGTATAGACATTTAGGTACCTACTATAGATACAGAGCGTATATGTAAGTACCTAATCTACCTACTAACCACAGAGATAAGGACACACTCTCGTTCAATGGATTAACTTAATGAGCTAGAGATCCAAAAGACACGAATATACATATAAAAGATCCGAATGACACGAAGATCCATTTAATTCGGCGCTCTTAACGTTCGCGAACTAACTGACCAAAATGGGAGAAAAATATATCTAGTTCAATGTTTTTGACCATGTCAGCATGACCGGGTCGTTTGCGAACTTCACACCTCTACTTTCGTTTCAATGCCAACTCTCAGGTAAAAAACTTTGCTAGAGGTCCTTCGATTTCTAGTAGGTGAAAAAATATGTTAAAGGTGGTTTTACACTGTACCGTTTTATAGTTCCTAGACGGACAACTGAAGCGATGAAATTGGTCCCTTTACCTTATTCATAACAAAAATGATCAAGACACGCTGCAATAGGGGTATTAATTCGGTTTCCTGTGCACTGCTTAATGCCGATAGGGAAATTAATTTAAAATCCAAAATGTAGTTATAATAAAATATTTCCTCAATATCTTCTCTTAAAACCCTGAAAACATGGTTATTGAAGCAAACTAAAATGACTGAAGTTGAATTTAAGAATATTATCGATTGAGTAAAAATATAAGGAATGAGCAAAAGTAATCCTTATGGAAGACGTTTCCAGCTAAATAAACTAGGGATTGAAATTTCCCCAAAGATCTTAAGCCGTTAGTTCAATGCACGATCACATTCAACCAATGGTTAGGCGGGCAGAGCCTTATGTTTTTTATCGATTTGTTCTAGTTAACAGACAAAAAGATTATGGAAATGGAATATCCCAACCAGTAGCTTTCAAATCATATAAATATTTAATGAATTGGTATTTGAAATATTTTTTAAGTCAAAATAATTATTTATCGTTTTCAAAGGATGGATATATTATGCTACGGTCGGGTATTTAATAAATATGTGAATATACTTAATCATATCAATATAAAAATATAATTACAACCTTAACGAATAATTTTTCAGTAACTGAAAAAATAATTGCTTAAAACCCCCAATATGTAAAAAATATTATTATCAGTGTACAAAATTATCATCAAACCACTATCAGCCCTTGAATCATAATAAACATATGTTTTTATTTTATTTATTTAACTTTTTGTAAATAACGTTAATTCTGCATTGGCGGGTTTATTGCTGAACAGCAATTTCTGCCAACCAACCCATAAAATAAAAGATTTATTTTTATAATTCAAGTTGCTTAACATATTTAGTAGAAAATAAATTTTATCGATGCCAAAGATATACAAATATGGAAATAATTGTATTCGTATATAAATAGCCTTTAATCAATACTGTTATTCAATGGGAAAAACGAATAAATAGGAAATGAAGAGAGATTATGGAAGAGAAAGGAGATGTTTCTTCAGACGTGACTTAAACAGAGATTCTGTAGTAACATCTTTGATAGTGGATGGGAGATGATTCTACAGTCGAGCCACATCGACACTTAATAAGTTAGAGAAGAAATAGGTATTGTAGATGGATATTACGAGGGTGCTTTAAGAATTAGAACGAAGAGGTAAACCTTGAACTAATAAGCGTTGAAATTTTTCACGGAGGTATATAAGAGCGTTAGGACTATGAAGTATAGTAAACATAAGTGAGAGGAAGTGATAGTCTCTCCGCTGTCCGATTTCGAGACATTTTAATTGCCTACGATTATCAGAAATATGGTCAAATTACTGAAGACCAAAAATAAACCTTATTATGTATTCTGAAGTCGTTTAAGTTTATAGAGTTTCTCACGGCTTACAACGGTCATGGAAACATCAGCGTAATCTAGAATGGGCAGTAGTAATGCTTGTACGAGTGAGCATTTAATATTGATTAATGGGTAAGAATTTTCGCATTCTCTTAAGTGAGTGTAGGCTGAAAATTATTTTGCGGCTTAAATCATTAGTATGAGTTCGCCAGTTATCATCATCCATTAGTATATATCACAATATTTTTAATTTTTTCAAACGTTTGTAGACAAAATACTGGATTTCACCCTCTAGGAAGTTATTGAGATTATCAAACGACAACAGAGATAGAGAAAAATTTTAGAAGGAAATATTGATAATAGAAGGAAGTGCAGGCATTTACAGGGCTTATGGTTAAAAATCATAAAAATTGGGAAATAGTTTTCAGACATAATTAAGTCTGATGAATCTCGTCCCAACAAAAAGGTTTCAGCTCTTTAACTTTACTAAAATCAACATTGAGGGGAGACCCTAAAGCCCACCATCCACCCGCAGCTGTTATAGAGTCCTGGAGGACTCTCTGTCGGCTGCGCATAGAGGAAAGTTATTACAAATATTCCTAAAGAATACAAACTCTATGCAGATTAAGGAGGGGGGAGGAGGACGTATGGACAGAGGCCAACACGTCGTCCCCACCCCTCAGGATCCCCTCAATGCCTCTTTTTTTTTTGTTAAAAAAAATATGTTTACAAACAATTTACATAAATAAACGTATCCAAATTTACAAAAACATTTACTAAAATCAACAGATGGAAGAATTGAAGAAATATTGATGTTTAAACGTAGACAAAATGGTGAATGTGACACAGTGTGTAAAGTGGCTACTCAAACTAGCCACAATGACATGTCAAGAGCCTTGTAAATTCCTATACTTCCGGATATTCTTCTCTAAAATGTTATTTATCTCTGTTGCAATTAAATAATGAAATAAATTATTGTTTGTTTTAATTAAAATTAAATTAATTGAAGACGTGCGTGGATAAAGGTGTTATGGCACAAAAACAAAAAGCAGAGATTTCTTGGGTTACAGTTTTAAACACCAATACAGATAAGGATAAAGTGACACTTTCTTTCGCTCTCATAATCAGTGTTTTGTTATGTTTTGATGATGAGGCCGTACATTAATTCTTCATTTGTGTAAAAAAATCGCATTTTTCAAAATTGCGACATAGCGCCTTCATCCCCTCATGTCTTCATTTATTCATTTGCTTGTTGCATGAAATAAAAATATTTATACTAAAAGTCTAGTTTTTAATTCAAAGGGTGAATAACATATAATTAAGCCCTGCTTTCTGTAAATTCTGCATTTGACAAAAGCTCTTATACGATCTTTACCACAGTAGACGTGATCCTAATACCCACCCCTACGTGCAAGACATCTATTTAGCATCCGTTCTTACATGTGATCCTTTGTTCTCTGCCGAACGAAAATGAACAATAGATCCTATAGCTAAAGAGTACTCATAGCAGATAGCATAAATGTCAACAAAAATACGTAAAACCTACTGAAGATTTGCTGCTCTAAAGGTACAGTTAGCATTTATAAAGTACCACAGTTCAAAAGATTGAAAGATACAATTAATTGTGTCGTCATTTTAAAATTCAAAGTTATTTAGAAAAGTCCGTTTTTTTGTACTCCAGCATATCAAGGTAAATAATAAAAGGCAATGTGTGTTTGTGTGTTCTCAATGGACTGAATAACTACTGAACCGATTTACGTGCGGTTTTCAACTAAATGTAGATCTTTGACACGAGCGTGTTTATAGCTATTAAAATTCTCAATTTATCAAGTAGAAAAAAGTTGGGAGCGTAAATGTTTTTTTAATCCATCACCAGGGTTGCATTCGACGAGAATGCATAATATATTGAAAAATTGGGAAGATACTATTTTTAAATGTTCAAAAAAGATTGTTTTTAAAGGTTTTCACTAACAACATTAGTTTTTTATGGATCCCAATCAGATTATTTCCTTATAATTTCCACCCATTTTTTTTAAACTGGATATTCGGTAATATTAAAAAAATATCAACCTTCAATAAAAAATTTAAATAAAAATATTTCTAATTACAGTGTACTTCTGTTGATGAGGGAGTTGAGTAAATTTTTTTTTATCATTAATGAAATATTTGTAATTTATATTCATGCCTCAATTTTTATTATTATTATTATTATTATTATTTGTTTTCTTATTTATTTTATTCATTTTATCTATTTCATCTATTTTATCTATTTATTCATATCATTCAATTTATTAATTTTATTCATTTTATTAATTTTATTCATTTTAGTCATTTCATTCAATTTATTCATTTTATTGATTTTGTTCATTTTATTCCTTTTATTCATTTTATTAATTTTATTCATTTCATTCATTTCATCCATTTCATTCGTTTCATTCGTTTCATTCGTTTCATTCGTTTCATTCGTTTTCTTCGTTTTATTTATTTTATTTATTTTATAAATACATGAATTTCTTAGCTAGTCGGGATCTAAAACAAAAATCTCTGTACATTACAAAACTGTTTAAATAAATAGTTACCGCGTTTGTTTATTTATACCAGGGCTGCTACCAGGGAAAATGCATATACTACAAAAACTGGGAGGATACCCAATTTCGAAATGTAAAAAAAATGTACAGAAATGCTTCCAAACAACATTCGATTTTGATGTATCTCAATCAGAATCATTCCTTAATTTCCTTTAATTTCTACCCATTTAAAAAAAATATTTTTCAATAAAAACAAATGACTGAACTTTGTGGACAATAAGACCCATCGGACCATAAAACACACCCTAATTTTTGGTTGAATTTTTTAAAAAAAAAAGGGCGTCTTATGGTCTGAAAAATACGGTACTGTAAACGACATCGCCAGTTCATTTGAATCAAACAATGATTAGAGAGTTGTAGAAAATTTCTGATTTACTTACCGTCAACAGACTAATCGGCAGAACTGATCAAGAAGAAGAGGAAGAGAACTAGAGACGTCACACGCGGAGTAATTTCAGAAATACGAAACTTCAAAATATCATTGCGCTGATACGATACATAAAAAAAATCGCTTAGTTTAATAATCTATTAACAAACATTCACAAAACAAGTAAAAAACACTTCATTTCTTCACTACTTAAAACTTTGTCAGTCACTTTTCAGTCAGACAGTTTTTCAAATAACGAGGGTTACTTCATTTTTCTCAAACACAGTCGATACCAATAAATCAGATTAGTGGCGTTGATTTCATCGCAGTCAAATGAATATTGTTTATCCACCGAATTGAGCTACTATCCGGTTTTCGACCTATCTGGCTTAATTTTACTATCCTGCCGGATACCGGATAGTTACCGAATATCGGTTTTATCTCTAATTTTCTATTAAAAACTTTTGATTTATAAGATGCATCTTGCATGTCGGTGACAGTCTAGTTGTGATTTCCTTTTCTTTTCTTTTTCTTAAATATTAAATAATACTTGTATTCAAAAACGTCTGCAAATACAGCATTGTATGTTTTATGCATAATCGTTTTCATATCTTAATTTTCAATCTTAATTTAGTAAAAAATATCAAATCTTATAATATTACTTAACAAATTTGTCCTCAGAATTTAAATTCATATTTACGAATATTTTTATGTCAATGATTTAGGGGTTTATATTCCGAATGGGTAAATAGTCCCAACTCACTATTATAGTAGGCAATATACGTATACTTGAAGGGTTTTCCCATGTGTTTTGGAAAAACAAAATTCGAGTGATAAATACATTTCCTTTTTTTGTTTTGTCAACATAGAAAATTTTTCACCATACCAGGAAAGCGTTACTATTTATCTTACATAAGCGTTTTAAGAAGAAATCTCTCAGGATTTTGATCTCAAGAGACATATTTCCACTCAACAGAGCAAACATTTTTATTAATACTGAGATATAGAAAAAACATCGATAAGAATTGACGTTAACTTGTTTATTTTTTTAGAATTACGATAAACACAATTTACAAAGAATGATGACAAATAATTTTAGTATTTTTTTATAAAATCAATAGCCAAAATTAAAAATTATTCATAATAAATAAGGCGAGCATCACTTTATTTATTTATGTATTTTACTTTTTATTTCATCAAAAATCAGAAGCAATGTTCGAGAACTGTTTTATTTACAAGGGAATAAATTTGTTTGAAGGAATGCCAGAAAACGTAAAAAAATTTAAAAGGATAAATTTATTTTTAATTTAATGTAAATAGTATACATGTTAAAATAATAGGTTTGGTATACTATAAATAGTGAATTGACATAACTTAATATACGTGCACATATAAAATAGTAGTTTTCAAATTATAAGTTAAAATAAGTTTATTTATTTATGCTTTATTAAGTTAGTTCATAACATCTTAAGAACTAATATAAACTTTAAATGAAATTACTTTTTGTTTTCAAAATTTCTCATTAACACATTTTTTCAAATTAATTTTAAATATTTCGATCTTTTTTATCTCCTTTATTCCTTCAAATAACTCAATGTACACCTTCAATTCCTTTTACAGTGAGTTTTGTGATTCTGTTTTTCTCCTCATTGGTAATCTTATCTTTTTTTATCCCTTGTTTTATATGTATGACATTGTTGGTTAAATTTTATTATTGTTTTTATTTTATTCATCCCCTTAATTATTTTATGTATAAAAATTGCTAAATCATATTGAATTTGCTGCTTTACTACATTAATTTGTATATTTTTAATTTCTCCTTCATCACATAAAAAACTAATAGAAGATCAGTAATTTATGTGTGCATATATGATTTTTTTTATAAATAATAACACTACTCTTTACATCTATTACATTTCGCAATCTTTCCATAAACGTTTTTTTTTTTTGTTACATATTGAGAATGTGTTTTGAAATTCAAATATCTAGACAAGTAAACCCCTTAATATTTTATTTCGTCCACAGAATTTATATTTAAATTATCAATATTAATATTGTATCCCTGGGGTATATTTTTTCTCCCAATATTCATATAAATGTTTGCATAATAAAAAACAGTTTAAATATCATGAATTAGGATAATGGTGATAAATAATGTTTGAATAAGTATACATGTAAATACTGTGTTGTAAATATTATATTTGACAATGTTTATCATGGATCTGAATATATTTTTATTTTTCTAGTATATTATATATATTGATTATACACCCATGAGAATATGTTTATGCCCACTTCAAGATTCAAAATGAGAGATAAAATAAGTTAACCGTTTTATGCCATCTAAGTTATCTCAATTAAGTAAGAATGGGTAAAAAAATGTAATTCAGGAAAACTCAACGAACTTGTTCAATCGTTGTATAATGTAATGTTATATTAATATTGTAACATTAAAGGATAAAATGTCTCGCGTTACATATAATCCCACGATTTTATTTAAATGGATGGTCTGACCCACATTGATATAAATATAGATGTAATAATAGAGATTTTATTCTACTTTGTAATTCAAACCACGTTCTTACCCAACTATTCCTAACTTGTTAATGCATTCCATCCTTTGGAGGGAGACTCACTCATTACGTAATACTTCGTTTTACTATAAGTATATTTTTTTACCATTAACCATTACGATTTCAAGTAGGAATAAGTAACTAGGCATATTTTACATCATTCACCTTTCATTAATTTATTAAGTTGGTGAAACAAATGATATGCAATAAAAGTAAGCTGGATTAAGAGGTTAGTTCCTTCCTTTACTGGGAACGCGGTGAGCGGGTTTTATCGATATTTATATGAATTTTTGAACAATAATACAAACGGTAGCAGTAACTTATAATAAAAAATCAAGTGTTATTTTTTTTCCTATAAATATTGTTATAGGTATTAAAATATAAATGACCTAATTGCATATATATAATATAGCTGCGCATAATCGCTCACATGGACAATTCGCCCCTGCCTACGGCAGCATACCTTTATTTTTGTTTACCTGAAGATAAAATGATCAGTTTTATTTATTTATATAATACGCCCAACGGGCACTTTTAAGGACATATTTATACATAAAAAATATTATAAAAAAAGTAGAAAGACTCAATGGTATATAGCAGACTTTGTGGGAGTGGAAGCGGGAGAGAGGTGTTTATAATTTAATTTGATTCTATGATCGTTTGAAAGAAGACAGCTTGTTATCAAAGAAATCAAGACTGGTATGTTTGTTGGCAGACCTAAGAATTCTGGGCATAGGGGAATGAAAACCATAGTTAGTTCTATGGTTATCGGTATAAAAGAGTAAGTTTTGTCTGAGGTTTCTAGTTGGGATATTTAATTTTATTGCTTATGCTATAGGTAACTTTAACTCTTGACTGGAACGACAAGGGTATTAACATCAACGGCAAACTCATTAGCAATCTCAGATTCGCAGATGATATAGTCCTATTTGCTAAAGATGAGAAAGAATTCGAAAACATGATAAACGAAGTTAATACAGCATCCCTGAAAAAGGCTTGAAAATGAATGCTTCAAAAACTAAAGTAATGAGTGATGCAAACCAATTATATAATATCCTAGTAAATGGACAAATAATTGAAAAGATTGACAATTATATTTAACTAGGACACGAAATAAAGCTCGGGGAAGCTTATAAAGAGGTAGAAATAGAGAGAAGGCGAGGTTTAGCATGGGCTGCCTTGGTAAGCTCTCATATATCCTAAAATCTCCGAAGTATTCACATTACTTAAAGAAGAAACTTTTTTATGCTTGTGTTCTCCCTGTACTGACATATGGCTGTTAAAGTTTTGTGTTCACGAAAAAAAAATTACACCAATTATCAGTGACACAGAGAGCCATGGAAAGGTGAATGCTGGGTATTTCGTTGAAAGACGAACCAAAAAAGTCCTGGAATGGCGACCCAGAACGGGTAGAAGAAGTGTCGGCAGGCCTCAGACAAGGTGGTCTGATGACATATGACGAATTGCAGGAAGTGGTTGGATGCGGTAAGCTCAGGATAGGGAAATATGGAGACTAAAGGGGGAGGCCTATGTTCAACATTGGACAAGAGACGGCTGATGATGATGATGCTATAAGTTCTAGTCCAGGGACTAAAAAATATTCTGCAACCCGAGACCTCTTGGATGGTAGGCAAACGCTCAAATTATTTGGCTACGAGGCGGAGACCCATTTTGAGTATTATTATTCTTACAAAAGGTGCGACTTGATGCATGCAATTTATATTATTTTCTTCGTTTTAAATAGAATCATGACAGATGACATGATGACAGACGTCAAAAATTTTCTCAGCCTTTCTTGGCTACTTGGATAACTGATAAAATAGTAATGTTGTTTTTGAAAGTGAAAAAAAAAAACTATTTTTCGTCACAACCATCCAATTATGAATTAAATTATGCTATTTTCATTTAAAACCTCAAACCTCTCTTGCGGTGACTGAAAATGGAGGTGCGTTGTTCATTTTAATATCGCAATATTTCTCCCTCCGCTTTAGTTTTCCCCGCATTCATTTTACACCTCTGATTTGAGTGCACAAAATGGAGACGAAGTTCAGGAATAATATTTAAATTTGCATTTTCGCTCCTGGGTGGCGCATAGCAGCGCAAAAGCGTTCGTTAGCGCCCACTGTACTAGCTCGGGTCAACGCGTACTTCACTGCGGCGCACAGTATTTCATTTCGCACAAGTAAGGCGCAAGAAATTCACTTATGAATTCTTGGACGATGACGTCATGGAGGTATTCTCAGATAATTAGCGAGATATGCAAGTAATGCTAAATTTAGATGACTAATACAAGCGTTTAATAATGGGTGCATTTGAAAATATAACGACATGATTACGTAGGTGCGAAGGGTTTCACAGTCATTGTTTTCAACATGTTTCTTTTTTGGGTGAAAATGTAGGTTTCTTGAGAAGGCATGTACTATACTTTATGTTTGTTTCACAATTAGTTCAAAGTATACTACCTACGTGTTTCTATAAAAATAAATACATTTGGTAATTTTATGTAAAAAAAATGTAAAAAAAAACCTCTAGAGTTTTTTTTCATAAACTCCAAAACACGTTTTAGTGTTATTTTGTGTACATCAAACACAATTAATGCTTAACTTAATTCAATTTAAGTTTTTTATTGTTACTCATAACATCATATTTTTATTTTTACTTTTCAGATACTAAGTACACGATTTCTAGGCAAGAGATTTTTTAACATGGATGAATTTATCGAAGCAAGATAAGTATGTGGGAGATTATAATAGTGTAAGGAATTAATTGGAACTATAAAAATCTAATGTGTTTATCTTTAAAACACACTTTTTCTTTGATTTAAATTTTCCCATTTTTTCATCGGGGTAGAAAAAAGTACATCGCACGAGTGGATTTCGAGACTGTTTGGAGTTTTTAGCATCTAGCTTCTATGAATCGAATCACTGTGCGCTGCTCTAGTTAATTATGCAGGTGAAACGTTAGAACGTTTAATCAACCTATTTAAAATAATACCCAACATGGCGCCAGGTACTAAATATAATGGGGTCTAAAACTATTTACGAACGTTATGTAACCTACGACCTACCATTCCATAGTAATTGCGCCCGTTATCGAGTTTAAATGTCACAGAAGTGCAGCGATAAAGAGAATCGCTTAACATGTGCATTTATACCACGCGTCGATTGTGTAAAATATTTATATAGTTTTAAATGAACAGGTTCTCCACTTGGAGTGACATTTTGAATCGTCTCTAAACTATAGGAGAATATTTGTTATAAAAGCTCACATTTATATCACTTATGCTGGGATACATGCCCTTTGCCTTGAAAGTGAATTCGGGAAAAGGGCTCTGTATAAATCGTTCTTAATAATAATTATTATAACCACGATAAGTGTTGTCCAGGCGGATGAAGAACACAGTTTTGTGTGAAATAAATAATTCTTCCAAAAATAAAATCCAAACTTAATTAAAAGAGTGGCTCAGAATAGTCGGAAGAGGTCGGCTGGAAGAGGTCCTTAGGACTTAATGCAGTCTTTAAAAATCTTTTTATTTACTTTTTTTTTTTTAAATTAGTTTTCAATTTTTGTATTTTTAAATTACATTATTATCTGCTTAGGTTGTTTAATGGATTTTTTTTCTTTTTTGGTTATTTTTCCCGTATGATTGGGAAAACAGGCATATAGCTCACAAGTTCCCAATACATAAGACGAAAAAAATTCAGCAATAGAGTTGGCAACAAACACGAAATACAGGTTTAATAAAATAATGGGAAGAAATGGAAATCAATATACAAAAAAATAATAAAAATGATTTTTAGCTAAATTACCAGTAATTTATGGTCTCATTTATGTACTGCTGTTTTTCTTAGGAGTTAATTACATGAACAGGAAAAGTATTTTTTTTATACTTATCAAATTTTTACCCCCTGTTTACCATACTGAATGTATGATTTTTTCTTTAGCGACTATTCTAGCACGGGAAAATGTTTTTTTTGTGCTCGGCTTAAGTGTTCACTAGTGTATATTGTTTTTTTTCTCCAGCTGCTTAAGTGAGTTGTATTTAATTATCTGAATTCAATTTTGCTTTTT
This sequence comes from Micrasema longulum, assembly GCF_059751315.1. Classification (NCBI taxonomy): domain Eukaryota; kingdom Metazoa; phylum Arthropoda; class Insecta; order Trichoptera; family Brachycentridae; genus Micrasema; species Micrasema longulum. The sequence continues at coordinate 1,316,088 of NW_028277921.1, forward strand.
GATTGAAGGACTTTACTGCGGTCAAGAACTTGTCTTTGTCCACCTCTTTTAAAAAAGTTACCATAATATTCCGAGGCTGGGAATCCGGCTAAGAAGATTTTTTCTTGAACTGGCGAGTCCTCGACAATTTTTCTAATAGGTTATTACTAGATAATTTTATCACGTGCATTTTTATGTCATTTCTTTTTATTATCGTTATATTACGTATGTCGCTTTAAAACAGGTGTTTTTCTACCTAGTGAAGCTGTTATGAATACATACTTCCTTGCAATTTATAACTATTGATAACAGTGACCGTGAAATGTTATGCACCACTATAGTTTGTACTCGTATATATGTACATAAACGGTGTGCGGCAGTTAAATGATAATATTTAGTGGTAAGTAGAGTGAATCTTTTAATAATTTTATTTTACTTAAAAAATATTGACGGATTGAGATGAGTGCAATTTCTAAGATAAGTTATTTAAATCATTTAAAAGAAAATTGTTTGCCTGTTTTCATCACAATGCGTTAAAAAAACATCTTGTTCGGGAAATACTAAAAAAAATGTTTTTTTGGAAGTAACTCTTTAAAGTTTTAAGTGGGTTTTCATTTCGTAAGTGTTTCGGCAATATTTTCAAAGTTTAATGGGGATGTAAGTGAAAACCCTATTTATCATAAAAAAATATTTTCCTAAATTTGCCTGAAAAGTTTCGCAACAATTATTTCGCTAATATTTAAGTTAAGTACGTTCAGAATTATCTCAAAACTCAGGTGGTTATTCTTAAAACTTTTGAATTAATATTCTCGGCACGAGTCACAAAAAAGTTAAGATAATTTCCGGATATAGCAGATAAAACTTTCTTATCTCTCAAGTATTTAACATAATTAATACGTCTGTCGTTAATATTTTGTCAACACAATTTTAAATTAAACATTTCATTTCAAAATCCCTGGACGAGTGATTTTGACTCGATGGCTATCAAGTCCTTCATATTGAAAAATGAAATTGTGCGGGAAAAAGTCGGCCTCGTGGTTGGTGAATTCTCTTACCACGCTTGAGGTACCGGGTTTAAAATGATATTTATTGACATTCATAAGAATATAAATAATATGTGTACCAACAATGTTTTGAGTATGTCCAAATGCTTGCAGACTGGCTGGATTTTCCCCCTTAGGAGTTGTTCATATTTAAAAAAATTTAAAAAATTAATTGGAAAAAATTTTCAAGCGTTGCCTAGTAGGGGAATTGGTTCAGCCGGATGAATCTAACCAACATGATAAATGTTTCAGGTCTTTTACTTCACAAAAGATGGAAGAGTTGAGGAAATCTGGATGTTCAAACATAGGCAGAATGGTGAATGTTACACAGTCTGTAAAGTGGCTATTTAAACCAGCCAATCATAAGCCTTGTAAATGCCTAGACTCCCATATTCCCTTCTCAAAAATGTTTTTCCTCTCTGTTGCAACAAATTTAAATATATGTACCAATTATATTAACTAATACATTTATTAGTCGACGTATATTTTTCTAAAAAATCTCTCGTTACTCTATTTAAATGTGCAGTTTTTTTCTTTTAAAATTTGTTTAACATTTTGTGTCTTTTATTTTTGAGAAAAATCATTTAATATTTTTGAAGCAATTACATTTCACCTATATATAATAGTTTATTTACTAAAGGAGGTGGTGAATTCGGTGTTCCAATTTAGTGCCCTTTGCACCACCTGGTGCGCATAGTGATATTATGATGATGATATAAGCTTCCTCGTGTGAATATTCTAAATTATCAATCTAATGTGTCCAACGTAGTCCAACATTATGCTTTGAACAGTAATCACTTTGTGGAAATTTAGAGAATTGGATTAATTTGTAGTCGAACGTTTCTATTATAATATATTATATTGACTATGGTATTCAATGGCTAATTCATTAGGTACTCGCAAATGTTGCTTATGTGGAATCAATAGTAGTTAATACATGTAAGAAAACTACAAATTACGTACAAATTAATTAGTTTAACTTAAGTCTCGCATAGGTACGTTTTAAAATAAAAATTATAATTACCTTTCGCCGTATTTTTTTTCCTACAGTGGGCCAACACGCACGAAAATATAATACTCAAACCATGCATATACCGAGAATTGAAAAATGCCATACGTTAATATGCAAATCAATTACCTATGGGCAGAATTGTAAATGTCACACTGCATGTAAAGTGATCCCTTAAACCAGCCAATCACAGATCATAAGCTTTGTAAATGCCTTGAACTCCATATTCACAACAGCTCAATTCTAAAACACAATTTCAATAATTGTGGCTAAGCCAAGAGTTTTACAAAAATATTTTACATTATTTATTGTTTCGGGGTTTATTTTAGGAAACAACATATATATTTTTTAAAACAAACGTATTTTATTTTTACCTCACACACAAATTTATTATTAACATGAACACAATAAATTTCAAGATTTTTTTTGTTTCAATTTCTATACTTCTTCATGGACCGGTGGATTATCAACAATACTTTGAGTTTGTCCAAATTTTTGTAGACTAGGACTGGATTCAACTCCCCGGGGAGCTGTTAATATTAACATATTACAACAGGGATGAAGAACAGTTAATTTATAAATATATATAGATGTTCAAATGTGGGCAAAATGGTGAATATTACACATTTCGTAAAGTGGCCACTTAACCAGCCAATGATAGGTCATAAGCCCTGTAGATGCCTAGACTTCTTTATTACCTTCTCTAAAATGTTGTTCATCTGTGCTGTAATATGTTAATATTAACAGCTCCCCGGGGAGTTGAATCCAGTCATTGTCTACAAAAATTTAGACAAACTCAAAATACTGTTTGAATTTACATTTATTGATGGGTTTTTCTGAATACTTGAAACATGTGTTCTTTATTTTATTTTATTAATTTTTCACGCCCTTAAGGCTTTAACATACATGAAAGTTATATAAATTATGAGTTTATAAACAACATTAAATTTTAAAAATACAATATAAATCAACAAAATATAGAACAGTGTTTGGAAGAAAAGTTGGTTTTTTAAAAAAAAACAAATATATATAAAAATATTTTTCAATTTTTTATTTTTAAATAAGCTAAAGAAATGTAGTTAAAGGTTCAAAGCAGCTGGGAACATAATGTTATAAAATACAATATGAACAAAATATTAAGTTCTATTTTATATGGAACATATACATTGATATTTAAAACATTGATACTCTTATTCTAAGTGATTTAAAAATTTTCAGTGGCGTAAAAATATAGTCCATAGAATTGAGAATAGTCCAGAAACCGTATACGAGCATCAAACAGAAGGCGACTAAACTTCCTACAAATGAGTAGTTTTACGTTTTGACCCATTAGTTTCTTTGAAGATGTCGCTCAGTACGCAACTCCTGATTCGAATTCAACTATGCCATGTTGTGTATTTTTAAAGGGTAGAAACACTGCTAGGATCTTAGAGAAACAGGATGGGATCACATTTTATGTGTAATTAGCAAATGAATGTGTAAGTAGCAAGTAAATTAATTAAAAATTGAATTATTTTTCCATCTGTCAGATTGTCATTATCTTTAAAATATTAAATATTATTTAACATGATAAAAAAATATTTGTTTTATGTAAATTAAAATTTGTTAGGTATGTTAAGTTCAAAGTTCATTTATTCAATTACTCTTATTAAAAGACCCTTTACTCATCTACTCTGTTGTTTCAATCAGTATTTACGCGTGCACAATAAAATTTTAGAGAAATTAACAGATTGCTTTTTTTTACCTTACATTTGTATTATAATTATATGTTCTCCCATCGTGCAACATTACGCGGCGAAATCACAAATGCGCGGGGTGAAAGTGGAGCATAGTGAGGGAATTTTTGGACATAGTTCGATGTATTCAAATATGATTCTACGCTCCTTCTGGACTATGCTTAATTTTATGATACAGTGTTTTGTTTATTTTATATTGAAAAATATTTTCACCGAGTTTTGCTTATAAATGTTCAACTTTGAAAAAAAGGAACAATTTTTTTATTCGTTAAAATAACAAAATGATTCCAAAACTCATTGTGTTTATAAGATACAAGACACTAAATAGACCTATTAACGTACAAAGTCTCGTCTTGGCAGCGCCATGCGCCAGTGGTATATTTAAAGATAACCACGCGCCTTCCCTAATGTTTTTATCTACTTGCACATAATTAACTATCTCACTTTATCTCTGCTCCAACACCTCGTTAACTGTCTGCAGTTACCTTCTTTAGCGGGGGGAAACACCAATAAACTTATGTTTTGTCTGTCAATGTTCTCCTATCTGTGCTGTACAAATTTATGCATGGCATTTGTAATATAAGGATTCTAAGCAGTTATCTTAAAAAAAGGGAAAATATATTATTTAATTTAAATCTAAAAATTGTATTGAGTGATCCATTAATGAAGAAAAGCGATAAAAAAAAGTCAACGGCACCAGAGATAGAGAACCTTGTTTTGAAGATAAAATTGAATACTAAGCATTTGGAAAATTTGTTGATCACTTAACACACTGTGTATTCAGAATTTTTCCGATGTTTAAAAATCCGTATTTCTTCTATTCTTACATCAGCTGATTTTCTTAAAGGAAAAGAGCTGAAACCTCAACACTCAAAAAAACCTTTTTTTGTGGTTTTTTTCATATTTTTATTTAGTTTTTTTTAACTAAATGTACTATTTTTAGGACAAATACAATATTATACATGAATGTCCTAATATCTGTACCTCAGAGGCAGACGGATGCAAATCCAGAATTTGATGAATAACATTTAGATTTTCGTATCCAGTTTATGATCATGTCCATTGATTTTGAAGAAATGTAAGCCTTGTAATGAATAAACCAATGTATTAAGATACTGAAAATACTAATTAATCTTCTGAATTATTAGAAATTACTTAGAGAAAGTAAATTCTTTAGGCTATTGTTCAACATTTGTCGTTTGGATTTGCCTCCGTCTGCCTCTGAAGTACAGATATTAACTTATACCTAATTATTATTCAAATATATACTAATTATTAACATTTTTAAACAATATACGTACACTTAATAAAAGAATTTCTTTAAAGCCAAAACGAATACAATTACTTTTTACGAGCTAACTTATCTGCTACACAATTTTATTTTTTTGTTTTCTTACTTCGAATAGTATTTCCTTATAATATAACTGTTTAGCTCGGCGCATCAACCAGTACTGTGTTTTTATCTTCTTACAAAATGGCAGCATTACTTAATTTTTTTTCTAGATTCATATTTTATACATTGATTAGAAAAAAACCTTTTTAGTCAACTTTTTTGAGGACTGATTAATCATTTTGTGAACAAAAAACATTACATTGAAATATATCGTTCGGCATATTGTCATAATGTTTGTATGTTTCAGCATCAACTTTATCCTAGTGTATCTATTCTTTCTCAAAATTACTCTCATATTCTGCAGAACAGAAAGTTTATTTTTTTCCTGTCAGTAGCCAAAAGCAAAGTACTACTGCAATAATGTAAATGAGGCACAATAATGAAATTATATATCATCCTGCACGAATCTGCACTTTCATATCTTCTGATTTTTCCCATATGAGAAACTTTCCTTGCCATCTTATTCGTCACATATCTCGTATTCAGGGAAAAAGTCAGTCTAGAATCTAAAATAATCATCAAAAGAAAAACAATGGCATTTGGGCGTACTCTAAATATTTTTATTAATGGTTCATCTAAACAGTTTAAAAACGTAAAGTGTTATCATGAGTTTTTAAAAATCTCCACCAAAGAGCTATATAAATTGACTTAGTGAGTCTCGTAAAAATGTAATATAATAATTTTTATTTTGTGTTTCTTGGGTATTAATTTTTTTCAGATTTTTTCCTTAAAACCCCTAAAGTTTAAGTCACCTGAAATGTATATTACCTTACACACTTGCATGCTTATTCCACTCACAGTTCTCGTGTTATGCATAAATTGTTTAGTATTTGAGATAAATCCTTTCTCGCTTTGCTCTACCCCTATTCCGTTCAGCAGCCAGTAAACTGCATTAAATGTGCAGTGGTTTTTAATTATTCATGCGCTGAAACTGGGTTACATTCGTGTTAAATACTCCGTATTTTAAATTTTAGTTTACAATTCCATGGAAAATGCAATATTCGCCTAGACGTCATAAAATATGTACACTCGGTTTAAATAAAAAACCGTGTAATTCGTAGATAATTTTAAATGTCTTGGGTCTTTTATTTTATTTTATTTATTTTATTCTATTTGAAAAATTAACAGTTCTACATACATATTTTTAGTAAACAAACAGATATAGTGAATAAACTCAGAACTAATAACAGATTTCCACATAGTTTACAAAGTTAGTATAGAAAATATATTACATATCAAATAAATACATACAATTTATACATATAAAAATGTTATTTATATCAAATAATAAAACAATTAATAAACATAACAACAATATTTTGAGTTTGTCCAAATTTTTGTAGACAAGGACTGGATTCGACTCCCTAGGGAGCTTTTTACATTAACATATTACAACAGAGATGAAGAACAACAGCCAGTCCTTGTCTAAAAAAATTTGAACAAACTCAAAATATTGTATATAAATCCACTTGGTCTATGAAGAAGTATAGAAATTGAAAAAATAACATTTTCAGGCGTTGCCTAGTATGTAGGTGAAATAATTAAGTTAGATGAATCTCACCCGCATGTTTATTTAAAGGTTTCAGCTCTTTAACTTCACAAACATCAACAGATGAAATAATTGAAGGAATCTAAATGTTCAAATATGAGCAGAATGGTGAATGTTACACAGTGTGTAAAGTGGCCACTTAAACCAGCCATTGACAGGTCATAAGCCCTGTAGATGCCTGAAATTCTATATTACCTTCTTTAAAATGTTCTTCGTCTCTGTTGTAATATGTTAATAAACATAACGTTTTAGCAGTAGGTATATAATACAAAAATATAAGTCTCTTTATTTTAAAAATTATTAAAATATTTAAAAAATGCAGTCAATGCAATAAGGCGATTTAAGGCTCCCTAAAGTAAGATTAATTCATCACCATTCCTTTTCTGCACCTAATGGTGCACAGGGCACTGCATTGCTACACCAATCGCAGGGTTTCTTGATTTTTTTTACATGAAGGTAAGATGATCAGTCATACGCTTCAAGTACCAGTCCAGGGACTTTCTACTTTTCTTTCTTTTTTATTATACTGTCAGAACACCTTTTTAAATTAATATTTCATGGCAACCATGTCGACAATCGAACCCATGACCTCTTGCATGGTTGGCAAATGCGCCGACCACTACACCACGAGGCCGAATTTGTATATACTTTTTTTTTTTTTATTTGGGAAAAAAACAGCAGTTTTTACATATATTGTGTAAAAAAAATAAGAATACATATGAACGAAAATTGTGAAAACAGTCAATAAAATTTTTCCACAGTTGTGTAAGATATCGATTGAGTACATTATCAGTAGCAAAATAAAAGCAATCAACAATTGTTGGGCACTTAGAAACTTGCAAAATCCAATAAAAATACATATACTTATTTACAGTTATAAAAATAAAGTTAATAGAAACAAGATAAACTTAAAGAATAAGAAAAGAAAAAAGTTATGTAAAAATAATGTAAAAGGTACAAAAATATAATAATATAATAATGAACAAACGAATACATACATATTTACTGACATCATAAAACTAAACGGGTGTACTGTCTATGAGGAATTTTCTATATTTCATATAAGAGAGATGAAAAATGTCTGCGTGACCGAGATATTATGGATAGAGATAATAAATTTTTCATTAAACAAATTTTTAGATATATTTAACTAAGTATATGTATATTATTCATTTATTATATTATTATACGTGTAAGTAAATGTAAGTTTATCTGTAAATTTACCATTTAAAAAAATAAAAACAAATAAAAAAATTGTTACTGAATCTGTATTATGAAAAAAAAAAATTTTCATTTAAACTATCGCGATATTTAGAAGCACAATGTATAGTCAAAATATACCTCTACCGAATGATTACAATCAATACTTAATACTTAACGACTCTGGTTTTATAAAAATGCTTACACCAAATATCCTTTGATTTAGTTCTTTATAGCGGAGTAACAATTTGCGGGGAAACCCTCAAACAGCTGAATATCTCAAGGAAAGCTTACTTAAGGGTTGCCTCTCAAATATTTGGTCCCTCGAGGGTTCTATATTGTGTGTCGGGTATTTGTGGCATTCCGGCAACTGGTAATAACTTTGGGCTACAGGATTAACGGCCTATACCCAGCTAGTACCACTTCTTAGTGTTTCCTATAATGCGTGCGAACAATATGTGTGACAGAAATTAATCTATTTATGCTATAAATACTTAATACATAAATTATAATGTATAACATCACTTCAAAGCCAAGATGGATACTCTCAAAGGTGACTTTGCAAATTTATGATGTGTAAATTCGAAAAAAAATTATACGTCGGTATTTGGAGGAATTTAAGCGTTATGTTTAAAACAATGTAAAAAAATGTAATCATGTGAATGTCGGAATCATTTACCAATCTATTTTTACTTGTCGGCCTAGTGGTGTAATGGTCAGCGCGTTTGCCCGCCATGCAAGAGGTCTCGGGTTTGATTCCCGACATGGTGAGTATGAAATAATTCGTTAAAAGGGTGATTTCACACTAGAATATTTCATGGTCCCTGGACTGGTGCCTGAAGCGTAAGACTGATAATCTTATCTTTGTTGTTTTTAAAATATATATATTATGTACATACGAGTATTTATGTAGTATTTTACGTATTGCCTCTCAGTCTGGAAAGGGACTAACACTGTTATATTATAATTTTAAATGTTGATATGCCTTCAATGTCTTTATTATTTTATATTATTATTATTAAATTTAGGGCAGGCAGCTGTTGAATCCCTGTCTTATTTTTTTGTACCGTAATTATGAACGCTATCTTTATGTGTACATATCGAGGCGGTACACTTAACTTCTGTACTATATCTTTCTTCAGTTTAAGTGCTGCAGAGCAGCGTTTATTTGATAGTTAAACTTTACATCTACTACCTGTATCTTATTAATTATTGTTGGTTGTGAATTTTCAGTAATACGAGTAAATATTAATGTTTATGGAAGCAGAGAGAGGGGGGAGGAAAAAACAGTTGGAACTATACCATGTCTTCTCCCTTTTATATACTTTTTATTTGATTTTTAAAACATTTCTTTTTTTAGTTTATTATTTTTTACCCATATCCTTATGTATGCATAATAAATTAGTATTATACAATTCCATGGAAAATGCCATATTCGCCTAGACGTCATTCAAATAAAAACGTTCAAATAAAAATTCAAATAAAAAAACATGTAATTCGTAGATAATTTTAAATGTTCTAGGTTTATTATATCAAATAATAAAATTATTAATAAACATAACGTTTTACCAGTAGGTATATAATACAAAAAAATCAGACTCTTTATTTTAAAAAGTATTAAACTACTATTTAAATGCAGTCAACGCAATAAGGCGATTTAAGGCTCCCTAAAGTAAGATTAATTCATCATCATTCCCTTTCCGTACCTAAAAGTGCATAGGGCACTGCATTGGTACACCAATTGCAGCGTATCTTGATCAATTTTGTTACATAAAGGTAAGATAATCAGTCTTACGCCTCAGGTACCAGTCCAGAAACTATGAAATAGTCTAGTGTAAAAACCCTTTCAAATAAATATTTCATATCGGCAATGTCGGAAATCGAACCCGAGACCTCTTGCACGATAGGCAAACGCACTGACCATTACACCTCGAGGCCGACAATTTACATAATTAGCCATGCATTTATAATTAAGTAGTATTTTTTTAAATATATTTTTTTTGTATTGGTATAGAACTGATCATCGTTCCTTTTTCGAACCAAATGATACATAGGGTACTGCATTAGATTACCAGTCTTACGCTCCACGTACAAATCTAAGGACTATGAAATATTTCAGTATAAAAACACCATTTTAACTAAATATTTCATCACGAGGCTGACGTATAGATTATTATACTTTAAAACATAAAAAAATATTTATCTTGTCAGACAGGTTTAGCCATGTTACATGAAGACTATCTAATTCACTATTTTTGTATGGATTTCCTAATATTAAATATGTATCCTTATTTATTCAATAAATTTATAAAACAGAAAAAAATACTAAATAAAAAATATGTGTATATAGGTATTCAAGTCAAGGTTTGTATCACACATTTGTTACCAAATTTATCTTTTAATTGCTTCCACTTATTACTCGACACGTGAGTGAATTGTATGACCTTTTGTATAAATTGAGAATTCAAACGAAATAAAAAACTTCCGAATTCATGGAAGATAACCTCTGTGAATATTGAATTAGTCGAAGTAGATACTACTCATATTTTTGCCGAACGAGTTCTAGAGTTAGTCGGCTACATTCTTTCATTTTCCTTTCATAATAGTATTATACCACTCCAAGAGGTTGCCATCAAATAAATTCAATTTTCTCACATCAAAAGTTACGAACGCTGAAATAAAACTTAAGGGTCGTTGGTAAACTAGGGATACTTATACCCTGTTTCGTGCTGATAGAAACTCAACAGCCATGAAAAGTATTACAAGTTTTTCAATAAAACATTTATTTATTTAAACACTTTACATATATACAATTCAGTTTATGGACATATATTTGCTTTTATCCGCTGCTTCGCTCGCATAGCATGAGAGAGAAATTAGTAAAATCAATTTACTGTTTCAGCATTTACTTTTGTGGAATGACATTTTATTTATACTTTATAAAGTTAGTTCATACCATTTTAAGAACTAATATAAACTTTTTATGACATTACAATTTTTTTATCAAAATTTCTCAATAACGTATTTTTCCAAATTAATTTTAAATATTTCGATCTTTTCTTTCTCCTTTATTTCTTCAGGTAACTCATTGTACAGCTTCAATCCCTTGTACAATAAGTTTTGAGATTCAGTTTTTCTCCTCTTTGGTAATCTTATCTTTTTTTATCCCTTGTTGTATATGTACGACATTGTTGGTTAAATTTTATTCTTGTTTTTATTTTATTCATTCTCTTAATTATTTTATGTATAAAAAATTGCTACATTATATTTCATTTGCTTAGCCAATTTCTTTGTGCATTATTTCTACATTATAATGGATATTTTTTTAAAGTATAATCCTCATCGCCTGATTTTGAAGAATTTGTACTTTTTAATTTCTCCTTTATTACATTGAAAAAGAAAAGAAGAACAGTAATTTACGTGTGCCACATACCCGAAACCGTATTAAAGACCATGGGTCTTTCAATCGATTTCACTCATACACAAATCCAATATGTTTTCGTCAATAAACGAGTTGCTCTTTTAAAACATTCAAAATAATACACCGCGATTTTTGTTTAATTTAACTCTACTACTTTAACTGCCCTTTTCAATGTGAGTTTGGCGAATCATATGGAGTGCCTATTTCGGATATTTTCCTTTCTCTCTTATCATTGGTTGATTCATATGAATTAGTGACGTCGTTCGAAGTAGTTCGTTTTTATTTAAATATTTTTTCATACATTTTCAAGAAACTTTGCCGTATAATTTAATCCTCTAATAATAAATCCTAAAAAACATTTTTTTTGTCCGATTTCCCGTAGGGCTGAAGTTCCCTATTGGCATATTTATTTATGTAATTTATTTGTTTTTTTATTTTTTTTTATTTGATTTAATTGAATACAAACAGTTGTACACGTTAAATGATTATAAATATTATACCTGTTTATTTATTATAGGAGCAAAAATTCATAAACACTTCTTGTATACCCACAAACAGGCCATGCCTTTGTGGAATTTTTTTGTTTACTATTTTTACTGTTAATATGTATTTCATTACTATGTAAATATCCTTTATTTTTCTTTTACTCTGTTTTATCTCTTATGTATATTGTGAAAAAAAAATATGCGTAAAAAACTTTAAAAAAAGGAGGGCCTGCCATCCAATAATAAAGGTATGTTTTCACTTAATTATACTAAAATAAAGCGACGACGGTTTCAAGTATATAAATAATAAATGTACTTTATACTAAAATAAAAGAAATATGGACAAAATAAAGAGATAGTAAGAAGAAAAAAAAGGAAATTGACGAGGAGTGGCGAACGATGAATGAAGGAAAGTGGGAGTGGAAAATTGCATTTGTATTATTAATATTTAAAGCATTAATTTTATGGTCAAACATTTTACCAAATGTTTTTAAATATTTGTAAATAACCACTGTCCGACTTTATGTCTATCGGTTTCAAGACGTAATCGTCTTTTCTCAGGACACCAATTAAACCAACATGCAAACCAATCTGCAAAACCCACTATACACCTTCACCATAGTTGTTGCAAAAAAATATAAAACCAACACGACATGCATTTTAATAAGCACATGCACTGATTAGGACAAACATGCACTGATTAAATATGAAAATATTATGTTGTTTGAGAATTAATGAAAAAAGTCGAGGGGATGGAGGGAGGGGATAAGCAGGGTAAGACGGGTACGTCTTGAAACCGGTAGACATAGAAAAGTCGGTAAGTGGTGATATAAAAATATTTTATTTCATTGATTTAATGATGAAGAGCCAAAAAAAACAAAACGTCTATTCTCTGTTATTATGAATCAAGCCTATTAGTTCTCTTCTGTACCTTTTATATCGTGTAGATTGCAAGCTTTCTTCGACAGTTTATTATTTTGTTGTCAAATGTCATTCTAGTTGAAGAATTATTACGTGGGAACTTAGGCTATAAAACGCTTTATTTAATGACAGACCATTGGCATGTAAGATATAACAGCTGTAAATAATGTCATTATTAATACTTCACAAGCTAGACGTTTACTATTGCCTCCTCAGATCTCGGTTCTGTGTAGCCTTAACAACCCCGTAGTACCTAAGCTTTCAAACTGCTTGATATAGTGTTCTTTGCAGCGGTGGTTACTCCTTATTATGTTAGAGTTGACCTCATTCCTTGTTGTATTAGAGGTCGTACCATACTTATAAATACGTTAAATATCTATCTATTCGAACGATGACTGTTTTCTTTGATTTCATGATCTTTGAGAATTTTTCCCACTAATTTACAAGATAAAAATAAAAAAACAAAAAATATTGAGCCCTAGAAAAAAGTTCAAATTTTGACTAAGTATTTTTAAAATTTGACTAGGACTACTACAATAACTTTAAATATCCCATCAAAATATCACATTTTAGCATTTTTCAGGCCACTCCCCCCTTAAGCGTGTTACCTTTTATTTTAATTTTTTTTTAATCGGAAGTTTTACAGCTATTACATAAAAAATAAGTAAAACTATATTAACAACAGCAATAGCCAATTGAGAAAATCCGCCGTTAATCTAATAATGCATTATCTAAAGAAAATACAACAATGTTTTGAGTATGTCCAAATGTTTGCAGAATTAGTTCAGCCGAATGAATCACCTACACGATAAAGGTTTCAGCTCTTTTACTTCACAAAAGTCAACAGATAGAAGAGTTGAGAACATGTGGATGTTTAAACATAGGCAGAATGGTGAATGTTGCACAGTGCGTAAAGTGGCCACTTAAACCACCCAACGACAGATCATAAGCCCTGTAAATGCCTAGACTTCCACTTTCCTTCTCAAAAATGATTTCCCTCTGTTGCGACAAATGTATATAATAAAATAGTTTACAAAACTGTATGCGTGCGACGTTTGTATTAATGGGTTTGTATGTGAATGTGAGAGTGTGTGTGTGTGAGGGTGGGGGTGCGTGTGTGGGTGCGGAAGGAAAAATACGTTGTTTATTTTTATATTGTTAATATTTAAAGCATTAACTTTGTGGTCAAACATTTTAATAAATTTTATTAAATATTTGTATATAACCACTTACCGACTTTTATTTCTCCAATATAGTCATTTATACGATGTTCCACTGTAATGGTCACCCTATTAAACCTATTAAGCTTACCCACTCCCCCCATCCCCTCTATTTTTTTCATTAATTCTCAAACAACATAATTTTTCAATAATTTAATTTATTTATTTCATTTATTTATTCTTAGTTTTTGCTTACAAACTGTAATTAATAATTAAAATAATGTGACCTCACTGGGGTTTCCCGGTTCGAGGACACTTAACAATATACTTTTTTTTTAAAATTACGTTTGAGAATAAACAAAGAAGACTAAGTTTAAAAAACGAAGATAATTAACAAATATTCAGACAGTTTTAAAAACAAGGTATTTATGTACATCTATATTATTTATATTACTAAAAACACAATGAAAATAACAAAAACCAAAAATAAGCTTTATACTTGTGGAGCAGTTAATTCAATATTGGTATGGGCGAATGAGATAATCCATTTTACTTCTACCTATCTCCACTATCCTTTTTTTATAGCCTTTTTAAAATTCTCTCGTTACTAATTGTTTTAATAGACGGTGGAAGTAGGTCCTAGATTTTAATTGAATAATACTCAAAATCCCTTTGTCCGAATCAGAGCATATTTATCTTAATCAGTGCATGTGCTTGTAAAAATTAATGTCGTGTTGGTTTTATATTTTTGTGCAACAACTATGGTGAAGATGTACAGTGGGTTTTGCATGTTGGTTTAATTGGTGTCCTGACGAAGAGACGGGTACATCTCGAAACCGGTAGACATAGAAAAGTCTGTAAGTAGTTATGTACAAATATTTAGTAACATTTATTATATTGTGTATTTTTATTTAAAATGGTATAGGAGAGAACTTGTCAAGTGGTTTAAATATTTAAAAACATAAAAAAATATACCTACTTTCGAAATCTTTTTGAAAATATTTTTCTTGAGTAATTTTATTGTGTACTTTGAATGTTCTTTTAAAAAGTATGGTAAGTTTCAACACCTTATTCTGAATAAAACATTTAATTGTAAAATTTAATTGGTACGTATTAATTGATAATTGATAATGTGCAACGAGTCGCTTAAAACACGGTAGGTAACCACAATATGCAGTGCATACGACGTATTGTCAACAATAAACAAGGTAGGTGTGACAATACGCGTACGTTGGTCAAAAATGGACATACCTATTATATATGTATATGCACCTACAAACCATAGTATAAACAAGTTCTTATTAAGTTTTTTCTTCGTTTCCTTATTAAGGTTTTAAAAAAAAAACAAATATGTTTTTTATAATCATTGATTAATAAGTCCACTTATATTCACAACACACTATCGCATGCACACAATACTCACTCACTCATACACATATACACACACCCTAAATATATATACTCACCCTAACTAACATGGACAACAATAATAAAACGGATACACTAAATAAGAGTACCCATTGTTTTTTATTTATGTTATTTTATTATGACTATTATTACTATTATTACTATAATTTATTGATATACATTAAAAAAAACTTATTACTACAACGAGACTTAATTAATAATCTTTTAAAATTATATTCGATTGTATAAATTGCATCTATCTTAAATTAATCTTATATAAATTCTAATATAAATTCTAAAAAAGTTTAAGTCTTATATAAATTCTAATAAAAAATAACATATATTTAATAACATATAAAGAAAACGTAATTTTGGTCTATATACGTTTTTTTTTTTTTTTGTGATTGGTGAGAGATATTAATGTTATAATTTTTTATTTTATAAATTGTATTTATATTGTGACATCTTTTACTGTTTGTGAACTGAAAATATTTTATTTTTTTTCATTTTGACATCAAGAAATTTATTTGGTGACCTTTTAGAATACTTTACTAATTTATAGTCTTTCTTTTTGTTGATTTTGCGAATTTTGTTACCATCTTGTTGTTAAATAATAACAATAATAATAATGGTTTATTAACGCAACAATAATTCTTATAATCTACTTCATTTTTATCGTAATAGATCTTGCGTAATAGAATTGTCTAGATTGTGCGCAGTTTGCCTAATGATATACAACCTGTTTTAAGGCAGACATTTGTTTTGTATTTTTTTTTTTCTTTCAAAAGTCCTTCTTTCAAAGGATTTTTTCAAAAATATTTTAATTGACGATTTTTTAACAGATTCGATCGATTTAATTTTTTATCAAATTTACTAGTGCTTCTATATCCTTTTATGCCATTATTTATGATTTTATTCATTATCTAGTCATTTTCTTTCTAATACTTGCATATTTTTTTTTTTACATATTACATATTTTTAAATTTGAATTTTAGACCGGAGCTTCTTAATCTGAACAATTTGACATTGATCGATAAGGTGGTTGATAGGTTTCCTTATTAAGGTTTTAATCATTGATACGCATACACACAATACTCACACACCGATACAATAATAAAACGGATACACTA
Source organism: Micrasema longulum (assembly GCF_059751315.1). Lineage (NCBI taxonomy): Eukaryota > Metazoa > Arthropoda > Insecta > Trichoptera > Brachycentridae > Micrasema > Micrasema longulum. The sequence continues at coordinate 1,332,521 of NW_028277921.1, forward strand.
AAACGCATTGTTTTTTATTTATTTTATTTTATTGCGACTATTATTACTATAATTATTGATATACATAAAAAAAAAACTTATTACTACTACGAGACTTTATTAATAATCTAGTAAAATTATATTTGATTGTATAAATTGCATCTATATAAAATTAAATTTTATTAAAATTAATCTTATATAAATTCTAATAAACTGCTTTAATAACATATAATGAAAACTAAATTTTGGTCTGTATACAATTTTTAATTTTTCTTTTGTGACTATTGGTGTTCACGTATAATTGGTGAAAGATGTTTAGTAGTATTATTTTTTATTTTATAAATTGTATTTATATTGTGATATCTTTTACTGTTTGTGAACTGAAAATAAAAAAATAAAAATAACATGTAAGTTTGATAAAAATTATTCGAATGATAAAAATCAGGTGTCACAAACAGTTGGCCCGCAGTATGGAGATTCATAATTATATTAAAAGTTCTTCTAATTATAAAACCATACCCAAAGTCGTAGCTAGGTTCATGAGCACTTATGGCAAGATTTGAATTTTGCGCCTTCTAAGGCATATTTTCTAGGAAGAGAAAGAAAAAATAAGTTTATGCGCCCCCCTGAGGGTTGCGCCCCTGACGACCACCCGCCTGGCCATCCATACCTAAATAAATAAATACACATGTTTTAAATCTTTATTTTAAATTACATGTTAAGTAAAATATTTACCGATTAATGCAACACATTTATTGATTTATTATTTTTAAATCTTGCCTGGCTTGGGGGGATCGCAGTCATGAGCAATGCCAAAGTTAAATAAAATTAAGATCATGGGAGGAAGGAGGGAGGCAAATAAAACTAAATCTTAAAAGGAAAATATCTGACCGAATGCCCTCCCAGGATGCCTGTTTTTGATGTGAAATAATCTCACCTGCATCAATAAAGGTTTCGGTCCTTTATTTCACTAAAATCAACAAATGGAAGAATTGAAAAAACATAGATGATAAAATAGGAGCTGAGTGATGAATGTTATACAGTGTGTAAAGTGACCACATAAACCAGATAATGACAACTATGTTGGGAATGGAGCCCGAGACCTATTGTATGGTAGGAAAACGCGATGATCGTTAGACCACGAGTTATGCGTACATAACCTAAACATCGATGTTCGATGTCCCCCCCCACTTTTTAAAATTATTTTTATATGGGAGTTGCTTTATTATTTGCTTTGCTTATAATATACAAGGTCTACATTTCAAAAAGTAGATTTTTCTGCAATTGTTTTACTTTCAAATTAGCTAACAGTTGAGATCAGGAAGGATACACTAAAGTGGGCCAACCAGGAACTTCTCAGCATTTGCTCATGTGGAGAGAAAACCACTCAAAACTCTTCAGGAGAAGCCGGCCTGTTGACAGTAGTCAACAGGCCTTCCGGTACACTAGAAGAGTATTCGGCATTTCGTTCCCTACTTTGGTTTATTTTACCAATTGCCTGCACTATTTTGACCATGTATGATACTACCTCTCGTGAGTTCTTTATTTCCTATTACCGATGAGGTGCCGCATATTTCTTCACCCAGGCTTCTGCAACGCGCCTCCAGTTGTTGTCTCTGAAAGCTGAAAAAGGGGCAATGCATCAACATGTGCGAGGCATCTTGAGGAGTTTCATCGTCGCATGGGCAGCTGTCGATCTCGGAGAGCTTAAAGCGATACAGGTAGCTCATGAACCCACCATGACCCGTCAGAATCTGGGAGAACTCGTAGCCAGCTTTGTGCAAATCATAGGCATGGAAAATGGTAGGGAAAAACATTTTAGTAATACTTCCGATAGTTTTACTCAAATAACGATCGTTCCAGAGTTGAAGGGTCCTGCTTCTTTTCCTTTTGGCAAAACTAAGTGGAAAATCAGCGAAATCCGGGGCTGTCTTCCTGTCTGTCTGTACCCTCACTTTCCTATCTGATATATTATTTCAATTTATAAAGGTACTGGACGTAAGACAATTTTCTTTAAAAGAGACATTGACACATTTCTGGCCATGCGGTTACAAGAGGAAATCCCAGCAGAATGCTCGTACGAGGTTTTCCTGTAATTTGAATTATTTAATACGAAAAAAAAACGTACTAATTTTGCGCGGAAAATTGTCTCAACTGTGTGTTCAACGTCCTGGGTGAACATATTAAGATCTTAAAACGAAAGCCATTTTCAGGAGAAGTGTAAAAGTTTAGATTTTGTCTATAGGAAGAGACTGCTGTGAGATATTACATAGATTTATATGTATGCTGTTGAGCGTGTTGTCCAGATGTTTTTAAAAATATATGCTGTGATAATTTTGATTTATTATTTTCGGTATTGTTTAAAAATATGCATGCTTCCACTTTCCATTATGTTGTATCCCAACTCAACACAGGGCTCTTAACCTTCTCGAGTTAGGGATACGCTATTATTTTTTTGCTATACATATATATTTGTATGAATAAATAAATAAATAAAATAGATAAGGGTTTGGTAGAAAAACATTTTGGTATAACAGCTCGTCTTACAAATGAGGTTCGGTATCGGAAAAAGCGCACATTACTCTTCGTTATTTTTGCAATTTTTTACCATCTTCCCTTCGGCACCTACGTACCTTCGAACCCCTTTTAACACAACATTTTTTAGCACAAGCCTAAAAGATCGCGCAAATATATGAGTTTGGGTGTTCCAATATACATTATATTATAACCAAATTCGTTTGAGAATTAAATAATAAAAAGCATACCCAATCTTTCAAAATAATTTTACGAATGGATAATAAATTAAATGAATATAATTTAATCAAGTTATATCTTATGCAGGGTCCGAAAAAATAATCTAAACGCCTATACACTAACATTTATAATGCATGGACACCACATTAATACGTAAAACTACAGAAATCTATTGTTGGCAATGTTTAAAATATGTTTCTATGCGCCCACATTTATTTCCTTAAATTTTGATAGATCTAGTCAAAGATTAAATACTTTACTTAAAATTCATTATTGTAAATCCAGATTCGGGCACAGCCACTTGTTTTTCATGGCAGAATGGTGAATGTTACACCGTGTATAAAGTGGCCACTTAAACCAGCCAATGACAGGTCATAAGCTCTGTAAATGCTTAGACATGCAAATTCCTTTTTTTTAAATGTTTTCCATCTGCTGCAACAAATTTAGATCTAAATGACTCCCTAGGGAAGAAATCCAGCCTGTCTACAAACATTGGGACATACTTAAAGTATTGCTAGTTATTTCGTGTTGTTTAAAAACGTATTGAAATTAAATAGGTGCGAAGTTTTTCAAGGTCACAGTTATAAATATATTTCTTTTTTGGGTGATACCGTGTGTGTTGGATTTGTTCCGACGTTTCGGCTACCATTGCAGGAGCCATCTTAAGAGGAAACTGAGTGATTTAATTACTCCTGCAATGGTAGCCGAAACGTTGGAACAAATCCAACACACACGTTATCACCCAAAAAAGAAACATAGTGTTGAAATTACCTTAATTTAATATAAAACATAACGAGTTACTAGAATTTATGAATTTTCTTTACTTGCTCTCCAAATTGCGACATTCATTTTCTTGTTGAATGCAGCTTTTGTGTGCAGAATGAGTACTAGAGCACAAGGATGCACAAGGGATAAGAAAATTATACCACTGAATAGAATCCGCAGGCTGCAGCGAGAGAAAGAAAATGTCAAAAAAACTATTCATAAATTTTTCATTCAACTTCAGATAATCAGCAGAGAAAACATCAAAATGATTTATGAACTATACGAACAAATTTACAAATTAGTTCGTCAATCAAAAACGCCCGTTCGAAAAATATCATAATTTCGTAGAGCTGGGAGATAATAGTACGTAACAAGATAAAATGAAAGCAAGGATTAAAAAAAACTCAATCTCGAAAAAATCATAGCGGCGTCAAAATAACTTATTTATTTATATTCGGCATTTCTGCCATTTACATATATGTGGTTTAAAGAGTGCTTGAAAATAAAAATATAAAAAATCGAGTATGATGTATTAATATACTCGTACTATACACATTATAAATTACTTGAAATACATACTTTAATAATTATAAAATAACAAAATACTTTAATCAATCAAAGTATAACTATTCTAACCAAATTTCCCGAAGTTGATTTGCTCTTTTTGATAAAAATATGTATGTTGGTCACTTTATTTTTTAATTTAGGCAGAGATAAACTATACATACCAAAATATGATGCATATTCATTCCCGGTATTCTGTAATCTAAAAATAAGTGAGTTATATTGAGCTGCCGTTCGAGAATTTTGACAATAAAATATTTTAGATGTTCTGCTTAACCTAGGTGGTACATAGAATGAAATCAACTTCAGTAAATCAGGGGTATCAAACATTGGTTTTATTATTTTATATAAAGTCGTAAGATCGGTCGATGTTCTTCGTTCTCGCAATTTAGTTAATTTTAGAGTCTAGAATTTAATTGATTACTAAGAAAACCCATCTTAAAACTAATATATCGAAATATAATAGAAAGTGATTTGATAAGGTGACCATATTAGAGAATTCTAATCCAATTAGCTCCTAACTAGAGATGTGTAAAGATATTTTAATGTATTTAAATAATTAAAATCTTTTCCGGTTCTAAGTAGAAATCCTAATAATTTTAAAGCTTTGTTAGATATTTTAATAATGTGCTCTTTAAATAATAATTTCGAATCGAACAAAACACCCAGATCGCTCACGGTAAAAACATCAGTGAAATGATTTAACATATAATTAAATGGAATAGGATTTTTTATTTTATAGAATCTCATAGCTTGACATTTGCTTATATTGAGTTGCAATTTATTTTGTTGGCACCAGAACTTTAATTTGGACAATTATGGGACAAAGTGTTACAATCATTTATGTTTTTTATCTCTTTTAATATGTTTATATCCTCTGCAAATATGAGAACATGTTCATTATCAAAATATCAATTATAAATATTAAAAACAACACTATATATATGCATTTAAAAAAGAGTTTTTTTCTCCAAAAAATCGTCAAACTCTCGTTGATTTTATTTCGTGACGTCAAAACAGAGTCTGCACAAGGTTGAAAAAATAAAATGAATACGATTTTTCGTAATTTGATTCCAAATATACGGGAACATTACGGAAATGGTACAAACGAATTCCATTCGCACAGTGACTTTTATTATTAGAATGGGTACACAAAAAAATATTTGTACTGATTTGGAGTCTTGTTTCCTATCGGAAATATTATTTATCCATCTTGTCTCAGAGTTAGAACTCAAAAGACATTTAGAGCCTTTTGCTATTAAAAATCAAATTATATTTTGTTACATTTGTTCATATTTTCCCCACACTAGCCCGCGATTGATCAATCTTGGCCCGTATGACAATGGGAAATTAATATTTATCTTAATTATATTTCTAAACATATACAATTACAGGTTACCGATGAAGATATTTTTAATTTTCATACAAATAAACACATTTTCATACATAAATATCGATTTTAGTCTCGATATGTACCGATAAAGACTGCGCTTGTAATCGCGGCCCTTGTCTACGTATACGAGTAGATATAATACTTAAACAATGTTGTCCGTGTCCGGGTGGATGAAGAATACAGTTCTGTTAGCACACAGATAGAACCAGAATCCCATACGAGTAATTTTGACACAGCGGCAAATCCTGAAAAAAGAAATTGAGTGGCGAAAAGTCCGCCTCGTTGTGTAGTGGTTGGCGCATTCGCCCACCGTGCTTGAGGTCCCGGGTTCGATTACTATCAGGGTCGACGTGAAATATTTGTTTAGAACGAAATTTTACACTCGATATTTCTGTGGCTTGGGTCTAAATGGGACAATGTCGTAAATCACAACATTAAGGCAGAGTAATTTAACCTTACATTACAGCATAGACCGGGAAAAGTTATACGAAATTCTCTTAGAATTCCATATGCCACCTAAACTAATAAGGCTGGCGAAAGCGACACAGACCAACACAAGAAGCTAAACTAAGGTAGAAGTGAAACTAACGGGTTTACGATTTTTCAGGGACTGAAGCAAGGAGATAGTCTGGCTCCTACTCTCTTCAACTTAGTGCTGGAGCGTGTCATCAGCAGAACGATAATCGATACTGACTGCCATATACATGTGTGTTCCGAGAGTTGTCAGATAGTTGTATATGCAGATAACCTAAATATAATCGGAAGACCCTTAACAGCTTCAAGGAAATCTTCAACCCTCTGGAAACCGTTGCACTTCAGGTAGGCTTACGAATCAATCAAACAAATACAAAGTTTATGATTCAAAGCCGAAACCCATCCAACAGAGCAAGAGGTAGTGTGCAGTTAAGGCTGTAGTCTGGTAAAACGAACGCAAAATGAGGAAATCATACAATTTTGCCATTTTAAAACGAATGTTATTTTTTTTTAATCGCGCAATAATAAAAAAATAAAAAAACATAAGTTAGATAAAAACAATATTTTGTAAAGGTATTTCTGTTAAAAAATATATTTAATACTTTTATGTAACTAAAATATAATTATTTTTAGACCGGCAGATTACGCCATTTCAAATTTAGACTAAACTTAGGTATCTGGGATCGCAATGAAGACTAATACCCGTATGCAGAGACAAACCTTAAGGTGAGGAAAGTACATTCTATTGTCTTCACCTTCGGGTTATTCTCTGCTTTTGAAATTAGAATGTACTTTCCTCACCTTAAGTTTTGTCTCTGCATACGGGTATAAGTATTGAGCAAAAATTTGTTGTAATAATTTGAAGATATTAAGTTAACATATAATTATTCTTTTGAGGCAGTCGGCCAGTTCAGGTACTTGGGCTCAATCCTTATGGAATATAATGAGAAAACAACTGAAACAAAGAAACGAATATCGGCATGCAACAGAACATATTTCTCCTTGTTCGTCCACAGGTAAATGAAGATTATCACCCTTTACGAGATCATTATTATAACTGTATTGGCGTACGGATGCGAGGCAATGACACTGACAGTAAGGTCCACCGAGGTACTGGACAAATTAAAAGAAAAAAGTTCTTCCCCGTATCTGCGGTCCTATGAAAGATGGGGAAGAGTGGTGCATTAAGCGAAATACCGAATAATACAGCATTCATAAAGCCGCTAGCATCTCAACACACATAAAACTGCTCAGGTTGAGATGGGCTGGACACGTACAAAGAATGCCTGATGCGCGAGTACCTAAGAGAATCATAACTGGACATCCAGGGGGTAAAAGAAGGATCGGAAGACCCTGGCGAGGTGGGAGGATGACGTAAACAAAGATGCAGCACAGGTTCTACGAGTTACAAATTGGAATACGGCTGCTGAGGACAGTTGGAATTGGAGGCAAAAGTTGAAGGAGGCCAAGGCTAGATTTAGGCTGTAGCACCTTTGAAGAAAAAGAAATTCTGGGGGTGCACGATAATGTAAATTGTTTTTATAAATAAATAATAAAGGGGTTACTAAATATGATAGAAAGTCTTATTTATACTTGTTCGGTAAAATTACATTTATTAATAATAAAAATACTTTCATATATTTTATATAATTTTTATAGCTGAGCCACATAATTTCCAATAATGCTTTATTACTAAAAGTTATGGTATAGACAATATCAAGTAATCGTTTTTGATATTTCCGCAACAAATTTTCCAAGAATATTATACACCAAATTGTTGTTAATTTTCTTATCCTCTTTATGACGCATAAACCACTGCATTGGTGCACCAACTGCAGTGTATCTCAATAATTTATTACACGGTGGTAAGATGATCAGTAGTACTCTTCAGATATCTGTCAGGGAAGCTATACAATATTGTAATGAAAAAAAAGGTCTTTACATAAATACATACATGTGCATTTTTTATCAATGGGATTCATACCTGGTAACGTAACCTGAGGCATTGACCCTCAGAGTAATAATGCGTACCTAAAGAGGAGCCCAAACATAGGAAAACCGTTCTATGACTATTGGGTATTAAGTTAGCTACAGTTCGCAGCAAAACAATGGGCCGTACTCAGGTCGAGAATTGCCAAACTAATATTAATTGGCGTTGTAATTACTTTTAAATATGTACCTGTGTATTTATCATTGCAGGGTTATTCCAATCAATTTTTTTATAATTCGCCTATATTTATTTTATAAAACTGAAAATACACGTTTGTGTTTAATTTTTTATTTATTTATTCACAATATATTTATGTTATATTTATTGATACATGAATCCCAACTCCATTGAACCAAAGTCCTTTGTTGAGTTTGTTTGTCTGTCACATCTCCGAAATGGCGAGTCGTAGCAGCCTGAAATTTGGACACGTCATTTTAGATGCGATTTCAAGATTAACGTTGCTATTTTCCAGCGAAATTTTAATCGACCTCTACTCGATAAAAACTCAAACTTAATATGGATGCCTAGTGCGGCCCTGACATATTGCCCGTAATCAACTGTCTGTAAATTCACAAATGTATCTCCTAAATTGAGAAAAAATAGTATCTGAAGTAAATATGTTGATATAAGGAAAGTTTTTAAACAACATAATACACATGTCGGGACAATAAATGCCAAAAATCAATGTAAATCATGGAAAAATATTCGGAATCAATTACCTGTGAAAACTGACTCCTTTAACACCTTTGGCGCTCCTACTGCTGCAACCAAACATATTGCAATTCACCATAGTCGATTTTCATTTATTATATTGTAAATATCCAAGTTATTTACAAACAAAGCCAAGCACAGCTACAAAAGCACCCGATCGAACCGTTATGTTTATGTTGTCAAATAAAAAAAAATAGCCAGCTATTGGTTGCTAGCCAACAGACCAACATCGCTTGCGTTCTAAGAAACATAGTGTTGGGGCTTCTCTCTAGGTATGCATTATTACTCTGAGCATTGACCACATGAGGCATTTAGGTATTTAAAATGTATTTTTGTGCATGCAAATGGAAACCCTTCAGATTCCATAAAATAAAGAGTTAAATTCCTTTTTCTGGAATCTTACATTTATTTCCTGATATTTGTTTTTATCAAACATTATAAAACAATAATATTTTTAGTTTGTCCAAATTTTTGTAGACAAGGACTGGATTCAATTCCCTGGGGAGCTGTTAATATTAACATACACCGCAAGACAAATAAATTTACGAGTTCTCAAAAAAAACTAAAATTGACATATAATGAATTATTCTTGATATTTAATTAGTTTTTTTTATATTGTTTGACATATGTGATGACTACTCGTTATTTCAAGGTTAAAATAAAAAATCTTACTCATGAATTGTACTTAGAAATTGCCATTATATATCAGGTATCAGATTACCCGAACCTTAGAGACCCATAACGGTTCATTTATGGTCGAGTGTTTGTGATGGAATAATAAAAGACATGTTATTTTTTAATTCATATTTAAGAAGTAGGTTCTTATCGCTCTATTTTAAATTAAAGTATTTTACATTTAAACATATTTATAACATTTAAAAATATTTAGTACTTAGTGAATTCACCTTTATTTTTTATAACATGTAAAATTCTATTATTTAGAGAAGCGTAAAGCGAATCTAAAATTTCTGATGTTATTTCTTCTTCCCAAACTTGAATTAAGTTTTTTTTTAATTCCTCAATGTTTTTTGATTTTTTTTTCCCGACTTTTTTTTTCATAATCGCCCATAAATTTTCTATCGGGTTCAAATCAGGGCTATTCCCGGGCCACGTCAACGATTTTAAGCCAATTTTCTCCTTGAATTCATTGATCTATAAAAAAACAATAAATTATTTATCATGTGGTCACAAAATGCATTTAAAAATATATATATTTGTACTCACAGTGCGGGCTCTATGGCACGGCGCAGAATCGTCCTGAAAAATTGGGTCCGCGGTATACTGCGTAATGTCCTCGATTGTTGGAATAATATGTTTTTTTAACACTTTTTTGTACTGAATGGCATTCATCGTACCCTGTACAAAATTTAGAGGTCCTAAACCGTATGCTGTCATGCACCCCCAAATCATCACGTAGGGTGAATGTTTAACGGTTCGAGTGACGCACGACGGATGATATCTTTCCCCACGTTTTCGTCGAACTATCTTTCTGCCGTCTGGACCAAAAAGGTTGAATTTTGATTCATCAGAGAAAACAACATTTTGCCAATCCTCCAAGGTCCAATTCTGGTGCTCTTTCGCCCAATCCAGTCTAGCCTTCTTCATTTTGTCCGTGAGTAATGGTTTCTTTGCGGGACTCCGTGCTTGGAAACCATGCTCCAACAGCCGCCTGGACACTGTTTTTACTGAAAATGTTGATGTGCTGGTAGACTGCACCTCTGCGTGTATTTCAGGTGCCGTTAAAAATCGATCGCGCATAACAATTTTTTTTATTAAGCGATCATCTCGGGCAGATGTCACGCGCCCCCGTCCGCTTCCTTTTTTCCGTTCTATGGATCCAGTTTCTTGGATTTTTTTAAATAAAAACCTCACTGCACCTTCTGAATACCCAACTCGACGAGATATTTCACAATTAGATATGTTTTCTTGCGACAATGTGATTATTTTGGATTTTATCGCAATCGACATTTGCTTTGCACTTTCCATGATTGTTGTGTTATGTTCACTCAAACGCGGGTAAAACAAGACTGTTGAGACATTTTAAAATGTAAATATTGTAGAAAGGTGACACATAGTGTCCTTAATTTATTAAACAAAAGAAAGAGGTATCGATAAAGGATTTCTTAGAAAAAGGGTTCAGTAAAGTCAAGGGGCGCGGTAGAAGGTAAACTCGTAATTTTTTTTGTCTTGCGGTGTATAACAGAGATGAAGATCATTTTAGAGAAGGTAATATGGATGTCTAGGCATCTACCTTAGGCTTATCACCAAATATGGGCAGAACGCTTAATGTTACACAGTTTGTAAACTGGCCACTTAAACCAGCCAATGACAGGTCATAAGCCCTGTAGATGCCTAGACTTCTACATTACCTTCTCTAAAATGATATTCGTCTCTGTTGTAATATGTTAATAAATCAATACTTTTTATACATATTAATATGTATGTATGTTGCATTATTCCTATTTTATTTTCTATTGTAGTCATATATTTGTCTCAATTTAACAAAGAACTAATATCTGGTACTTATTTATTCATTTATTACACATATTTCTATTCAGGAAATCTATAATATAACACCAAAGCATATAAATATTTCATATTGACCGTGTTTTAGGTCAAAGAATTCAAACCACAATTGTGGAAAAGGCGTTTGATTATTTTCAATATGTTTTTAACTAATTGCATAGGTCTTATACACATTCTAGCGAAAGGATTTAAGTCAATAGATATTTGCAATTTACATCCTTTTGCTAGAATGTGTATAAGACTATGCAATTGGTTTAAAACACATTTGAAATAATGAAATCGCATTTTCCAGAATTGTGGTTCGAAGCTTTTGACCTGAATACGGTCCATATGTAGCGTCCTCTGGTTAGGTTAGTCTCCATCTAATAAGGCTCTGCCCGCTCTAAGACAGAATTGATCAAATGTGTGCACTATTTTTATTTTTAGTTAATAAAACCATGCGGAAGAATGTATACAAAAATTATATCTTCTAAGAGCATTGTCCCGAATGCGTAAATTAATAAATTCTTCACACAACTTGGATAGATCGTCCTGCTTTTTGTAGATCTCTTCGTCACTAATACAGTGTAGGATATAGAAGTATTGGAATGACTTAGCTCAAAGTCTTGTAAATGTAGATCACGTTTTTTAAAATATATTGTACACTATTATTTCATTGTTCTTGTTTAGCCTTGCTAAATGTGTTTGCATGTAATGTTTAATTTCCTTAGTATATATTTTTCGATGAGTAAGTGTTGAAATTGACTTAGGACATAAATATAATATTACAATAATAAAAATATGATAGTATTATTATAAATGTAATTAAACTTGATTAAGTAGGAAGAAACCGGAGTTATTTGGACCGAAGTGCATCGGATCTGTGCGCTTGTGGAGCTTAATAATCATCCAGTGCAAACATTGTATAATTGTGCTGCCAAAATGAAGAAGAAAAATATCAGCAGCAGCGTCGCACTCCGAGTATAAACTCAAGTTGGTACATGATTACAACACCAGGTTTACTAGTATGGAAGGGCTAGCTGTTCCTAGATACTGCAATAAATATGGCAAAAGGACACTGCAATACAGTATACCTAAAATATTTAATATGTTACCAAACAATATTAAAAATACTGAGTTAAATACAGGAGTTCGACGTTTGCTCAAATTATGGTTATTAGAAAAAAGTTTTTTGTATTAGTGATAGTTTTTAATTTTTCAAAATGTAATCTGTAATTGTTTTTCAAGTAAAATTATTGTTAATGTAGGCTAAGTGTAAATAATTAACGTAATTTATAAGAACCTGCTGACGAGTTGTATGTATGCAACTCAGCAGGACTTTAATTTAAGAATTTTTTGTAAATATTTTTGAAAAAAAAAATTTAAAAAAATTTAAATTATACAATAGACCTTTAAAATTTTTAAATATGTAGGACCAAGCACTGACCATAATAAATACACACATTATAAATTTATTCTCTTATTAGCCGTATCTCATATTTAGCAAATATTGCATTGGCCTCGACTATTGGAAATGAGATAGTAAATTACAATACACATGTAATCATTGTGCGAGAAAGAGATACATTTAATTTCTTATTTCGTTTTTCTGCTAAGTTGACAAAGCTAAAATACTTGCTGTCAGTGTTATAACTTATGTCAGCTTGTTTGCATTGAAATTGTGAAAAATGTAGCTATAAAATATAATTCACATCATATTATCGTCATAGTTTTTATAACCTTTCCAAACCTAATGGTGCATTGGTGCACTAACCACAGCATATCTTGATAATTTTATTCATTATATGGAGATAAGATGATAAATCTTACGCATCAGTCCAGGGACTGTGAAACACTCGAGTGTAAAAACACATTTCTAAATCAATATTTCATGTTGACCATATCGAACCTGAGTTCTCTTGCATTGTAGGCAAACGCGCTTACCATTTGACTAATGAGGTACTTCATTGCTACGGATATTTGTATTTATTTTTTAAATGTTTTCTTACACGCAGTAAAAATTAGAGCATTTAATTACAGAGCAAAATTTCTCAAAAATGTATGAAAAAATTTATCAAAATTATTGCAATAAACTACCTTGAACTACGTTGCAGGTTCTTAAGAATCAACCAATGATAGAATGTTGTGATAGATTTTCGGTATCCGGCAAGCCTACTCACCAATCAGCAGAACTCCCCGACTAAAACTTGTGACGTCGCAGGCGGAGTAATTTCAAAATTTAAAAAATCATGGCTTAAATAATAATAACACAAAAAAAAAAATTAAAACCACATAACTTTATTTTTATCTGCTTATTTAATAAATTGTATTGTATTTACGAATGTTTTGCACAGTTGCAATATGATTAAAGCATTTGCTCATTTAAAAAAAATTGCATTTTTCTGCGTAGCATCACGTCTGGTCACAACGTAAGTCCATTATAAAATGAAGGCAATGGGTAATTTTACCCACAAATTGAAATGTATCGACTTCGGGCTTGTAAATGTCTATTAGTTCCATGAAGCATACTGATTAGTTAGCATGTTGAGTTGGCAGATACAGAAAGTAAATTACTCGTATTTACACCATCACTATTTCACTAAAGCTTATTCAATTTTAATACTATCACCATTTGGTTTGAACTCTGAGATAAATTGTTTTAGTTGAGAATTAATATTAATTGCAGTCTCCTCTTTGATACACTTTTCCATCTCGGCACCATCTGATCTGCTCGTGTGATCAGGTTCTGATGAGTTGTCATTGAATTCATCGACTGACATTGGTGTATCTGAAATATAAAAGGTCGCTGTAATTAAAACTACATTGAATATTATGTAAATAATTTTGATTATGATAGAATATTGTCTCGCTACTCGTCGTCGGTGTAGCGCAACAAGTCATCAAGTAATATTTTGGGTACAACCGAGTTATAAATCATTTTGGGTTATTTTTTATGTAAACTATGAGAATATAATTTTATTTTTTAAACGAAATATTTTCAATCTTATGATTTACTCAAACATTTTGAGGGCCGTTTGCAACGAGTTGTAAATAACTAACTATTGGAAAATGGAAATTAAGTTGGGGTAGAGTGGGATTCGAACCATGGACCTTTGATCCGTGAGTCTGAGACACTAACCACAGGACCACAACCTGACACATATGAAGTCATCAATACATTTTTTGCCATGGAATGGCTGTTTTGCGGATGAAGTCATTAATTTTATAAAATGTATGTAGTTTATAAAGACATGGAAACTTTGGAAGCGATTTGCCGAAAAACAAGAATTTGTTGCTTAATGACTACACTGAAGAAATACAATTTATTTTTACTTGAGAAAATGCCTTTTTTTTGTATGCATCTATACGAAGTTAAATGTGGCAGTCAGTTGTGTATGGCGTATCTGTGGTATTGCCTTTACCTATATATTTATTTCACATAAAACTTTATGTTTTTTTTTTTTTCTATATGAACACCTCACTGGGCATAACCCGTGACGAGGCATTCATTTACATTATTTTTATGCTTTACGCAAATTGAATATGTCTCATCCGCTGTATTGGATTGAGGGATATCCGCAGTATTGATTTGCTTTTTTAGTAGGGAAAATTCATTTGGGGTACTGAATTTAATCAAATACAGCCAGACTATTGGTCGATTTCGAAATTTAAATATACCAATGGATGCGGCTTGTCCCATTCAATCGAACACGTCAAGAAAACGTATTGTGATTTTTTTTACTTACATGCGGTATTAAACCTACATAGACGAAATACTAAATCAGTAAATACAATATAAATATAGACTGAACTAAAATAAAATTGAGTGAAATGCAATAGCTACAAGAATAACACTATTATGCAACTTTTTTTGGTGAGTTTTTTGGGTCTTGAATTGTTTTGTATTGGTTTTTTTAAAAGTATTAATTAGTCACTCCCAATCTTAACATTTATTTGAATTTTTTACTTTCATTTCAATATATTTGAATATTTGCTACAATAAGGCAAGGCAACTTGTGACTGGTGCGTGGAATTATTTGATAAAAGATAAAAAATTAAATGGCTCATAATTATCACACCGTCTCACTTCTGTTCATTGGTACTTCATATTTCAACATTTATCAGTTTGTAGTTCACATCTTCGTTCACATTCACAAAGCGCTCTCGTGATTCTCATCTTTAAATTTCTCCTCCTTTTCAAGTTCTTTTACTATCCATGCTACTTCTATTTTAGTATTTATTTTTATTCCGCACACATTTAGAAACCCAAATCAATAAATTTTATTTTATCAATTGATTGGACGAAATATCCATTTGAAAATATCCATCCGCTAATGCACAAATGTGAATACAAAATAAGCAATTCGTCATCTTGCTATAATAACATTTAGGTTTCAGCATGACAATTTATCAAGCTTTAATAACATACTGATATTTATTTGCATCACAGAATAAAAGTGTCTTCATTGCCATAAAAATACACCCAAAGCAAATCTATGAGACAATGTCTTAACATTTTATTTGATTGAAGACATTCAAAAGATATTATTTTTGTAACATATTTATGAACCCCATAATAATTCACATTATTTACAAGCCCAAAGATCCTGGTTAGAGAAAAATTGCATTCATTTTTTCATGTTTATTTAATCGTTTAATATTTTAAAATAATGTATTGTATGTATTACCTAAATGATCCAGAGTAACTCCCATAGCTTTCCTGATACTAACGAGTGGTGCCACGTGTTTGGGTTGTACTTTAGCAGCCATATCCTTCAAGTTGCTAATGACAGTCCGAGCGACCTCCTCCTCTGCTAATGATGGTTTAGGAACCATGGACAGATGAGGCGGAATGGGTTGTGATAATCTGTAAGATAAATATTTTGTAGACGTAATGAACATTTTTTATCATTCAACATCGATGTAAATTTGTCTACAGCGAGTTGAACATCATTAATAAATTAACTTTACATTCATATATAATGGATAGTAAAAACGAACCTTTCTCTTTGTTCTGTTTCTAATCTTCTTAATGCTATCAGGTTATTCTGCAGAGCTTGCTTGAGCCCAAAGTCTTGTTGCGAAAAGGCTATTTCCTCCTCCATATCAGCCAAGAAGTCTACGTCAATACCTAAGTCTGAGAGTGTTCGTAGGTTTTCTATATCCACTTTGACGTTAATAGTTTCCATCTAGAAATTAAAATGTAGGCCGTTGATATTTTTTAATTCTTAAAATACAAATTTTCATCAAATTATTTTTTAAAAACATGTTACCTCTGAAAAAATATCGTTTGATTTCGGAGGTTTTCTCGGTGGAAAGAGTTCTTCCATATTAAAAATACAACTCCATGGAGAATCTTCCGCAAATCTCAATAATCCTTCATTAGTTGATAGACCAGTTTCTTCCCCTAAAGACATTACATGTTGTTAATAACATTGATAATGGTTGTACGTAATATGAGAGCAAAATGCACAAACACGCTTACAGCACATTAAATAAAATAATTTATAAAATAAGGCAATTTACAATTCAAACAGAAATTTATATTAATTAATCGACTACTTCGAAAAATTCAAAATAATTTTATAATAATCAAATAATGTTGGCAATAGACACTGGCACTGTTTATATATTTATATGAAATGCATGTCCCTGTATATAATGTACTTACTATATATTATAATATACATAAATACTGAGTATGTGATATTTACCACAAAGCAGTTTTGATCATTTTATGCAAAGGAATTTTTTTTTGTAAAAATAAGCTTCCTCAAAAGTCATGTTCATACATTTTTTTCAGAAAAGAATAAAATCAAATACAAAAAAACATATTTGGCAAAAAAGATGTAAATTATGTTATGCACGATGGTAGATGACAATATTTAAATTTTAGTCGAGTTTTGTTGACGCAAGTGTTATTTTTAAAATATTTTTCCACAACGATTTACTTAAATAAAAAAACAGTATATAAACACAATAAATGTAGACAAAAAGTTAATAAAATATACATGTGACTCACCATATGTGTGGTACAGTAAATGGCAGTCTTCTTTAGACAGTGTAGCAAATGTAGAGTCATAACTTGGTGCATAGGACCCGAAAGCACCATAATTTAAGGGTTTCACACCTTTAACCAAATTTCTACGATCTTCTTTAAATCCTGCAAGAGATAAGTTTTTAGACAATTACTTTTACGCTATACAAACCAGTAAAAATTGCAAGACTTAAGTTATGTAAAATTACACATAAAATCAAGTTAACAGTGTTAGCTATGATTACCTAATAAAGTGGTGATTACTCGATGCTTTATTTGGAAAGTCCACATGCATTGCATATTTTTGTTTTTTACAATGTAATTTAAGTAATGTATATTCAACACTTTGGCAGTCTTACCTTGCAGAGTACCAGTTCCATGCGCTATTCTGCCTGTATATACTCCCAGGGACACAGGTCGCTGGTTATTGGCTGGAGACATTCCATCATTATCTACTAATATTTGAAGGGATGTATAGCCATTAGCATCCATACGAGGAAAAGCTGAAAACATAACAACTGCATTTAAAAAACAATAAAAATAAAACAAGAATGATATTTTCAAAATCCATTTTCTCAGTTAATTATTTATGAAGTTAGTCCATTAGTTATTTAATGCAATACTGACTGACTAAACATACTGGAGTAGGTATCAACAAATTTAAAGGTTTGACAAACTAATGTAAATTAACATTCCAAAGACATTAGTATATGAAATGTCAGATTTATGTAATTAGAACCAACAACAGATGAATTACATTGAAAAATGGCTAATTTATTACAAGGTATACAGTACACATTCCGCAATTAAGCTTTTTTTCTCATTTGAAAACGGCACTACAACATTGTAAATGAGTATTTTTTATTAATTTTTTAATGTGTCGGCAATTATTTTAGAAGTCTTAAATAATACAATCAAACAAATCTAACCTTTCTTTGCCAAACGTCTCCTGTGTTGTTCTCTAACTGCCTCCATCTTTAATTTCACTTCATCATCAGCACTAGACGCATTATCTTTAGCTCCGTCTAATCCATTATTTGAGAATTCTTGTTTAAGAGCCTTCTAAAAATATTGAAAATCTTTTACAGATGTCACTGCTTGCTAACAATGATTAAGAATAACGTTTGTGGACAATCAAAACACATATTTTTTATTTCACATGTTTAATCATTAAAGTAAACACTAATACTTGTCCATAAACGTGTTCAGGTATATGTATTTCAACAACTATGCATATGAAATTTTAATAAAAATATCTGATATAAGTAGTAGTTTGTTTATAATAGTAGGTATGTTTTATTCAAAGACAAAATGTCTCTATTGTTGCATGTGTATATGTATATATAGAAAGAAGTAATATTATATTGTAATCACATTTACAATTTATTTATAGTAGTTATAGCACATGTGAAATTGAATCTAAACATGCAGTTGTAAATAATATCTAGCGAGTCTTAAAAATCCCAAAAGCAAAAAGAGTAAAATAACTTTAAAAATAAAACTAGCAATAGAATTATTCTCTAATAATAATTTCAAAAAATATAAATAAAATTGACATTAGCGAAAAATGACATAAAATGGATGTATCTACTACTTTAAACACTCACATATAAGCCTACCTTGAATCGTCCGGCTGGTTTAGGCGGCTTTCATAAGATTACAATGATGATTAATTTAACGATTAAAAAAAAAACGCAACAGAGAAATAAAAATGTCACATGTACAAAAATGTTTTTTAAATCACTGATATAAATATAAATGTAATACTGGTACTGCCATCGAAACATTGAACACACAAATGAGTGAGATAAAAAACTTTGATAACTTTTGAACTCAAACTTAAGTCCACATTAAGTGATATATTATGTAATAATGTTGCCACAATTCAGAACAATGTATTCGAGTAACATCACAGTATTTATTATGGAGTACATATTATACATATAACAAGTGACAGTTTATTTTTAATGCTAAATGCGGAACAGTGATTTATGAAACATGTTTTTTCACAACGAATGTACGATTGGAAACACACAAATATCTTTATGATAAACAAGCCAATGAATTGTGATTTCTTCGATGAAGGAAAGTGATGAAAATCAATTGACACGAATAAGAATATGTTATGAATAAGAAATTACTTACAACATCCATTTTGCCCATATCGAAACCGAGTTCTCTGAGGGGTATCTCGTACATATATGTGAGAATGTTTCCTAGAGGTCGGAGCTTGCCAGGCTGTAGCTGCCGCAGCCCGATGTGAAGTAACTTCCTGGCTGCCTTGTGGTATACGGTGCCAGTTTTGTTGTACTTAACAGCATTGTTACACATCAATTTGAAATCGTTCTGGGGATGAAAAATTAATTGTAACAAATTTTTCAAAGATTTATACTTGAAGCGCTAACTTTGTGGTTAGTCACTATACTTAAAATTAATATAAAAAAGGGATTAAAAACAAAGTTGTTTTATTTTCATTTTAATATTGGGCAAGTGTTTATATAAATATAATTTATCCGAAATGCAATTTTGCTCTCTCCACTGCAATATATGTAGGTATGTATAATTATGTATGCCCATTAGGGTGGTCCTTATTTTCCAACTTTTAAAAAATGGAGTGGTTGTATGATTTTCGACCCTAAAATAATGAAAGCATTTTTTTTAATAGGTTTTAGAGGTCGCTACCATAAGTCGAAAATTCAGAAAAAAACATTGTATGGCCACTTAACTATGGATCCGGCTTATTAACTCTGGCATGTTTATAACCCTATTTTGAAGTGAAATAGCATACAGTTAACCCCTCTCCCTTTCCTTCCCCAACCCTAACCCCTCGCCGCATCGAGATTCGCACCTCAGTTTGAATGCAGTCATTTGCGACAGCGCGTGCATTTTCTTTCCCCAACCATAAATTAAGTGATAGAAAAGCTGCTGTTGTTGCACATCTACTTTATAAAGTGCAGAACGTGACCCTTTAGAATTTAACGTTAATAGATCTTCTATTCATCGGCAGCATTTGAAAAATCGAAAATCAATAGCAGTCTCTTAGAAGGGAGTTCAAACCTGATTTGCTATTAACGATTCATTGGGATGGCAAATTAATTGAAGATATAAGTGTTTATGAAAATGTAGATCGTCTGCCAATTTTGGTATCAGGACTTGGAGTCGATCAGCTCCTAGCGGAACAGGCGACGCATGTGCATCAGCCGTTTACGAAACAAAAAAATTCATGGGACTTGAGCGATACAATAATAAGTTTATGTTTTGACACTACAGCTGTAAACATCAGTTTGAGAAATGGAGCTTTTATTCTTTTGGAGCAGAAAATGAAAAAAGATATGCTTTGGCTGGTTTGTCGCCATCATATAATGGAAATTATGTTAAAAGCCATAGTGAGTCAATCACTCGGTCCGTCTAGTTGTCCTGATATCCAATTGCTTAAAAGGTTTAAGAAGAACTGGGATAAAATTGATCAAAGTGATTATAAAACAGTAATTTTTGATACCACGTTCTCAAAAATCATAGATAATGTTGCTGCAGACAGAATTTCTTTTGCTCAAAAACAACTTCAAGTATATCAACCTCGAGATAACTATAAAGATTTGCTGAATCTTACGATCATTTACTTGGGTGGAGTTCCTAAAAAAGGAGTTTCATTTAGGAGGCCTGCTGGTCTTCACCGTGCTAAATGGATATCTTAAGCTATGTTTTGTTTAAAGATTTTCCTATTTAAACATCAGTTTAAACAGACAAAAAAGGAAGGGAAAGCAATGAATGATATACTTTTTTTTCAGTCATCATATATTTAAAATACTGATTTCAAGCCTCTGTCGGATATTCAGCGCCGAAAAACAACTAACAATTATTAAAGGACCTTGCGTCCTTTGAAAATATAAACCAAACAATGGCAAAAGTCACTATGAAAAAAATACTGGGCCATTTATGGTACTTGACGGAAGAATTGGTGTCTTTTGCATTTTTCGACAATGAATTTTTAGTTCAAGATAAGAAAAATATGGTAGATGCACTAGAATCGAAGGTGTAGAGGATTGACCAAAAAGAAAATGCATTGATGTCGAACACATCACCGAAAAAAGAATACAAGACTTTGGGACTAGCAATTCTTTGCGATTTTTCCAGATATTGGGTATCTCATCAGAGTTTTTGAATAAAGATGTTGAAACTTGGGAGGAAGACTCTGATTTTGAGGCTGCAAAGAAAATTGTCCATTCTATGCGGGTAGTGAATAATATTGCTGAGCGCGGTGTTGTTTTAATGGAGGAATATAATAAATTGATGACAATCGATGAAGAGCAAAAACAATATTTGCTTTTATTGGTAAGAGTACAGAAAAAAATATCCTGATACAAAAAATCAACCCTTGTATCCATAAATGATTTTCACATTAAACGTGTATCCTTATTTGTAATCTAAACATTTATTTTGCATGTGTACGTCTTATTTAAATAAATAAAGGAAGTGATTGATACAGTGTTTTAATTTTTTTTTAAAATCATTTTGCTTTTTTTAATATATTGTATACTATTATTGTTTTGCCCTTGTTTGTCTTTGCTAAATAGTTTTATGTTCTTTTTGTTCAGTTTCTTGCATTTATGTTTCTTCATGTAACTGTTGTAATTGGCTTAGGCCGTATATATATAATAAATAAATAAATTTCTAACCTTGGTAGTGGCTCCTAAATATAATTTTTTAAAAAGGAAAAAATACAGAAGTATTTTTTAGGGTAGAAAATCAAATGAAATACTTAATTATTAAAGTATTTCATTACTTTAGTAACGTAAATGAGAAAACTCTCGACAAACATTTAATGCCGAGCGAACCAGTAATAAAACCAGACATATTGTGAAAAGGGCAGATAATTATTGTTGTGCATTCTTATACTTAAAATAATCAGAATTCTAGATTGTTTTAGTAATTTAACGATAACAGCTTGTACTTACGATAAAACAATTCAATGATTTATATTCATTATCATCTATTTTTTGTTTCATAGTGGAAAAATCCATGGGGCGCTTGATTATTGTGGAATAATTTGGGGCATAATTATCCGTAACAGGCCATGCAAAGAACTGGTTTTGATCTTTCTTCTCCAAGTTCTTCAGAAGTTGTTCGAGAAGACGAGACAGAGGCTTCTTCTTCTGTCGCTGGTTCAGGACGCAGGATCGGGGCTCCCTCGTGCCGCAATGCCCGGGAGATAGAGGTCCTGGACTTCCCAAGAAACTTAGTTCTTTTGGACGTTTTCCAGAAGGTTCTTCATTCCCTGACTCGTCATCATTAGAGCAATCGTCATCATCCAACTTGATCTGGAAAATAAGATTCAAATTCAACATTTGCCATATCACAATACCGGTACCCAAAGTTGAGATAAACAAGAAATATTAAATTTCAATAAATTATTTAACTGATAAAGTGAGGTTAAAATTTGGCAGACATACGATATACAAGCTTTTAGCGATTCAAATAAATGATTTTTTTTTTTTAAAAGGTAGCACAAACACATTTCGTGTGTTCATTAGACGTAAAATTTACAATTTGAAAATCTAAATTATATGATTTGATTAATCATCATCATAACGTACCTTGTCTATTTCGCGTTTCCTCCTTTTCTTGACCTTTTTAGATTTATTATCGTCCTGGTCTTTACAATCATCAGCAGCGGAAAACATGTCGGCATCGCTAGTATCTCGAAGATCTAAAAAAGTAATAAAAATACGAATAACAGCGGTAAGTTCTCATAAAACACTTTAATTTTTTAACTAAATGCAATAAAATTGTGGCGCTTCTTACCGTCGGACTTTTCATTATCCTGTTTTGAATACACTATTTCTTCCATTATTATCCTTATAAATTAAGTTTCATTCATCGAATGCCGAATATACGCTGATTTATTATGAAAACAATCGTTTTTCAGCCTCAAAAATTACACGCAAAGCCCTGTAATTTTCGGCTTGTGTCCTCTAAACCATAGACTACTCATTGACGACGACAGCTAGCATATAGATCGAGTACGTTCAAAATATTGGTACAAGCCGTAACGAGTTATTTAACGTTTTTAGGTGGAAAAAGATCAAATCAAAAAAGAAAGTGCTTGATTGAACATTTAATTTGTTAACGCATAATATTTTTTATTTCATCACTCGTTAATATGCAATTAAACTTAATGGAAATAACGTGATCAAATGTATTGCAGATGATGCCAGATGACATAAAAGTGATAGCTGAACGCAACTGTCTCGTTTTTCAGTTTCTATGGAATATTAATGCTGCCACTATGGTAAAATAATAGTATTTACTAGTAAATATAAGTTAGGGGATGGTAGAACAAGTTATATTAGTTTTCTATATTTAGATTTTTCACTTCCCAACTGGGATGTTCTAGCCACGATCGAGTTTTAGAAAAATTAAGATATGTGTTAGTACTAGATACAAGTCAGTGTGTTGGTCTTACTTGTATGTAGTAATATTTAGTATATTATACATACACAAACCATCAGTGTATTTTGCATCCACCCGGACACAGAAATGTCTTTCAACCGTACAAAAATCTTTTGGTATTACGTTGGTACCTATACTCATACAATTTTTGTAGGTAATCTTTTTTATAAAAATGAACCTATTATAAAATTAATACAAGTTATTAAGTACTTACTACTTATTAAGTACTTATACTACTAAAGTATTAAACCAACTTATTACTTGAATATTTTTACTCCATGTAATGAGGAACTGCAGCCCTACGGGAATTGAATACGATAATTGTTTTCTTGCCCGCGGTAAAAATTGAAGCATTAAATTGTAAAGCAAAGTTTCCTAAAAATATATAAAAAATATAGTATATATTCTAATAAAAATGAACTACTTTGAACGACGTCACTAGTTCATATGAATCAACCAATGATTAGAGTGATGGAAGAGAGGTATGGGAGATTTCCGGTTTGCTTGCCGTCAATGGACCAATGGGAAGAACTAACAAATCATCATGCCGTTTGCCCGTAAGGGTAGGCAGAGAGGATAGAACGCCACATCACATCATACATGTCCAAACCAGCGCAGAGCTCATTTCTTGATTTTGTTGATTATGCTTGTCTCAGCCTTACATAATGTACGGATCGGAAGAACTAATGTACGGATGTGAAGAGCTGATTAAGAAAAAGCGGAAGAGAACCTTTGACGTCACATGTGGAGTTACTTCAGAAACACAAAGCTTTAAAAAAAACCATAGCGCTGATAATACGATAAAGAAAAATAAAATTTGAAAAATTTTGCATAGTTCATTTTTTTATTTAATTTTACAATACGCTCAAGGGGCATTTATAAAAATAATATCAGGAGGTACAAACATAGTAATAATTTCAAAAATACACAACAGGACATGTAGAAACCATAAAAGCATACTGCATTGCAAAATCAAAAGTACCATTTTGTACAAAAATATGGATTTCAAAAAATGTAATAAAAAAAATATTCAAAACATATTTAAAAATAATAATAAATATTTTTTTTATTAAAAAAAAATTCAATAGTACATTAACAAATAATAAAAAAATAAAACACCACTGAACTTAAAAACTAAAAAATGCTTATCCTAAAATATGAACATACATGTTGATTAATATCTTATTATTATTAATTATTACAAATCTGTGTTTCTTCAATATCGTATCAACGTTCATTATTAATAATTATTATTGTGATCACCTCAGTCACGATCAAGTCAAGGCGAGTAGGTGATTTAAGCCATACATGTCGGCAATAATAATAATTGAAATTAGAAATCAAATTAATTTATTCAAACATCGTGCCGCTGCTGTTTGTTTTCAGAGGATTTTTTATTGTTATTATAACAGATAGACAAACCCTTAACAGAGCTTTGATGTTTATTTTAAATTAATCAAAAGAATTTGTAAAATAATAAATACCGTCAAGAACAACATTGCACTCGTATTTATTTATTATACGTTTTACAATGGAAAGTTAACATTTATCTTCAATTTTATCAACAAAGAAAATAAAGTTTTCTGTTTGAAAACTAAAATAATATGCACACGTTTATTTTCTAAACATGTTCAATTACAGATTACCGACAACGTTACTTTAATTTTTCATTCAAATATACCCATTTTCGTACATAAATATCGATTTCACTTTATACTGTCTCGATAACTACCGATGAAGATAGTGTTTGTAAACATGGCACAGAGGTGCACAGGTTTTAGGGATTATTTTTTTTTAAGAGTGAAAAATCGAGAACCATATTTATGTCTAAAGAAATATAGAACTGTAGACGGTACACTAAAGAGACAAGCAAAACCACCCATTTCAGAAACAATCATTTTGCTTAATTTTTGTGAACTTATGATGAGGTGAGCAATATTAGTTTGTTAATATAATTTTTAATTTTGATGTTAACTGTCCAAACTTATTTTAAGTTTAGTTATACAAAACAAAAATGGTTCAAAGTCTTGTTAAATATAATTTATTTTTTTAATTGCACCACAACAGGCCAGGAGTCCCAATTACTAGGGTGAATTAGAGCACAAAATACCCAGGCTTGAGAAAAATCACATTTTGAGTTTTTGTGTTCTCACTGGGAATCAAACCCGAAACCTTCCGTGTGTGAGTCAAGCGTCTTAACCACAATGCCACGGAGGCCGCCAAAAAAACCACAATGACATGTAGTCACATAAAAATAAAAAGTAACATAAAATAATAGTAAACAAATATGAATAACAATGTTTTGAGTATGTCCAATTGCTTGCAGACTGGCTGGATTCTCACCCTAGGGAGTCGTTCATATTTAAATTTATTGCAACAGAGAGGGAAAACATTTTTGATAAGGGAATATGGGAGTCTAGGCATTTACAGGGTTTATGACCTGTCATTGGCTGGTTTAAGTGGCCACTTTACACATTGTGTAACATTCACCATTCCCTTCTCAAAAATGTTTTCCCTCTCTGTTGCAATAAATTTAAATATGAATAAGTCACTAATAAACAGTATGATACATAGTTAGAGAGGAAGAATCTAAAACTGGCAATCCCAGCATGGAAAAGATTCACCTCTCTCGGTAGGCTGTTCAACAGACCAATTATCCTCCCCACAGGCATCATCAACTTTTTTTTAATGATTGTTATTGTCAATAAATTGCATTTTTATTAGTTTTTTAAATTGAAATGTTTTTTTTTGTTGCTTATCCCTAAGAAGAAAGTAAATTATGGGGAATGGGAAGAAAGAATTGAAGAGGTGACAGATGTATCAGCCAGAAAATGGCAATCCCAGCTTCCGGCCATTATTTACAATGTTACTTATAAAAGATGAAGGTAACATAAGTTACACGCTCAGCCTGGCCGGTCTAACCTCAATATTTTACTACAGTAAGTAAATAAAATGAAAAAAAGCATATTTTGCGAGTGCACGACTGATGCATGCCTAATAAATTTAATGCAGAACTACCTTGAAATGATGGTCACCCCACCAAAGCATTAGTCTAGAGAATAATATGGATGTAGTGATGCATGCCATTGGTTCTCGTAAATTATTTTGTTTGTATTCTTATATCAATATCAAAATCATATAAATTCAATAGAATCTGTTCAAAAAAATTTCTTAAAGTACCTTTTGTATAAGTTCCAAATTTCTAACCGACATTCAAATTCAAATAATGAGCAACTTCTAACTCTTTTTCATTTTAATTCTTTGATAAAGCGCCGCGTGGTTTTCGATGTAAAATTTCTGTATAAAATATATTTTTACTATAAAGTAGATACTAACCTCCTAAATAAAATACAAATAAATGAGGGATAGGGATACAGAACACTCAGGCATCGGGAAATATTTAAACTGCCTTTGTTTGCAAATAATGCTACATACGTAAAGTGAAAAAAGTTTTTTTAAATAACATGCTGCATAGTACAGTTTTTTACACATTAGAATTGATAGAAGTAACTAACATAATCTATAAGGGATTTTGAGTATTATTCAATTAAAATCTATAACCTATTTCCACTACCTATTAAAACAATTAGTAACGAGAAAAATTTTAAAAAGGCTATAAAAAAATGGATAGTGAAGCTAGGTAGAAGTAAAATGGATTGTCTCATTCGCCCAAACCAATATTGAATCAACTGCTCCACAAGTGTGTAGCTTATGTTAGGTTTTTGTTATTTTTATTGTGCGTTTTGTAACCAATATTGAATCAATTGCTCCACAAGTGTATAGCTTATATTAAGTTTTTGTTATTTTCATTGTGCGTTTTGCAATATAAATATAAATGTACATATATACCTTGTTTTTAAAACAGTCTGAATATTTTGTTAATTAGATGATTAATAGATAATTAACTGTTTATTATGTTTGTCTTAATTGTTTATTCTCAAATGTAAAAACATTAAAAAAAAGTGTATTGTTAAGTGTCCTCGGCACGGGTAACCCCAGTAAGGTCACATTATTTTTATTATTGATTATAGTTTGTAAGAGTAAAATATGAATAAATAAATAAATAAAAATCTACACTATTCTATGAGAATAGGAAGGGGAAATATAGGATGTTCAAAGTAGGAGCTGAATTATTATAAACGATTATAAAACGTGCATTCGTATTAACAATACAATGTTCATTCTATAAATACAAATATTCAATTTTACGTTTACAAACAGTAATTGTCTAACGTTTTGACTAAACCTACAGTGCTGTTCGTGACGAATTATAAAACGCATTCACGACTTATTAAACTAGTACCTACATTGTGTTCAAAATACGTTACGTGTGAATTAATTTAATTAGAGCCTCATAGTAAGTTTTAGTTAAGTGTTAATTCTGTAACTAAAACACATGGTAATATTTTATAAAATTTTATAATGTAACCTTTTTCATTTTTTTTTAAATCGCCCCCACCTGCGTAACACGTACCGATCCACGAATCGTTTCGTAAAAAAAAATTCGTTGCAGAATAATAACACGCAGTACCTACCCATAATTTATTTAAATTAAATTGAT
The DNA here is from genome assembly GCF_059751315.1 of Micrasema longulum. Taxonomy (NCBI): domain Eukaryota; kingdom Metazoa; phylum Arthropoda; class Insecta; order Trichoptera; family Brachycentridae; genus Micrasema; species Micrasema longulum. The sequence goes on from NW_028277921.1 coordinate 1,360,704, forward strand.
ACCTTTATAAAAAAATGCGTAAAACTGTTTTTGTTACCTGACCACTTCGAGAAACTTTCATTTTCTTCGTCGTTTTGCAAACAATGATTAAAATTTATTTGACTTTTGTAGAAACGCGTTTTTTGTATATATTATGCCAATATTTCTGAATACATTTTAAAAATTGATTTATTATAGTATCAAATGAATTAAAATGTTAGCGTACGGATAATCTATGAATATAACCTACATTTTTTTATCTCTGGGATGTCCAAACGGCGTTAATGGTCTTAAATTTTGATGGTTTCATCATATAATCAAGGCATCAAAATTTTGGAGCACTGAGCACTGAGCATAAATAAAATGTTTTTGCAAATAGCAATCATTCGTAACCATTTAACGAATCACCCATTAGATAAATATTCCATAACAGATCATGAATCGAATAATCATCTCGGATTATCGTAAATTTAAATTTTCTTCGTTCGTGATATTTTATTCTCTTCGGGATTTCGGTTTTCACTTCTTCTTCTGACCGATTTCAAAAGTGATGAAACCAATAATAATCTACTCTATAGATTACGTCACAATACTGAATCCGATAATCAAATATAACAAATCGATTGGAAAGCGAATTAATTTTCGAAATGGTGGACGATTAATTAAAAACAAAAAAAAGAAATACGTCGAAAATAAAATGTCTCGCTGAAAAAGAAATATAACTCATACATATAATTCGATTTTCGCTGCAGGCAATGAACATCGTTTTAATTTTTTGATATGTGTAATAACAAATAATTTGTAATAATTTATTTTGCCTGTGTCCAGGCGGATGAAGAATACAATTCTATTTGTCAAGTAGAACCAGAATCTCGAACGAGTGTTTTCGGCTCGTTGGCTACGCTCAGGTAAAAATCTTCAAAAGAGAAAACAAGATATGTCCGTCTCGTAGTGATTGGAACCTTCGCCTAGCATGCTTAAAGTTCTAGGTTCAATTCCTGGCAAAGTTGACGCAAACTGTTGTTTTTTGTTTTACACTGCGATTTTTCTTTGATCACTTTATCTTACCTCGCATGGAACAAAAAAGATCAATACTGGAATAAGAATCATGAGTGGGTGCGGATAGGGAAAGGAATAGATGGTTTATTTATTTTTAATTTTACAAATATAATAATTTATGGATCAACATTTTTTAATGAATTTGCGACAGAAAACGAATATTTAAAAAAAGCGTCATAGTAAATATGACTAAATCAATTCGATTTCTTAAAGCCCTTGGCAATTTTTATTTGATCACATTTATTAGTTTTATATAAATTAGAATGTGTATGTTTTTTTACTCGGATACATTAATTACTATTAGTGAAGATTTTATCAAACAATGGACACCAATGTAATAATGAAATTTTCAATGTACAAAAATATGTATGTGCATAAATTTACTTGATTAATTATTAAACGCAGAAATGAAGCGAATGTAACGTTTGTTTATTTGTGGAAGGAAAGTTTACTTACAATAGGGAAAGGTAGGAATGTAAAATTTAACAAATAAAAGTAAAAGTTATGCGCTACGAAGCTGCATGACTTGAGATAATTCATCTCTTAAATTAATGTAAACGCGAATTATACAATTCAACGGTAAAATTAGACTGCGTTGTTCTTGAGAATTTCGGCTCTCAAAAATTGCATAAGAATTAGAAACGGGTAAAAAAAATACCCGTAAAAGTTGATGAAAAAAAATGCTTATTCATATAAACAATAATAAAAAAAACATGTTTTGCAACTATCTAGAGAACGTTCGAATGTCTAACCCTTGAGAGGCAATGTCACACGAGTCTTCATAGAATACATACTAGATTTGATTTATCTCTCCAATATTCTTAAATACTGAAGTCGTATTTCGCTATCTTCTTCTTCTTCTTCAGCCTTGTTCTATCCACTGCTGGATAAGGACCTCTTCCAAACGTCCCCATTATTTTCTATCACCCGCTTTTATCATCCATGTTTTACCGGCTATCGAGGCAATATCATCGACTCATCTTTTTTGTGGCATTCCAACACTTATTTTGTGTCCACCTGCCATCATTTTGCCTCGCCGAGTGTCCTGCCCACTGCCATTTTTGTTTTGCTGTACAATCTATGATATCAATGACTCCGGTTTGACCCCTTATTTCTTCATTTCTAATTCTGTCTCTTAGACATACACCGAGAATCTGTCTTTCCATTGAGCACTGGGAGCATATTAGTTTTTGGCTACTTTTCTGAGTCACTGACATGGTTTCTAGTCTGTATGTCATCACCAGTAATATACACAATTCGAAATTGACATTTTTAAAAGAGTAACTTGTTTATTGAGAAAAAAAACATTTCAATGACCGATAGGAAAACCCACGGTCTTTGAAACGGTTTTGGGTATATGTTGGAACGTACTTTCACTGTATTAGGTATATTTTATTTATTATGATTCTTACCAGTACACTACGAGGTCGACTAATCTACACCTGATTTAATAATATAATGAATGTCGGTCCACCCTAATTTTACCGTGACGTGAGGATTTGGACGATTCGTATGAAATAGGCCCACCGCATACCGGAAATCAGCCAATGCGTCATTCGTGTTTTTCAGTACCTAATAAAAACCACCCGTATCAACTTCTCTGATTTTTTACTACCATCGCAACAGCCATGAGCCATGAGGTCCAATTACAGAGGATAAACAATTCTCAGAACACCCAGACACGAGAAAAGAAATGTTTTATTGTTTTGATCTCACCGGGAATCGAATCGAATCGCCTACGAGAGATTCGAATTTGGTAATTTACTTATTTTGGAGATCGCGCCAATCGATAAGTATGAACGGTTTATTTTTCTGAACTTATTGCAACAGAACGGGAAATATTTTTGAAAAGGGAACATGGTAAGTCCAGGCATTTGACCATTGCCATTGTCTGGTTTAAGAAGCCACATTACACACTGTATTCAATAACTCCATAAGGAGTGAAATCCACCCCGTCTACAAACATCTAGACATACCTAACACATTGTTGATTAAACTAACTGACATAAGAAGTATAAAAATTGAAAAGTGTTTCCAGGCGTTGCCTAGAAGTAATTTAAGTCTATTTAAAATATTTAAGATTCATACAGTAGACACTTTTTATAAAATAAATTCTATTATACAAATATATAAAAAAGGAAAAAGATATAAGAATTTTTTATTTTTTTTATTTATTAAATCATACAAAAATTATTTTTTTGTACTCCCAGGAGTTACAACAAACTCATTTTGGATTTTCAAACTCATCAGGGAATTTGAGATGAATAAGTCACTCAAATACCAACATAATATTAAATTTCCTAAATTCCACACAATTCATGGTCAAAATAACTTTGTCTATAAAGGTGTACAAAATTATAATAATCTCCCCAATGAACTAAAAACTATTAAAAAGAATATATCAATAGATAAGTAAATTTTAAGAAATTTTTTGAACACGTGTAAAAACAACATAAAATTTTCATAAGTATGAATGTATTATTGTTTTATGTTTTTTCTTTATTTATCCTATGTTTCTATTTTTTTCTCATGTACTCGTATTTAAAATTATATAACCTCTTATAATAAACAACGACAACAGTGTAAGTCACTCTCCAAGCACAAGAGTTAGTCTCTTTTTTGGAGAGTTACGGTGGTAAAATTTACTAGATGTGTAAAAGTAGATATGTATAGAATTTTTAAAAAACGTGTACGTTTTATGAAATTTATTAATAAAAAAAATAAATAAAAAAATTCATCCCGATGAATCTTTTGAAAATTTTGAAATTTTGTGATTAACGAAACATTATCAGCAATGAAAAAGTAACATTTTTGGGCCTATAAAATATGCATGTCTCTGTACTAGCCTCGTTTTACAATGTGGTATTTCTAGCACACGATCCCTTCTTAGTGATCTATTTAAATTACTCGTAAATAAATTTTGATTCATAAATATATATTTAAAACATTAAAAACAATATATTAGTCTTATTTCCCAATGTTTAGCTTCTTGGAACAATTGGAAAGAGGAAAAAGTGCGATTTTTGTGAAGCATTATTTTAAGATAAATTTTTGAACAGTTTCTAATGGTTTTATATGGTGGTTAAAAACTCCCCCCCATCCAATTATTCAATAGGACAGCGATGACTGTACAAGTGCATAATATACCATTTTAATAGTACTAAGCTGGGCGTAAATACTTAACCGTTTGAACACATAGGTAAAAATCTCACTTTATTAATAATTACTTCAAGATGATTAGTCCATTATTATTACAACAATAATATTTGAGGTAGGTACACGGCTACTAAATGTGTACTAAATAACCGATTCGCGGTCTCATGAAGTGCATAAACGATGACATAACGGTTTGCGGTGTAAATGGCTTCGACATAATAATTTAATTGTGGCCATCTTCGTCTGATTGCCCCTGAAACGTTCACACCATAATCCATCGAAGCTTCACGCATAATCGATCAACAATCTCGGCACGTAACAATACTCCTTATTGTTTGCGTTGTCTTTCCCAGGAGCGTCGGCGGGCAGCGGGTGGCGGGTGCGGTGGCGGGCCGCGGGGACCGCGAGTCACCTGACGAATGTTTACAAGATGGGAATTGTCCTCAACATTCGGTCTTGCGGAGGCGAAGTTCGATGGATCGCGGATCCCCTCTCCCGGGTGAGATGCCTGCGAACCGCGGACTGCGGACGATCGCTTCGCGCGTTCACCTTGTCAGATTGCTAGCTGTTGGCTGTTGGTGTTAGTCTCTCGGAGTCGCCAGTGGGAAATGTACGCGGCCGTAGAGCGTAGCTACCTGTCAAAATGAAAACATTCGTAAGCCTTTTTTAAAAAGCGAACAGTTTGATAAGATTTTCCGGTAATGTGATTCGAGTTCTCTCGTTTTAGATTCGCGTTTCGCTCGGCGCGCTTTCGATGTTCGTGGTGCAAAATTCTAACTGTTAATTCATTATGCCGTTTGCGACAGTGCTAGACCTATGATTATTATAACATGAATATTTAGCGGCGGTTTGCTCATCGTGGAAAAGTTGCCGCGAATATTGCGAGAACTTGGAAGAAAGAGGGCCGGCGCTGTTGGCGGGAAGGCATTTACTTCCTCATTGCGTAGACATTTGTTTTTGTTATCAGGTGGTTGTGTTGTGTGACTGTTTTCGGGGGATAACAATCGGACATCTGTTGGATTTTCATAAGGTAAGTTGTATACAATTATAACGTAATACCTACATGCGTGTGTATATTTATATTACTACAGCTCGGTACATTTGAAATGCGATCTCTTAGACGAATGTGTGTGAAATCAATGTATGAACGAATGATGAAATCAGGCGAGAGTGTAAATCTGAGTCCAGTACAACTTATAAGATTAAGAAAGGGTCTCTGAGATGGTTCGGTCATGTAGAACGAATGGACGACAAAAGAATGGTAAATCAAGTATATATTGCGAAAATGAACGGTATCGTGAGACGAAGACGACGTGGCATGGTCAGATAAACCAAAATCTTAAGTCTGGTCATGTCAAAAGCAGGCAGAACTAAAAGGCATGTATGACAAGATGTATGAATGTGGAAGAAGCTATGAATGTATGCCAGGTCCGTTCTCTCTGCCTATCCCTATGGGAAATGGCATGATGGTAGTTTACCTTATTCGCGTTTACTTCTTGTTCGATTCTTTTTTAAACTTATTTGTTAAATGTACGAATGGGTACTGTGTTTTATAGATGAAACTTTCAATAACTTACACTAGATAGTACCTACATAATAATGTACATATATAAGTGTGTTAATATATCCAGCAAGTTTTTTGTGTGTGAGCACGTAATTGTATGTATTTTTGATAGAATCTCGCAGCGATCTCTTCAATTAAAAATAATAAGGCCAGCAAAAAAATAAATATTCATGAAAATCATTATATTTTAGATTCATTTATTAGCGTTTGATCGTTGTATTTTGTTGAGGAAAAATCTGCAATAATATAAATATAAAATCGTGTTTAACTTAATATATTAATTTATAAATAATAACATACACTTATGAAACAGTAATTTTATTTGAAGGTTTTAACGATATTATTAACTGTTGCATTTAGAAATAGAATTTATTATGTATGATAGTGTACAAAACTAAAAATATAAAAAAACGATAACGGCAAACTATATCTAAGTTTCATTTAAAAACTCCACAAAAATTTGTATTATATATATGATAAAAATACAACTTGAGTATCTGTTTTTGCTCCTAAGGAATAGGTGAAAATTATAGAGAAATCAGGGAATTTTAAGAAATAAATATTGTATGCATCGCTTATATTATTACAAAACAAGTGGATTTCATAGAGCAAAGTTTAAATTTATGGTTACATTTATCGTATTAGTTTCGTTTATTTATTTTGTTTAAAATATTCATATTATTACCATAAACACACCATTAATTTGTGCGCGCACATACATGGATTTTAAGTATCAAAAAACGACAGTAAAAACATGTTGTGGAGTAGTTATAATAAAATATTATTGGCCCATTATTGTTTTGGTTCGTATGTTATGTCTTGTGATCTGTCGTTATTCCTAAATAAGAAATAAATTAATTAAAACTGTTTGCAAAAGTCAGGCTTCAGGGCCATGGAAACGGAAACTAAAAATAAATAAAAAATCTGTCTAACAAAAAAAATGTCAGTATTCAAGAACTTGTATGTTTTTATTTTTTGATTCTAGCATTACTAACCTGATGTATTAAGGTATGTGTGTCTGATATTGTGAGCACGTAGTGTGTTACGCACTGATTGTTTTTTCTTTTGCTTTTTGTATGGAGTGCGGTAGTGGAGGGATTCTTAAATGATTATAATAATATGATTGTACCTTTGTGGTAACGGTACATTTCCTTTGTTTATTTGCCATTTTGATCTACATTCGTTTATGTAGGTAGTAGGTTTATAGGTAACTAATGGGTAAAATTTATATTAATCCATGTATAAAATGTGTGATCGATTTTAAATAATATCTCCTGAATATTTATTTTTTTTCCACATAGTAAACAGTTATTAATAATAAAAATAATGTGACCCCACTGGGACCCGTGCCGAGGACACTAAACAATATACTTTAAAAAATATATTTTTACATGTGAGAATAAACAAAGACAATACAGAGATAATTAACAAATTGTTTCTACAGTTTTATACACTACGTATATATGTAAACACTTCATTTTCAACAAAAACATAACATAAACTAAACATTTGTAGAACAGTTGATTCAATATTGGTTTGGTCGAATAAGACAACTTATTTTACTTCTACCCAGCTTCACTATCCATTTTTTATAGCCTTTTTGAACATTTTCTAGTTATTTATTGTTTTCATGGACAGTGGAAGTAGGTTAAAGATTTTAATTGCATAGTACTCAAAATCCTTTTATGCGAAAGTGGTATTAGTTTGTATTTGTTTAAGTTGGCTTTTTGTTGAGGATCTAGTGATTATATTATTTGTATGGGTTGTATTTTTGTTGTTACATAAATGCGACATGCATTATGATGCTACAACCACCTTATTTTGGTTTTATGTTTTGATTTATTTTACTTTTCGTTTCTTATTAATCATCGTCATCATCAACATCATTCCATGTCCGCTTTCTAGTTGAGCACATCGACTCGTCGGTAAAAAGGCAAAAATTCCTAAGCAACATTACAGAAAAGCCAATTATTATTATTTTTTTATTTTAATTTATAAAAAAATCTCATTATTTTGGCGTGATTCCTACATAATTATAATAAAAATTAAAAAATCAGATTTTTTTTAAATTTCAAAAATAACTTTCATTGGCTCTTCTGTAAAGTTGGTTATATGTCGCTTAGGAATTTTCGCCTTTCCACCTTCGATCTGGTGTCCACAAAGATTCTCCAAGCATACTCTATCGGTCTGCTGCCAACACCTGTGCATCCTCTCAAGTCAGGTTTGCGTCCCGTAGTTCTGACATGAACTGCCGACGAACAGTCAGCAGCGGACGTCCAAGTGATGTTTGCAAAGTAGGCAAGCCTGGTTCAGGCTCTCTGAAGGCATCCGCATGGCCAAGCCAACCGTATCGCCTCCGCTTGATGACAATTGTCACTCTAGAAGTTTCTCCAGGGTATGCTTGGCTACAACAATTTAGAGATTAGAAGGAATGTGTATTTGACCACACATTTTTATCGATTGTTGCGCGGTATGATCGATATTTCTGTGATTATGATGAACATTGGTTTGTATGTTCCTGATAATTACCTAAGACAGCGTCAGCATAGATTGTATCATATTCCAATATAAAGTACCAACCTGCCGATGGTTATGCCTGTTGGAAGGGCTTCCGATATGCTGAACAACATCGCTCTGGATGTTGATCTGTTCCATGTATCTGAAGGGGTTTTCCGGAGCAGGATTCTTCTACTTTTTCGACAAGAGACTCTTTATACTTTTTTGTCTTTTTATAATATGTACGCATTAAATTATAGTTTGTAATGTATTATTTAAAATAAATAATTTCAATTGAATTGAAACTCTAGTTTGCTGCGTCCGTTCTCTTATTACTTCATTCCTTACAAAGTTAAATCACCGCAAACCCAAGATTCCTCAAGAGACAATTATTCTCATAACTCAGTATTTTGCTGTTTTGGACCCTAGTGAGACAAGACAATTAATACTCAAAGAGTATTTATAATAAATTTTCGTTCAGTACAATTGGATAAATTCAGCTTTCAGATTTTTTTTATTTATTTTTTATTTTGGTATTTATTTACCAAGAAAATAAATATATTTCTGATTGGGTAGGCTAGTAGGGAACCTACGTGGCATTTTATAAAACCAGTGTGTGATATTGCATGGGTGACAAATTGAGACTTTGTATAAGCTCGTACGTACATATAATATTATATATTAAAACTATCTTAAATTGCGTAATATGATACTCCGTAACAAAATATAATATATTAGTAGGTAGTATAATATTGTGCCATGATATTTGAATGCCAAATTCATTAGTTCACTGGTTTGTTACTGGACAGATCAAAATATTGTATTACTAAAGTTCAAAGAAATCATTCTATAAAATGTTATTTTACAACATTTGTAATAATGTATATATATTCTATTATCTATATCCTATTATTTACAGTAATAGGAATAGAAGGAATATAAAAATGGGAATGAGTAATAATATTTAAATCTATTATATTACCTATATCATATATTATCCGATATAATATGTACTTCACTAACATATTAAAAATAAAAATATAAAAAAACGTTTTCAGTGACTTACGTAATCTCATTTTTAAATACTTGAGAAATCCTTAGAATTATTATTATGTTGTGTTATTTATAATGGTGTTTAAATGCAGATATTTGTAATGTAATAAATCTTTTTTTTTATTATATATCACTCATCTCAGATAACACAGAACAAAGGTCTGGCTCATTTGGAACATAGTTAATTTTTAAAATACTACTGAAAAAATTTCAAATGTAAGTAATATACATACTCTGATTTGTAGAATTGACATGAAGCCACTAAAGAAAATGATTTTGAATAGCAATGTTTAACAATTATTATACTTTGTTGTATAAATAAAAAAATGTAAACGCCATAAACTTGGGTAGATTTGAACCAGAACGTCGCTGAAGTTGACCGTGAAAAGATCACACGGGTGACGTCAGGTGTGTCGTGTTTTGTAATACGAACCGAAATCGTCCACCGGAAGGAAGGGTATAAGTCATTATTTAAGCTGCACCGTACCTTTGTTTAAAATAATATTATGTGGGTATTATAATAATAATATTAACATGCAAACCCCTCGCGTGCTTTTAAACGTCTCCGTTAGGGTTCAAACGCGAGACGAAGTGCAGTGTGCAAACGACAGCTAAGTGAAGGGATGCGTTATTATTTTAAATAAACATAAAACAAGCTATACAAAATACATAACTGCTTTAAATTATTATACCTGTATTGTTCTTTTTAATATTTACTTATGTAGAGTACATTTATTATTTATTTCAAATTTAAATTTATTTTGTGTAGACTACAGTTATGTGTGTTAAATAGAACCAGAATCCTGAATGAGGTTTTTTCGACAACTGTTTTTGGCTACTTTTAGATAAAAATCCTAGAAAAGTTAAAGGAGTGGAAATATGTCGGCCTCGTGTTGTAGTAGTTAGCGCATTCGCACACTATACTTGAGGTCCCGGGTAGGGATACGATGATAATGATGATTGTTTCTTCTTCTTCTTCAGCCTTATTCTCTCCACTGCTGGATAAAGGCCTCTTCCAAACGTCTCCATTCCTTCCTATCACCCGCTTTTATCATCCACGTTTTACCGGCGATTGAGGCAATGTCATCGACCCATCTTTTCTGTGGCCTTTTAACACTTCTTTTATTTGCCCATGGTCTCCACTTTATTATTCTGGGTGTCCACCTGCCACCATTTTGTCTCGCTAAGTATCCTGCCCACTGCCGTTTCAATTTCGCTGCACGATCCATGATATCCACAACTCCGGTTCGGTGCCTTATTTTTTCATTTCTTACGCTGTCTCTTAGACATATCTCACTGTTGCTTTGGGCTAGCGATATATTGTATATGCACTATGCACTACGGACTAGCAGTGCAGCATTCATTCGTATTTTGGGAAAGTATGTGCAGTTACGTATCCTCAGTGCATTTAGTATAAAAAACCGGGTTATGGTCCGTGGCTAGTGACGCGGATTCACGGATCAAATGTCCGAGGTTCAAACACCGCTTTACCAAAACTTAATTTCCTTCTAATAGTCAGTTAATTACAACTCGTTCAAAGCGGCTCTAAAATATCTAATGTTCTTATGAGTTATATGAACACAAAAACATTTTTTGATAAAAATTTATTATAATTTAAAAAATCGTTTTTTTTGTTAAATTTTTGCTTTTAGTACATATTAAGAAAAAGGCGATAAAATTATCGCTCCGCAAAACGTAAAAGGAACACAAAATCCATGTAGTTATTTAAATATATGCTCAAGCCGAGGAATTTTAAGTACAAGCCCGGGCTTTCAATAATCTGTTTGTTAAATAATTCAAGTAGGCAATGGTTTTAAAAAAAATAAAAATGCGTTCGTTACTCTGCGCGTATGTTTATCAAATAAGTATATCAAATAAGTATTACATATATCTATTATTTGAGGTATTTATGCATCATGTCGACACCAACTGCCGCCCGCCGTCCGCTATGCGCTATCCCATCGCATCCTAAACCACGCCACACCATGCCGTTGCCAGTAATCTGGTATGACCTTCAATCCACACCACAATCCGGAACGTCTATCTGCCATTATGTAACTCGTGTAATTATACCACCTTAGATGATTGTGCCTCATAAACTTTACTGGAAGAGACGCCATCTTGTAAAACGCAGGCCTCTCGAATGCAATGTGAATAATCATACACGTCTTACTTCATTACTGTATCTAACGTTTATTGACTACCGACTTGTTCAATCATATCAGTAAAACAAATCAATTTTATACATTACTCATTTAATACTTTTGTCTTATTTCTCTATGTGTAGGTTCTAATCTTATTTATTTATTTATGTTAAAGGAACAATGACAGATAACTAGACATGTACATTCATAGATGAAATACAAGATACTGTTTAATGTAATATACTAGCTAAACCCGGCCACGCTTAGCTGTGGCTTTGTCTGATATTCATTATTAGGGGAGTAAATAAAAATAGTCTAGCAACTATTCATTGACTGAGAAAATATATTGCCCAATTTAATATCTTAATTTGCGTTGCTGTGACTATGATGTAAAATATGAGGAAAGAAAATTGTAACTTAGGCTAAAATTGATAAAATGGCAGCCCTGTGTAGAATTGTCATTCAGTACTTGTTAACTATGACAAATTATGAGTCAATTTTAAACGCATAGAATGTTCCGTTTCTATTAGAACTTCCGCATAAAAATTATATAGGAACACTCTTCTGCTAAAATGCAATGGTCACAAACATACGAAACCTACATTATATAATTTCATATATAATATGTATAGATTAATCAGTATCTTGTTTGTAATCTTATATTATATGTATCTTAAAAGATACACCACGGGAGTCTCATTGAACGAAATGTTCAGAAAAAGGTTTGTGTTTGTGAGATTTACAAAACATGATAATTTTTTAACCAAATGAGACAATTTAAATCTAGAAAGAACTTTCAATGTAATATTATTATTTTTTGATAAGGTCATATTGAAATAGCTTATCTGGGACTACTGATGTTTTTTGCACTAAAACAAAGTGGATTTCGGATTTTTATCTCAAATTAAAAAAAAAAACATTTTTTTGTCGACTTTGGTGTTTTATTCGCGTATAAAATAACTTATTGCGATAATTTCTGCATTTTAAACTTCAAACCGCCAAAAACTAGACTCCCGTGTTTTATCCTCTAAGCTCTAAGGTACAGATATAATATTACTAGACCCATCACCCTTTATAATTATTGTTCACGGCATGTAATACACTATTTATAGGTAGTCGTGAGCATATAATATTCGATAGAAATATCTCCTAGTAAAAATAAAATACTAATTTATTTATTTATTGAATAAATATACTGCCTTAGCCAACTACAACAGTTATGTGAAGAAAATATGAACAAGAAACTGAATAATAACATGAAATTACGAGTATGTAGCAAAGACAAACAAGGGAAATAAAATAATGGTATACAATATATTCATAAATACGAAAAACATACAAGACTTCGAGCTTAACCGTGCCAATCCATCTTCATCCCACACTGAAAAGCAGGAAGATCTATCCGAAAGAATTATAAGTTCAGTGACGAATTGACTAATCTTTACATTATGGACATTAAGGCATGAAAACAAAAGTTTCTCTTAGAAGAGCAACTTATAATAATATAGAGGTTATCAAAATTAGTTCTTCTTGAAGAGCTAATGTAGTTAGTCTAGTTACCATAGACAGACCGATGGAGTAACCCCACCCCACTCTTCCTATTAATTTCTATTTTTAAATATAAGACATTCTGTGTTTCCTGAATTAGTTAATATTGTAATGTTAAAAATGCACGGTTTTCAATCAATATTTATAAATATGTTTAGTAAAAACCTTGATCGTCTATAATTTTATGTTTCACGTATTTAAACACATTTTATTACGTTATTTTCTTTAAATTCGTATTTTCTGAATTTCAATTTTTTGTATTTCAGCTAGATACGATTTTTCTTTGACCATTTAATTTCACTTTGATTAAAGAAGTTTTGCTTAGTGGAAAACCAAATATGATTGCCGTGAGCAAATAGTTTGTTCAATATTCATATACAATATACCTACACACATACTTATAAAAAAAAGTCTCCATGCTTTGGTTTTACTTTGATTGTGGCATGTTTAAAAATCCCGTTGTGTGCGTGGGTGAAGTTTATACTATTACCTAGATCCTAACATGCATAATAATATTATGTGTGCATAGTTATGTGTATTGTGTATGTAACTTTTGATTCTTGAAAAGTTTTCTTAGAGCAATGTAAAGTCTGAAAGCGTAGCTTATAATTTACAGCAATTTAATAACAGTAATAAAATACAATTTGTCTAGTTATATACCCATTAAGTATTTTGTAAGATTTCACACTCCGCTTTTGATTGAATATAGAGCATAACAAACGCGTTGGAAATTATTTTATGATTTAATTTTGCATTATTTTGATATCAAACGACCAAACAAGACACACACAGAATTTGTTATTGAAGTGGAATAGTTAAATGATTATTAATTTTAGCGCTTTTGTCAATATGGACAAAATGGGTTTAATGAAAAGAGTACCTAAGATAAAACATTTTCACAAAAACGAAACAATGCATGGTATTTATTAATAGACTATCAAATGAAGCCAAAATTTTATTTTTTTGATTTTTGTGTATTGTATTATCGACGCTGTGTTTTTTTGAAGCTTTGTTATTTAGAAATTATCCCACCCGTGAGTCACGAGTTGTCGTCGGTGAATTAAGCTGACGTTTAAAAAGAGAACCACGTACGTATGAAAACACTTGAAACATGGCTTTCCAAAAAACGGAAATCTATCACCACCCATAGTTTATTGGCTATTCTATTCTAAACAGCTATTGACCAAAACCTCTGACGCGTTTGAAAGTAGTTGTTTATCAGAATGTATTTTATTAACTTCTTCATACATTTTCGTGAAACTTCCCCTACAATTAAATGCTCTAATTTTTACCACGAGTAAGAAAAAAAAAATTATATCCAATTACCCTTAGCACTGAACTTCCTTATTATGTACAATTTTTAATTATTTTTTTGTTCATCTGGCTTTAAGTGCCTGACAAGTTTTCGCATCGCATTAAATCATATTCATATGAAAAAAATATTCGGATTTTTTATTATTATTAAGTCGGTAAGTATAAAAATACCAACTTTTGTATTAAAAAATAATAAAAATATTTTCTTAGTGATTTAATGTCAATTTTTAAAATTTATATTAAAAATGCCAGTCGTGTTTTTAAGTTCAAATATTTTTTTTTTTTTAATAATCGTGGTCATAATTATGTTATGCGTTCGCTTATCACTGAAGATCGTCGCAAATAAAGTCCCCCAGTTCAACTCTTGTCAGCTATACAATGTTGTCCCTCTACTCGGCTAGGCGGATGGGTGCTTCAGTCCATGGAGAGCCTGTCGCAGACCTAATCTGGTTGGTCCAGCGCACCGTGTTGGTGCTCATCCTCACCCCTGCAATCTGCCAGCCAGCACTCAAAACGGTATACAAATTATGATGGAAATAAAATGTGTACCGTGTGAATATTTGGCAGTTTCGAATTATTTTTTACGACCAATGCCAACAATTGTTGGAAGAGAAAGAATTAATTATCGCGACGATTTCACAGCAGTTACGCACAAGTTGCAACTGTAGATTGTAAAGGCAATCGGAATATTATGCCGAGTTAGTAGACAAAACGAGACAGTATATAGAAGTTATATTAATCTCGCAGCAATACATAAATTCATACTCACTCCGAGCGTATTCGGAGCTATTTTCTCTCATAAGAAGCACACCGTCATTATAAATCGCTTGTGCTATTTGATTAATTGCAAATGCCCTTGTTACTGTAACAATTATTTATTATTCTTTAGTATCTGTAAAGGAAAATAAATTAATGCAACGTTTTATTATAGGTAGAATTTTCAACAATTACTTACGCAATAATAGGCGTTTTTTTCAGGCATTAAAATTATAAGAAAGAGCTGTGAACATATCAGTATCATCAAATAAAAGAATTATTTTTTTCACAAATTAGATGATTTTAATGTTCAACAAAACACTAAAAAATTCCATCACAATATTTGCGAATTTAATCGCGTTTTCCTTTTTCACAAGTCCTTTCACATATTATGTTCGTAAATCAAACAATTATAGCTTGTTGAGTAAATATTAATACCAAGGAAATCAGCGTTAGTGTAATGCATTGAAAGTTTTTTCTTATGTTTTAACTTAATTTTAATATTTAAGTAAAAATAGCAATTGTTTGTTTTCATTCAAACCAAAAAATATGCGTCTTATGGCATTATCTGTAACGTATCTTTTGCAATACTTATCTAGTAAGAAGTACTTATTATAATTTATTCGGAAGGTATCTATCCATATATCCTTGTATGGAAAAGCACATACTTAAACAAATTATAGACACAAGAAATTCTTACATAACACAAATAAATTCACTCTTACAGAATCTTAAACAATCGTGTTCTTACTCCCTTGCAACATTTCTGTTATTTTCACACCGTTTTATTTAAAACGGAAATAGTTTTATAGATAGTTAGTTATAGCTAGTTAGAATGTAAGTTTTTTTTTCTACAAATACCTAGTCATGATGTTTTTTTTGTTTACATCGTCCTCATTTTATATGGCTGTTTGAAATAACAATCTTACTTTTATCCGTATTAAAATATTGTCGGCTTAAATTTCAAGTGCAAGTTGTGTCAGAGATAGAAAAGAAAATGAAAAAAAATAAAAAAAATCTTGTTTTGGATACCGGCTTTCATTATACTTGTTATCATAGAGTTAAGAATAGTCCAAAAACCGCATATGCACATCAAACAGAAGGCGACTAAACTATGCATAAATGAGTAGGTTTACGTTTTGACCCATTAGTTTCTTTGTAGACGTCGCTCAGTACGCAACTCCTGATTCAAATTTAACCATGCCGTGTTGTGTCCTTTTAAAGTGTAGAGATACTGCTAGGATCTTAAAGAAACAGGATGCAATCACATTTCATGTGAAATTATCAAATGAATGTGTTTGTCACAAATGCATTACTTAAAAATTGAATTATTTTTCCATCTGTGTGATGCTAGGGTAGTAAAAATTTTTACCCTATTTTGCTCATATAATAAGAAAAATAATGAAAATTAAACCTCGGATTAAACAACGCCGTGGTGGACATTTGGCTGTCATTATCTTTAAAACATGAAGTATCATTTAACATGATATAAAAATATTCGTTTTACGTAAAATAAAACTTGTTTTATATTTTAAGTTCAAAGTTCATTAATTCAATTACTCTTATGAATTGAATTGAATGACCCCTTACTTATCTACTATGCTGTGTCAATCAATGTTTCCGAGTGCACAATAAAATTTTAGAAAAATTAACAAATCGTTTCTTTTTTACCTTACATTTGTGTTATGGTTATATTCTTCGCGATCTGGCAATATTACTCCGTGACTTTAAGTATGCGCGCGGCGAAAGTGTGTATAAGTAAGGGAATTATTGAACACAGTCCGATGTATTCAAATATGATTCTACGCTCCTTCTGGACTATTCTTAATTCTATGCTTATTATTTATATTTAAAGCATTAACTTTGTGACCAAATGTTTTGATTCGTGTCAGTAAATGAATTAAATTAACCGACTACCGACCTTTTAATGTCTACCGTTTTTGAGACATAACCGTCTCTTTGTCAGGTGATTATTTACTAATATTTATTATCATATCTATCGTGAAAAACATCAAACCACTTAATTTTATAAAGTCGTTAATATGAGTAGGAACTCTCTGATTTACTTAGAAACTGAAATTATACGACAAAACTAACTATAAATTATTAAAGATTTGCAGTTAGTTCTGTAATAAACCTTTGCCAGAAAAGCGTCAGCTGCATTATTGATATCTCATCAATCTTAATTGTCTATCTCGCACCTGCTGGCGGGGTGCAATTATAAGTTTAGTGACTAGACAATTTAGCGGTTGCTGGAAATGAAGACGTTTCCAGTTACTAGTAGAGTTACCAACCAACCGTACTTAGAAGCCAGCATCACCAAGTTAGCGTCGTGCGCGGTGTGCTGCGAGGACGAGCAAATATAGTAATAATTCTGTCTTGTCACGCAATCTTACTTCCTCTAAAGTCATGGATCTTTTGACAAAACATACAAGCAAAGGCGACGTGTTTGTAAGCTTAAACAAGTCACACCTAACTAAATATAACTCTTACCTATATCTAACTTGATTTTATTGGAATGTCAAATACTTCGATTCACATTTCAATATATATAGTAAATTTACCCACATAAATTTTCATCGACATTATTTATTACATTGCAGACATTTTTGTTTTTTTATCTATTTGAGATTATTACGTTTAATATTTTTATTCTTATTCTTCTAAGTGTAGGCCTTGTAACTTGTTTTTCAAGGGGGATTAGCCTCCTGCGAGGTCCATTCCAGCTGTCGATTCCTCTCTTTGGCGATCTGATCGAGAGTCGTCTACCTTGGGGTCGGCTGTCCAATGCAACGTAAGGGAGTCTGGATGGCTCCATCTCCTCGCATGTTGGTTCTCCCACCTCTTTCTTTCATCTTTGATCTCGCAAATTTCCCTTATCCTCGAGTTCCTTATTATGTCTCGGAGATTTTTACCAGATATGCTCACTTTTAGCGCGTTTTTTTATTGTGATGTCTGTTCCGCATTTGGTCTCATATGTCATGACGGATCGCATATTTTTTTAATAGATTTTTATGTTGCTACTGATCATCGTGTCAAGATTTTTCATACACAATTTTTCAAAAATCCTGAGATGACTGCAGCCGTATTTAGTTGACCTTCGTGGTAGATCCGTTTGCCGATATAAATTATTAAATGATTTGTATATTATAGCACTTTAAAAACATCTACAATATAATATATACATTTAAGGGCGGGCATATTGCCCTAAGGCAATTTCTTCCTACCTACCCAAACCAATCAGTTTGAGAAAATCACAAGTACGTCGACATACTCTAAAGAATTATACTGAATCATAAAATTTTATATAAAATAAAAAACAAAAATTAACCAAAAAAAATTAACTAAAAAAAAAATAAACACTATACTATAAAGAGAGGAGAGGAGATGTTAAGGAAAGAAGGAGAAGAAAGGAACAACTCAATTTTTTAGATTGTGACATATCAATCTTGATTTAAATGTAAATAAAGAAGGGGCGTCTCTAACATTAGTGGGTAGATTATTCCACAATCGAGCAGCTACAACTGTGAAAGAGGAGGCACAAAAATTAGAGCGGTAAAAAGGTATAAAAAGGGTTCTCTCGTTACTATAACGAAGAGATAGTCCATGTTGTGAAAGAGATTAGTAGAGCTCTCTCAGATAAACAGGCGAAGTGGGATTATTTAAAATATTGTGAAGAAGTGATAGAATGTGAATGTTTCTTCTATGGCTGATACTGAGCCAGTGTAGTTGCGTGCGATATTCGGTTATGTGGTCGAATGTGCGAAGATTGAAGACATAACGTATATAAATCTACTCCCGAATATTTGAACATTTCCACCTTATTTCACGGAGACGTCATCCACAGATACGCAACATCCTGCCGGGATCCGAAAGAACATCTGAAAAAATGAAATAAATTGTTTTACTTATTATAGCTAAAAATAAAATTCCACTTAGAAATAGCAACAGATAAACTCAATATATTATCATACTCAAAAAAACATTTATTTAGTGGGACAGTTTATCGTTATAATATCCAGATGCCGTCCACTGCACCGGTGAGTGCAGATAAATTACTAGCTGTTATTCTGTCAACGGTACTTTACACGAAATCAAAACTACGAACGTTTTTCACACGTTCTTGTTTGGTCGCAAAATTCACATCTCGTATGTGTTTACAAACGCTGCTCGACCTATGGTGCTTTGAGAACCTGAACTAAAATCAATACATTTTTATCTGAGACGTGTGAATATCTGAATAATCAGAATGCGCGAGTCTATGAGCGATGAACGCGTTTGTCACGACTCGCGGTCACCTACCTCTGGTAATTATTATTGCCACGAAGAAGGCCCTCTACCTCATCACATTGGCAATGCTTTGATAGAAACATTTCTTTGCAAGATCACTCGTTTGAATCGCACTCACAATAGTAGGCAGTAGGTACCGTCACAATGCGTCTCTCTTAATAGCGAAGAAAAATGCAAAATGACTCATAGTCAGTTCCTTCTAGATTTTAAATTAAATGTATTCATTTATTTGTTACAATTATCTAACAAATACAGGGTGTTCTTTAAACCCTGTCACATCCGAAACCACGATGATCAGTATGGGCAAGAAGACATTTTAGTATATTTAAAAAAATATTTTAAACAAAGAAAATTTTTTTAAATAAAATATTTAAAAAAAACAAATGGTTGCTTACTTCTGCAGGGGAGAAGTGGGGGGAGCGCGGCGCAGTACCAGACTCCCCCCTTCTCATTTCATCCCTGCAGAAGTAAGCAACCATTTGCTTTTTTTATTATATATTTTTTTTAAATTTTATTCATTTAAAAAAAATATTTTAACGTACCTATATGTATTCTTGCTCATACTGATCATCGTGGTTTTGGATGTGACAGGGTTTAAAGAACACCCTGTATAACAAACAAAATGATAAAAAAATAATAATATTTTATGTGGTGGGCAAGCTGTTTGTTGTGTAAGTTATGTTTGTTGTGTTACTATATTTTAAGAAATTGTTTTTGTAAATTTGGATACGTTTATTTATGTAAATTGTTTGTGTAAATACATATTTTTGAATAAAAAAACAGAAGCTTTAAGGATCCTGAGGGGTGGGGATGTCGTGTTGGCCTCTGTCCATACGTTCTCCTCCCCCTTTTTTAATCTGCATAGAATTTGTATTCCTTAGGAATATTTTTAATAACTTTCCTTTATGCGCAGCTGACAGAGAGTCCCCCAGAACTCTATATAACAGCTGCAGGTGGATGCTGAGCTTAAGGATCTCCTCTCATTGATAATCTCTACAAAAAAAATGCATAACCGTTCATTTAAATGTAATCACTAAACAGTATTTTTAAATCTGTCTTATATTTTTTATCATTTGCTGTGATTCATCGTTTAAAATAGCAATACGTAGTAAATTTTCTATAACGTTTATATATAGTGGTTTTATTGTGTGTATATAAACAAATCATTACATTTTGACAAAGCTCCGCCCACGGGAGAAATTAGAATATTAATGTAAACTCTCAGTCGTCTTAACTAAATATTAATTTTGAGTACCTACGCTTAAAGAAACGTGTTCCACAATGTAAATAAATGTGATGTCATTACTTTCTTGGTTGGAATTGCGGCATTTTTATTTGAATAAAATAAATATCGGAATTCGAATTTCGTCATCTTATGTGACTAATCAAACATCATATATGGAAAAGCGCTCTTACCGTTTTGGTAATAATATAATGAACCTACCTGTTTAACAATAATGACCATTCCAAAACCATTTGAACAAATATTTTTTTGCCTTCTTGCACAATGTACTCGTACATATTAGTCAATTATTTAGCAGATGTCACAAAAAAATCAGATTTACATATTAAATTATGTATTTAACTCAATAAACTGTTTGAAAAAGGAACAAATAATTCATTTATATCATTGAAGGAAAAAAAAATCGCCAGTGTTGCCTAAAACAAAAATTGCACAAATAATTAATAATACTTTTTAAGGAGGGAATTCAGAAAGTGATTGTTATTTACTGTAATATCTTCTTATAAACTTATCAACATTATTATTTTATGAAATGATCCGTTTATCATCCATATTATATAAATAAATTTACAATACGGATTTGCGAGACAAAGACGATGCAAAAGGCTAAAATTAGTACATCATTACAAAAATACACGAAATATTGGCACTTTTTAAAAGCTTTAAATAGTGAACTTGACGTTCCAAAACTCGTGATAAGTGAGATGAGTATATTAAAAAAAATAAGATAATTATTTTATACTGAGAATAATGTTTTAAATATAAAATTGACTGTTATTAAAAAAACGTTAACGTGTTTTATTTAATACACCGACGTTTATTCCAACAGAGAGGAAATATTTTTGTAAGCGGAATATGGAAGTCTAGGCATTACAGAGTTTATGATCTGTCATTGGTTGGTTTAAGTGGTCACTTTAATCACTGTAATATTCATTATACAGCCTATGTTTAAACATCAACATCTCCTCCACTTTTATATCTGTTGACTTTTGTGAAGGAAATTAGCGTGAGTGAGATTCATCTGGCTGAATTTATTTCACGTACTAGGCTGTCTACTAGCTGAAAATACTTTTCTCTAGAGAGTGAAATCCAGCCTGTCTGCAAACATTTGAACGTACTCAAAACATTGTGTTTTTATACCGTGTAAATAAATATTGTAGAAATCATTCGGGTTGTGTCAGGTTGTGGTCCCGTGGCTAGTGTTGCGGACTCATGGATCAGAGGTCCGAGGTCCGAACCCCACTCTACCCCAACTTGATTCCCATTTTCTAATAGTGATTTATTTACAACTCCTTAAAAATTGCCTCAAAATCAATCATCTTAATATTTCATTTTTCTAAAAACATAAATCAAATAAAAATATTTTTTATGTATTTAAAAATTTTAAGAAAAATTAATTTCCTTGAAGTTAACAGTTTGTTTTTTTTTGTTTGTTTCAAATATGCCCGTATATTATTTATTTTTATTCGAGATCATAAAACCCGATAAAGGTTAGTAAGTCCAACCAAAGATGATCTTAAGATATAAAATAGCCCACTCCTCACGTGTAATTATGCATTAAGTGGGCGGCCGTATACTAAAATATTTTACTAGAATATATCCATCATGTAATGGTAAAGAATTTCATTGTCTTTAAAGCTCAATGTAGGTAGGTTCTAGGCATTAGTAATAATTTGTTACAGTTGGCTCACAGAAACGATCCTATGTTTTTTTTAAATGTAACTTGATTTCAATAAAAAAATTATATTTTAATTACATGTATTCAAAAAGTATTGTAAAAACCTAGTTTTTTCGCAGTTTTAATAAATCAAACAATGAACATATTAAGGAAGTCTAAGGAAATCCAGTTGAGAATAAGGAAATCCAGCCAGTCTGCAAGCATTTAGACATACTCAAACATTGTCAAGAAGATAATCATCTATGGTGAGAAATAATATGCCAAATGTATAATGCCTTAATATATATCGGGAGTAAATTATAAAACAATAATAGACAAATTGAATCATGATCTAAATAATGTCTATCGATGGCTAAAAATTAAGTTATTAAAACTAAATATAAACAAAACAAAACATATAAATATGGGTGATAAAAGAATAGAAGTTACGCTGTCAATTGTAGTAGATAATGAAAAACTGAATGAAGTTAGTAAAATTAAATATTTGGGTGCAATAATGGATTCCAAACTTACATTTCATGAAAATCCTAAGATGGTAACGAAAAAAATTGCAAAAAAAAAATTGAGAAAAATTAGAAGATTTGTTGATAAGGATTCATTCAAAATTGTTTGATAATGAACCACACTAAACTTCTGTAGCAGCATATTATTTTTTATTAAACCAAGAAAATTTAAACAAACTAACCAAATTTATTTATTTATTTATTTTTATATTACAAAACAAAGCTTTAAGAATCATTTTGAAAAAAAACCGATACACAAGTGTATATTTGATGATAAAGGAATTATAATCATTAACATATAAGCATATAATAGTTTCCAATACGATGATGTTTGTGTATAATATTAATATTTTTTTTTAAAAGACAGAATTTTGGAAAAAAAATATCAAAACCAACATAAACATGATCACAGTACTAGAGAAAAGGTAAAAATCATACTCCCATTTCGAAAAAACGCGAAGTCAAAGAATTATATTTTATATAAGGCAGTAAAAAAATATTATGAAATGAGAAAAAACCTTTATGAAAAAAAAAATATCTAAATTCAAACAGAAGGATAATAAATATTATGTGTTAAATAACTTATAAATGAACTGTTTTTACATTGTTATTATTATAGCAAACATAAGAATATGTTTTTATGTGTCCTATTTCAAGATTCAAAATAAATAATAAATTAATCACATTATATAATTTTCAGTAAACCCCCTTTTGTGCCCCTACTCAACACAAATTTTCTAACGAGTCGGGGCAGGTTCACAGACAAATGTCGATCCCGGTTGTGCCACTATAAACAGTGTCTTTGTAATCAACTAAAGTATGAAAAATGTGTTTAATAAATAATAATAACATAACTACTTACCAACCCATATCTTCGTCAAGACAGTAATTACATTGTTTACTAAGATTTATTGAAATTTTTCGCTACAATGTTAATGCCTTAAATATTATGATGATATATAAGTCTCTGTCTTGATGTTTAAACAATGTGTAAAAACAAAACGTCTGTGTGCAGGCGGATGAAGAATACAGTTTTGTGTGTGAGACAGAACCTGAACCCTGGGCGAGTGCTTTCTATTCGATAGCTACTTTTATGTAAAAATCTTGAAAAAGGAAATCGAGTGGGGATAAGTCGGCCTCGTAGTGCAGTGATTGGCTCATACGCCTACCGTGCTTGAGGTCTCGGGTTCGATTTCTAGCATTCTAGAACGATTCTAGTCGTGAAATATTTGCTTTAAAGGTTGTTTATCAGTGCAATATTTCTCTGCCCCTAAACTGATACCTAGGCCCCGATTACAAATGGAAGTTAACCGAGTTATCTTCGACTGCCTATGAAGAAAATTCAATAATTGTGTACGAATATGAGTATAATTGCATGAACATTTAAAATATCTTCGTCGGTTACCTATAATTGAACATATTTAGAAGAAAAAATTGTATGCATATTCCGCTTTTCATACTGAAAACTTAATTTTACTTTGTAGATAAAATTGAAGATAAATTTCAACTTCCTTACAATCAGAATACATACCCCGGCCCTATACAATGGGAAGTTAACGTTTATCTTCCATTTTTATGTACGTATTAAAATAAAGTTTTGTTTATGAAAAATATAACATATGTCCCATTGTTTTTTTACAGGTCACCAACGAAAATACTTTTCATCACATTTTTATACCGTCTCGATATGTACTGAATATAGCGTTTGTAACAGATGATCAAGGTACGCTGCATTCGGTGTTGGCATGTAGTGCCCTAAGCACCATCGAGTTCAGATAGGGGGGTGATGATGATGATGATGATGAACAAAACGTAATACGATTTTTTTTTAAACTTATTTCGCTTCCAAAAGTTTGATATTTTTTCATCAGTTTGTTACTTTTCGTATTGGATTTAAAGAGCTCTGCCAAAGATTCACGCAAATTGAATAATAGTACAAAGATCCCCGCCCCCGCCAACCTGCTGACGGAGTAAGCACGCTTTCATTCTCCCACGGGGTCAGGTGTTAGATACATTTCAAATTTCAAGATCCCATCGACACGTTGTAAAAAGGTCGTGTTAGAGAACTAAAATAATATAAGAACGCATGATCATTTGACCTCGGCAAAATCTTGGTTCGTATTATTTTTCATGACTGGGCCCCGATTACAATGGGAAGTTTGCATTTATCTTCAAATTTTTCTACAAAGCAAAATTAAGTTTTCTGTATGAAAAGCAGAATATGCATACATTTTTTTCTGTAAAACATGTTGAATTTTAGGGTACCGATGAAGATATTTTAAATTTTCATTCAAATATACTCATTTTCGTACACAAATATTGATTTTTCTTTATAGACAGTCGAAGATGACTATGTTAACTTCTTGTTATACTTGCGTGAAGTTCATCCGATGATAGAATAGTTGACTAGATAGTATAAAAGTATTTACTCGCTAAATTTTATTAAATATTTTTGCAATCCTTTGCTATTGCTAGTTTTGAATACATATTCGTATATAGATTAAATTAACACAATCGAATATTTAATATCAATTATTGTACATAGTCCAAATTCGATATAAACGTATAATTTTATTTTTTTGTGTTTTCGTGTACATAAATTGTGCGAATAGAGAATTTTGATAAATGGATATTCGAATATTGTTTTCCTGTCACTGTCTTGCAGATGCCTCCCCGATACTATGGGAAAAAGACAACTGCATGTCAGAGCTTCTGTTAGAATAGCTAAAATCGACGTTTCTTTGTCCTGTTTTCCGCACCTTAAAACTAAACCGATTTTAATATTTTTTTTATTTCAGAATAAAATTTTCTGTATCGGTACGTTTTGCATTTTTCAAAATTAGTTATATTTGTATACCTTGCGCCCGAAGACATCATATAAAACTGTGATTTTTTATGGGTTTGGATGGTTCTAGTTCCCATTATAAACTATTTTTATAAAAACAAAACAAATAAGCCACGCCAATGGATAGATATTTATATCTATAGTGTGTGAAAAAATCACTGCTGTAGACCCATAATCCAGAGAGAAAATATGGGAATACGTTTGTATGAAGAAAAATCGGACCGCGTTTCATCATTAGATAAAACATTATTAAGTATACTCAAAAATCCTTTAGTAAAAACCGGTCGGATAAACGATAAAGATGTTGTAACTTTACATTGGTATGTAGGTACCTGGGTACTTGTTTATAATTGAATTCCAAAACTTAAAATAATTCGTTTTAAAATCCAAAATTTAAGTAGGTACCTAGGTACTTGTTAATGATTGAATTCCAAAACTTTAAATAATTAATTTTCAAATATATAATTATTTTTGCAAATGTCAAACCTTGCTCTTCTCACCAACATTGGTGAAATGTATTTAGGAATGCGTTTTTCAAAAATCTGTCGAACTTCAGTTAATTTTATTTTGATTTTACTAAAAATTCAGTAAAAACAAATAAATTGGTGAAATTATACGGAATTCAAGGAATTAATCTTATTGGAAATCAAAAAAACGAATGTTGTTTGGAAACATTCAAAAACAATATTTTTTTATACACTAAAAAATAACATCTTCCCGTTTTTTTTTATTTTATGCATTCTCGTCGAATGCAACCCTGGTGATGGGTAAAAAAAACGTTTACGCTCCTTTCTTTTTTCTACCTATTAAATTGAAGAATTTAGCTATAAATATGCTCATGGCAAAGATCTACATTTTGCTGAAAATCGCACGTAAATCGGTCCAGTAGTTATTCCGTCTATCGAGGACACACATACGAACATTGCCTTTTATATTTACAGATAACGATTTCTACCGGTAGTTACCTAGACTTCTATATTCCCTTCTCTAAAAGGTTCATCATCTTTTTTTATTTATTTTTATTTATTTACAATTTCAAAAAACCCGTTAGGGTTACATTAGAAATTTAATATTGTCTAGTCATTTTATGTCTCGTCTAGTCTAGTTAGTTCAGTCATCATGTGCTTTTTCAGATTGATTTTAAATTTGTCTCCATTAAAAGTTTTCAAGTAGTAAGGTAGGTCGTTGTAGTGTTTAAGTCCATTATATAGTATTTTTGACTGTCCTGTGTTTGTCTTTGCTTTTTCAATATGATAGTGTTGTTGTTGTCTGGTGTTATATTTGTGTATGTCAGCATTTTTGACTAATATTATGTCGTCGTCTTGTATGTTTCCCAGTGTTATTTTGTGCACATTTTTTAAGGTTTTGTTGTAATATGTTAATAATAACATAAGTATTTATTTCTAAAGTAGAAATTATATGAATTGTTCTTATTTTTGCAGCTAATTTCGCCCTGAACTTATTTAAAAAACACTGTTATAGAATTTTGTTTCCAGTAGGTAGTTTACAATAAAAAAACACACTGAAAAATTTAATGCATAGCTCTACAATCAATAGATAGAAAACTGTAAAAACGTGTTTATAGAAAACTTTTTTTCCACATCAGTAAATGAACATAAATTATTCAACACACAATGCAACCTCTCGAATATGTCAGCGAAGTGGTTGATTTGTAAAATATTACATTCAAACTGTCGCTTTAATAAAATCAATCTGGTTTTTAAAGTGGTTTAGAATTTATTGATTCATTTCGAAATAATAATTTATTCATGAAAGGTGTATATACTTGTGAAGGTAATAAAATGTATTAAAATATTTTGAGGAAGCTCACCCACCACATACTGCACTCCGCATCTAAGGACCTAAGTCGCTGAACGGTGCCACATATACGGAAAATTTTCTTATTGCCGAACAAGAAGGGCTGTCCATGAGAGCTTTTTGTAATCTGGTAGACTTGCCGTATTTGAGTTGAAAGAAGATAATTCAGAAGTACATAATATGCACTTCCATTGTATTAAGAAAAGAATGACGTGAATTCTTTACTGACTGGGATTAATTGATTGGGCATGATCAATTTGCCGAGATGATTGCAAAACTTTTTTGTATCCTTAAAATTATTTTTGAAGCCATTAGACCTGTATATCCGACAGAACCTATCACAGGGCCACGGATAGTAGCAAAAAGCTCAATTTCGTGAGAGCGGAAAAGGAACAAGACGACAGGATTTGTTCGAAAAATTGATCAGGATATCTGCAGAAGCACGAAGGGGAATCAGCAATATTAAAAAAACAGGTTTTTATTCAATTTACCATGACATTATAAAAACTGCGTAGTCCAGTGATCAGGGATAACCCAAGAAAATTTAAAGCGCTAACGAATTGAAGGGAAAAAAAGAAAGGCAACCCTTCTTGAAAGGGAAAATTTCTTTGGAAGAATGTTTTAAGACAGAAAAAAATATTCAAAATCTTATATATCTGTAAAACCGTGTTTTACAAAGTTAAAGACTATTTAATCATCACAGATTCTTGTCTGTGTCTAATCGGATTAAGATTACAGTTATGTGTGAAATAGTTCCAGATTTCTGCACTGGAGTTTTAAACTAAATGGCTGCTCTCAGATTAAAATGCTGAATAAGGATATAATGTGGAGATAAGCCCGCCTCATAGCGTAGTGGTTGGCACGTTCGCCCACCATGCTTGAGGTCCCTGATCAATATGAAATATTAATTAAAAAAGGGGTTCCACGCCGCAAAATTTAATGTTCTGGGACTGGAACCTTTCTACAATATTCTAATTTGATGTTCTCAAATTTGTAAAATTACCAAAATGGACTATTGTGCTATTGTGATGCAGTTTTTGCTACTATTCGTGTCTAAAATTTGGTCATGATATCCGATAATGACCCTTCATTTTATTTACCACACTCACAGTTGAAGGAGCAGTGAAGGTAGTACAGATTAATTTGATTAAAACCGCTGTATTTAAAAATGAAATTTCTTAAAAAGAAAACTCGTTTATTGACAAAAAAACATTGAATTTTTGTATAAATGAAACCTATGGGAAAACCCACGCTCTTTAAAATGTTTCGGCTTTGTGAATGAAGTACTTTCACTGGCTGACACCTGAAGCGTAAAGCTGATCAACTTACCGTTGTTTAACATACGAACGATGTTCGCTGCATTACTTAAAACGATGCAGTGCCCTATGCACCATTGGGTGTGGATAGAGGAATGATGACGATGCTCGGTGTTAGTCCAACTAAATACTTACTAATTTTGTACACGTACATACTGTAGATATTTCGATAAAACGAATCATAAGGTATAGTCGTCGCCATATTTGAAACCCTACGCTATCATAGTTACCGCAGTGTAAAATATGTGTTAACGTAGGCATTCTTGTCTGGCGACGACCATATCTATATTGATTTTTTATTTTTTTAAGATTGATATCTAAATCAGCTCTGTTTATAAATTAATTTTTTGGATGTTTTGAAAAAAAAACTGGAATAAAATTTATTCACAGTATTCATCTCTATTCCGGCACAGTTAAATTTATTAGCTTAGACATTCACCGGTTTATTTAAAGCGTGGTGTGTTATGTACTTCGTGCTGCGTCGTTGAAAACCGTTTGTGAGTAACTAGCCATAACATTACACGAACACCTCCTCGACTTTAAATTAAGAACTCACGTCTCCTGAGACACCCTTTGGGGAGTGTTTCCGTAGTCATATGTCTTGCGTTGTTGACTGTTCGTGTTACAGGGAGAGGTGGTGGTGTTAGGACGTGCGTTGAACACCAAACCGTACAACCAATTGGAAAAGAAAATTTATCTTATTTATTATTCAAGACCATTCAACTTAATACCTAGTGATAATTGTGATGAAACAAACTTAAATAAATTCAAAAAGATCATAAAAAACATATCAAAAGACAGTTAGTGATTACTATGGGTAAAAAAAAAAACATTTTCTTTCTTTTATTTTTATTGAATTGGGTACCTATTTTTAATAAAAATAAGAAAGGTAAGAAGTGAAATTGGATACTTATTTTTCATCTCGAATAAAAAAAAATTACAATGTAAATAGTATATTTGATATGTCAACAATGAGAAACATTATTTGAAAATGAGTAAGCGGTAAGATTGGATGTCAAAAAGAATCAACTTCGAAAAATTCGAAAATTTTACTTGATTTATCTATGGTATGGTTGATTTGCTTGTTTTAATTGATTTTGGATTTGTGAACAGAATAGCGATGCTACGTCATTATAGACTTACGGATCATCGTATTTCTTTCATAGCGATAGTTGAAAGACCGAGCTTCTTTCAATCCCCATAAAAAATATAATTTCATCCCGAAAATTTTATTGATAATCAGAAACTCTTATTTATAAAAGGCACAAATAATTAATTACCTAAATAATTACTTCATAAAAATACGAGAGCGAAGCCGAGGCCGGGTAGAAGCTAGTTCAAAATATAAATGAAAAAATCCATATAATGTAACCCACAATCGGCTTTGCGGGAACAATATTACAATAATATATATGCTAGATTAAGGATATTCTATCTTAAACGAGTATGTATTTTTAATTTTATTAGTTTTAATAAGCAAAGCAAATACTTGTATCAAATGTTATTTATTTAAGGTAGGATTTACCAGTTTTTTAATTTTTTTTTAGGGTCAACAAATAAGGTATAAAGTGTTTCTTGATATTCAATTCGTCACATAAATCTACATTGGAATCAAATTATGAATGCTGAAATAAGAGTTTTGGATTGTGTTTTTGAAAAATGAAAAAAAAAAACAATGTTTTTTGAAAAATTATTTCAGTAATGGAACTTAATAATAATCAAATCAGAATTAATTAAGACGGTAATAGCATTATACTGGTAATTCTAATAGTGTGCGCCATTAATTTATACCATATCCTTTGACCCAACCAAAATGTTATTTTTAATAAAACACGGTTTATATACAGTCTAATACAGCTAATATCTGAGGTTGTTAGGTAGGGGGGGTTTGGAATAACCGAAAATAAAGGAAAAATAGGTATTTATAATAAGTGGAATATAAATAGCAAATTATAATGCGAAACTCAAATGAATCATCTTTAAAACTGTTTTTAAACCCATTAAATATGAAAGGAATCACTATATTCAACAATCAGTTGTACCTTAAAGATTTTAAATCTTTATAGATACAATTTCTCTGTACGTGTGATGTCACCGAACTCCTCTTAAACGGCTTAACCGATTTACTTGCAGTTTTCAGAGAAATATAGATCTTTGCGCTGCGCTGTGTTCGTAGATATTAAAATCTTCAATCTCATATGTAAAAAAGAAGTAAGGAGCATAAATGTTTTATTCATTGATCTACCAGGGTTGCATTTGAGGAGAATGCATTTACAAAAAAATGGGAAGATGTTGTTTTTTTGTGTTTAAAAATGTTTGTTTTTGAATTTTTACAAACAGCATTTGTTTTTTATGGATCTTAATCAGATCCTTTCCTTAAATTCCTCATAATTTCTACCCATTTATTTCTTTTTACTGGATTTTAAGTAAAACTAAAATAATATTAAATTCAACACATTTTTATAAATCGTTTTCCTACATAAGTACACCACTCTGTTGATGTAAAGACCGGAGTTTGACGTTTGCAAAAAAAAATGTCATATTTGAAAAAGTATTTATGTTATGTTTTGGAATTCAACCATAAACAAGTACCTAGGAACATACTTAAATGAAATATTTGAATATTAACAATTTTTAGTTTTGGAATTTCATCACAAAAAGTACCTAGGTACCTATTTATCAATGAAAAGTATTTTTCCAAGCTAAGAGCGGGTAATCCAACGTTCGAACAGGACAACGTCTGTCGGGTCAACTAGTTGCCCTATATAAAAACAATATAAGAGTAAAACACGCTTTCAGTTTTTTTCCCACCGCTTTGTATTCTTATGAATAAAAAGAATATTCTTTGTCAAAGTAAGATGAGATAAGATGACAAATAAATAAATAACTACATACGTCTTCTTATTTGCATTGTATTGTTATAGGAAAAACTGCACAAATATTATCTGCTTGTATTTTGCATGCATTTGAAATAATCTTATTGAATGCGAATTACAAAAGCTCTCTTTATTTATTGAATTGTTTTTTATGCCAAAGATCTACAAAAAACATTCATTTTAAACTATAAAATGCCTTTCAAACAAAGAAAAAAATGTTTTAGCTGTATTGAATTTGAAAGAAAAAGACCTGTTTTCTTTAAGTACATATTTGAAAAACGATTTTAAATACATTTAGGCATATGTATTATGGTAGGTATGTTTGTTTGATTTGTTTTGTTTTTTGTTTATTCAAATTTACTGACGGAATCATAAGCCAGGTTTCACTCATATTTGGTGACTGTAAATGTAAGTACAAATTGCAATGTGTATTTTTTTCACATTGTAGTTATATTTATGATCGTACGTGCAAATTTTCGCACTGTATAAATATGTACAAAACCTAATCCGTAGAGTCAATGACCTGTGATTTTTATATACAGAGAGATATAGCTTCAATTTTGATTTTTTGTGGTATAACTCTTACTGTTTTATCAATCTTTTTTGTCGTTTTTTTTATTTGATTTTTTTCTGATTTATTTTATTTTATTTTTTTGTATTTACTCTCTGCAAATAAGTTAGTAAATGACAAATGGCGTCTTTATATTTTATTTCTAAAAAATCAATAATCATAAATACTTAGTAAATGTTAAACATAAATTACTTTTGCCTCATCATTTTGATATTTAATTTATGGACCACATCTTAATTTGCTCTTTTAAAACAGTATAAACGGGAAGTACATATATCCTAAACGTTAGGCTAATTACAC
This sequence comes from Micrasema longulum, assembly GCF_059751315.1. Taxonomy (NCBI): domain Eukaryota; kingdom Metazoa; phylum Arthropoda; class Insecta; order Trichoptera; family Brachycentridae; genus Micrasema; species Micrasema longulum. Next base: position 1,393,213 of record NW_028277921.1, read on the forward strand.
TTTCTTTACCTTACTTTCCTGTAACATATGATCGAAATACACCGCATTTATTTGACCGATGTTGTGTTCTTTGAACCGTTGGGTGCGGTCAAGGGTTTAACAATGTACTGCAAAAATAAAATGTGTGAATCCACTTTTTATTCTTACTATTATTTATGTTTATTTATTTAATGCACACAATACACAATTTTATCAAAGCACTATTATATTTTTTTATGACCCGACTTCTTAGAGAATTCCGCGTTAAGTCGGGACTCTTCTAAATATTAATAAAAACAATTACAAACATACTAAATAGTACACAAAATAATCAAAACATGATACAAATAATAAAAATTTATACATTTCAAGAAAGGAATGCAGAAAAATGATTTCATAATACATGGCAATATGTAATTAATAACTAATGGTAATTTTAAAATTGAATTAGATAATTAATTGAAAGTAAAAATAAATCCCAAATAATTCAATAAAGTAAATATAGTAACACGTCTATATGGTAGAATATGTAATTTAATTAACATATTAATAAATATTTTATGCTTTGACTAGCAATAGTTAAATTCACAAATTATTAAACATCAGTATTAAGTTTATTCAAAGATGATATACATATATACGTTTATGAATAATAATGAAGACAGCATCGATATATTATATCGAAGCTATCTTATCCAGTGGTCCCTACCCTTCGATAAAATCAAGTTATGGAAATTTATCTTAATTATAGACATTGTTTTGGAGAACTTAATATGTTTATAAAAGACGTTGAACACTCTTGGATAACTAAGGATAATATATGAAACGTGTACCTTATAATTTATTTAAGTATTATTTCGTCAATTGAAATAATCTGTTAATGCCAAATAAATCACAGTTAGAATTTCTCCTTTTAAACTCCTACTTACGTATTCACATAAATAACACAATTCGATAAATAAAAACATTCTTAAATTTTGTTAAATAAATGGATTAATTACTAAAGATACGTTGTCGTATAACTTTTCACTTTTTACTACATTTTTGCTACAAAAATCCATCGCAGTGCCTTATACATCATTGGGTGTGAATAAGTGTCGGAATATAATATGTACTAAGTTCATACAAAAATATTAAATAGATTTTTAAAACACAGGCGCAAAGTTATAAGAGGAACTGTTTTGCAGTTTATGTGATGTTGATTGTATTTAAATACCAACGCAAATTGTGTGTGAATAGCTTTAGTACATTTTTGCAATTGAATTGCGTAAAGATAATTTAAATTTACAAAACGTGTGTCTAGAGTATTAGTATCTACAAATCAATGATAAATTAGCTTAAGAAATGATTGGTGAAGTTTTACTTCACTTGTCTATCATTTAAGAATTGTTAATTGACAAAATCTTAAAACATGCTGAATAAATTTAATGAAATTTCAGCATTAAATAATAAATAAAATCAAATACGGCGCTATTTATTTATGCTTTTCCCCCAATGCAATGATTACATTCAGCAGTCCAAACAAGGAAAGGTAGAACCGTTTTAAAATTGAAATAAATATACTTACCACTAAGCATCATCATTCCTTTTCCGCACCTAATGGCGCATAGGGCATTGAATAAGTACACCAATCACTGTGTATCTTGATAATTTTTTTATTGTTACAAGAATGTAACATGATCAGTTTTACGCTTCCGGTACCAGTCCGGGGACTATGAAATATTCAGGTGTAAAAACACCTTTTTAAATTATATTTCACCTCAACCATGTCGGGAATCGAACCCGAGACCTCTTGCATGGCAGGACAACGCGCTGACTACTACACCATGAGGTCGACTTACCACTTATCACTTCTTACTTATTTACTAAAAATCATAAACAAAAATATATAAATTGCTTAAACACCACGCGCATAAAATATAACTTACTTTTTATATGATTTTGAAACGAGTTTTTTGTACGGTGAAAAACCGATTTCACATTAACAAACTTTGTATTTCAATTAATCTAATCTTCCAGGTAACGATTAGATTATGTACATAAATTAAGTATCGGCTTTAAAGTGTTGAGTTATGTTGTTGACACAGTCTAATGGTTTCACAGTTCAGTAGGTTTCCGTCCTGTCCGACAGTTGACGTCTTTGCCTATTACACAATACTACCTTTCCGGTTCACAGCTTATATCACCTACCAGACGGAAGATGCGGTGTCAACGCGGCCGCGGCGACTCAACCATTACGACAATTTACGATTGAATTGTACTGCAAATGTTAAAATATATTTTACTTATTTATTATATATACGGCCTAAGCCAATGAACAACAGTTACATGAAGAAACATATAAACAAACTGAACAAAACCAACATAAAACTATGTAGCAAAGAAAAACAAGGTCAATAAAATATTGGTATTCAATATAAATTTATAAACATATAACATACTTCAAGCTGAACCATGCTAATTCATCCTTATCTCACACTGTTTTAGTGGTGAAGAGATCTATAAAAAACCGGACGATCAATTCCAAAGAATTCCAAATTGTGTGGCGAACTGACCAATCTGCACGTGCTGGGCATTGGGGCATAAAAACAAAAGTTGTTCTTCAAAGATTTAATAAAAAGCAGATTTTGACTTCTGGTGACATGGTTGGGAACATGAAAAGAAATTGATTGCAAAAGAGATGGGACATCATTTTTAGCATTTAGTATTTTGAAAATGCATATGAGTCCCATCTCAGTTCTACGTTTCTCCAATGAAGACAGAATAAGAGATTGCTCTATTTCAAAATAAGAATAATGACCCCTTTGCAATTCAAGCAACCATGTCCCTTTTTTTAGAAAATGGTGTTGGACAGTCTTGATATGGTCAGTATAAGTCCTATAAAATGGAGACCAAATTGGAGAAGCATATTCTAGATGGGTTCCAACTAGAATAAAGAGATTTAATAATATTAATATTTTTAAAGTCTGCCATCAATCTATTGATAAAACCGAGAAGTTTAAGAGTTTTGTTAACAATACATATCAAGACATTAAGAGCTTATGATATGTCATCGGTGGCCACTTTCGGCAGTGTTTAACATTCATCATTCTGTCTATGTAAATAGTAGCTGTGCTATTTTGAATTATCTCCAACTAATTTTTTATTTACATTTTAATCAGCATTTAAATGTCACTATCTAAATATGTTAGTGTCTCCTTCTTCTCTTCTTCCCATCCCCTTGCCACTCTTCATAGTAATCATAGTAAACTGTGGATTTTTAGTTATTTTTTTTTAAATTTTGTATAAAATTTTAAGATTTTGTATTGATACCCAGAATATATCCATATACTCGTACTTCTTATTTTCTCAAACCGAATGGTTTGGATAGGTTAAATGAAATTGCCTTAAGGCAATATGCCAGCCCCATTTGTGTATAAAATGTATTGGTATATAAAGTGTTAAATAAATATATGTTTTAAATTCTTACCTTCATTTAACAGAAAATGATCACAATACTCCACAGTGAATGCACCAATGCACGGTAAAATAAATTTAATTGTTTGATTCCTCGTTCCTTTAATAATTGTGTCCAGGTGGATTAAGAATACAATTCTGCATATAAAATAGAACCAGAATCCTAGATGAATATTTTTAAGTCGTTAGCAACTCTCAGGTGAAAATCTGAATAAAGTAAATCGAGTCAAGGGAAGTCGGACTCATAGTGTAGTTGTTTTTTTTTATTTATTAAAAATCATAAAATATAAAGTATTTTACAAGTATAATACGTTGAATTACATTGCCAGGAGTTACAACAACTCAGTTCGAGACATAAATAATATTAACGTTAAAAAAATAACACATATTGAGAACAGCAAAGAAACAAAGCAAGTTTAGCACCTTTAGACTAAATATAGCACAACAATAAATACGATAAAAAAAATTTCTTACACAAGCAGAATAAATATATATTTAAAAAACGCCTCTGATAATGAAAAAAGTAGTGAATCTACTAAGGGAGATAAGGTCATTAACATCACATGCCACGCAGATGATGCAGCCATAGTGATGATGAGAATATATCCATCTCAGTTAGTAAACATCTGAATGCCTAAGAAATGTCATATAGTACAATAAACACATGATTATTGGAAACATAATTCGGATATACAAAACGTGTGTCAGACCGATCATGGTGTATACAATAGAGGCGAAAATAGATAGAGAAAATAAAAAATACGAAAAACCAAGTAGAAAAACTAAATAGAAAAACCAAATGACTGCTCAGAACGTTCACCTATGATGCTAAAAAGTTACGGGTTCGATACCTGGAAACGTCGATATGAAATATTGTTTCAAAAGGTGGTTTTACAATGCAATATTACACTGTCCTTGGACTGGATCCTTAAGCGTGAACTGATCACCTATCCTTCATTTAACAAATTATCAAGATACGCTGCACTTGGTTTACTAATGCAGTGTCCTATTCACCACTGGGTGCGGACAGGAAAATGTGATGAAGACTCAAAATATTCCATTTTGTTATTTGAGTTATCTTCGACCGACCGTAGTTATGTAGAAAGCAGCCAGGCCACAATTTTGAAAAAATGAGATCTTTGTGTTTTTGGGTGCAGTAAGGTCAATCCTACGTTCTGCTAAAAATGGCCAGGCCGCTTTCATACAAAAAAAAACAATACTTATCACCTTCTGAAAATAGTGTTGATTACAAAAATGGCATTTCTCAATTTGCAGAAAACACCCACGGCACTAGAAACATTTTACGGTATAGATGCTGATGGAAGGTTAATTCCTTCAGAACTCTTGTCCTCTTAAATAAATTAAGGTACATTCATTTAAAAATACCTGTAATAATTTTTTTTTTAATACCGAATGTCACCTTATACATTCAAAGTTTGAATGAGTTTTCTTCAATATTAGATCCGGCTGTTTTCTGCAAAATGCATATATTAGGTTGTGTGGTCAGCCAGACTTTAAAAAATAACCGAAATTCCTTTAACACGTAATTAAATTACTTTTAAAATTGTTATAACAAATGGATTTAACTTATTATTTACAACAATATTTTGAGTTTATCAAAATTTTTGTAGACAAAGACTGGATTTAACTGCCCGGGGAGCTGTTTATATTAACATATTGCAACAGAGATGAAGAACATTTAAGATAAGTTAATATGGAAGTCTAGGCATCTACAGGGCTTATGACCTGTCAATGGCTGGTTTGAGTGGACACTTTACACACTGTGTAACATTTACCATTCTGTCCATATTCGAACATCTATAATCCTTCAATTCTTTACAATTAAGTACCCTAATATTAAAATTTAAAAAATGTTCAATAGGTACGTAATGACACAACACACATCAGAGTTTTACTAGGGCTGGCTGTTTTCTGTAAAATGCACATTTTAGATTGTGTGGTCAGCCAGACTTTAAAAATCATCAAAACTGTTTTAATGAATGGTTGAATTATTTTTTTTATTTTATATAAAAAATTTAAGTATTTGCATTATATATCATTTGTCAAAGTAACTGTTGTGTAGATTTTTTTTTTTTTAAAACAAAAGTGCTATTATCTCCGTTTCACTTTTCTATGACTGGCTGTTTTCTGCATAACTACGTTCAATTGTCTTTGAGGTAAAATCAAATTATATGTGCATACAATTTTTATTTGAATGTTTAATGAGAAAGACACTTCAAATATTCATACACATTAATTTTCGTACATATAATAATCTTTTACTTTATTGACAATCGATGATAATTGTTGAATTCCATTTTTTTACTAGCCAATTCTATATTTTTCCAAAACCATCAAAGCAATGTTTTTATTTTTATTACATCTTTTACTTGATTTAAAAAAAAAATTAATGTGCTTTTTGCTATACACATACATTCATTTTTTACTTTGACTTTAAATATATTTCTCACTTTGTATTCTGTTTTTAAGTCGCATTTAACTGCGTTTTAAAATATTTTTCCATACATTTTTATATATTTTTAATGTTTTTTACTATGTTTTCACTATATTTATAATATGATTTTACTTTGTTTTTGCTTCGTTTTTTTACTACATTTTTACTATGTTTTTATTACATTTTTTACCATGTTACTCCATTTTTCACTTTGTTTTTCACTTCGTCCTCTATCTTCATAACTGTTTCTTTATATGTATTACTGTTTATTATATTTTTTTGACTGTCTAAGAACGGGGTGAATAACCCTACTTAAGCAGTCAAAGCAACTTTGTGCAAATTTTAATTTTGTGTTTATAATATAATATGATTATAAATAAAAAAATAAATATCCCTGGCTATATATTATTGCGCTACAATGACCTTTTGATGGTGCCAGAAAATGATAACTTTCCCACTAGTTTGACAAATTGCAATCGGAAACTTGTTTTTATACCCGAGCGTAGCATTTTTTCTCAAGGTCGATGACGGTCGCATTTATATATACCAGGCACCTACTCATTGCATGTAATTAAAATAAATTAGTGCATTTAAAAAAAATGCCGTCTTCCTTGCATTTCAAATTATTCAGGAGCAGGTCCCGCTTTACAATGGACTGTAAACATTTATTAAAAATTTTATCTACAACGTAAAATAAAGTTTTCTGTATGAAAAATACATCTATACATTTATTTTCCAAACATGTTCAATTACAGATTACTGGCGAAGATACTTTAAATTTATAAACAAATGTGTACATTTTCGTGAAAAAATATCGATTTTACTTTATACCGTCTCGATATGTACCGATGAAGAAGACGTTTATCATCGCGGCCCTGGGCCCTGTATTACAATGCAATGTTGAAATTTATCTTCAATTTTATCTCTAAAGAAAAATTCAGTTTTCTGTAAAGAAATATAGAACACGTCAACGTCGTTTTTTTCTAGACATATTTTATTATAACTGGTAACCGACGAAGATACTTTAAATTTCATAGAAATATACCCATTTTTGTACATAATATCGATTTTACCAATGAAGCTTGCGTTTGTAATCGTGGCCCTGGTATCAATGATTGTATGTTATTTTAATTTTGAATAACGAAAAAGTTTCAATTAAGTTGTTATCTCTTGTATAATTTAGGAAACGCACATTCAAAAGCAGACTAACACACCTTTTTTACCATGTCTACAATGATCAAATCTGGGTAAAAACTAACACATTTTTTAAGTATGCTTTCATATAAAAAGAATGTTAGAATGACAGACCTTTTCAGTGAAACAAAATATTTGTTGTTTAAAAACGTATATAAATATCAATAAAGACACACGAGCGAAATTTGTAGTTATTAGTTTTCTTACTTTTTTATTATTATTGTATATTTACTTCCTCTTACTGCTTTTTCCATTCACCTTCTTCCTTCCTTATTTTCCCATTCCATTACTTTAAACCCCTTGTGAACTGTAATTTATTTTATTGTTTTTATGTTAAACCCGTATAAAGGTATTTGCTGTTTCTTTTCACATATTGCTCAACTTTGCATGACTGTGTAAGTTTTAATAAATATATATTTTTTTTTAACTGAAAAAAAAAAGATTTATGAATTTCAATTAAAACATTTGCATTTTTCTGGAATAAATTAAATACTACATAAATGTGTAGTTAAGATTATAATTTATTTCTGAAAATTATGTATTTCCCAGGCAATCACTATATAATTAATCATTACTCTTATTTTTATTATACCACCATGAGACCCGCTTTTGATTTATATCATAGATGTATAATTTCATTTGAATACATTTTTTCAACGGTTATTTTTTACGCTATAGTTTTACTCTTGCTAAAATAACCAAACTACCCCTTTTTACAACATGAAATGTTTTATTTTAAAGTGTACTAAAGTGTACTTAACTCTTTTTTTCTACGAAATATTTTGTTGTCCTTTAATAATAAGGAATATTTTAATGTTTTTTTTTTTCGTATTTTTTATTTCCTCTTTTAATTACTATAAAATAAAAAGTACCTTATAATCTTTTACAGAATATTTTTTTTCTCTTTCTGATATTACCCAAAAATATCATACTTTTCTATTTATTATAGGAGCAAAAATTCATAAACATTTATTGTATACCCACGAACAGGCCATGCCTTTGAGGGATTTTTCGTTTACTATTTTTACTATTAATATGTATTTCATTGCTATATCATTATCCTTTATTTTTTGTTTACTCTGTTTAACCTCTAATGTTTTGTAAAAAAACTTCAATAAATAAAAAATTAAATATGAAAAAAGTCAAATTAACACAAAAAAAAAATGCTTGCTTCAGATATCAAATGAATTAAATGAGCATTGACATACTTCTGGTTGAACAATAAAGAGAGGTCCCAGAAAACCTCGTACGAAGTGTTTCCAGAATATTGATTATGTAATATGTAATACCCAAAACCTGCACGACTTACATTCATACACACTCCTCTATCACACCAAGAGTGATAGATATTTTGGAAAACCGTATTAAGGATAAAACCTAGTTTTCGAAAAAGGATTCAAGGCAGGTTTTTCCTTAAGCGGGAGGATTTGAGTAGGAAAATCCTTTATTATTTTATTGTTATAAGAATTTTTTTATTATTTCGTGTTAATCAAATATTTATATTTATTTGTTCTTTCTATAATGACAAGCCATGTAAATGATGTTGTAATTATTGTATTTGTTTTTTTACTTGTTGCTGGTACTCTATTCGTCTCAATTAGCATAGTACTTACGTAAGTTTCATAGAGCTGGGATGATCTCAAAATACAAATGACTCAAGAACTTTTATAAAAACATCTAGCAGGTTTAAAATAAATATTGAAATAGTTTAGGATACTCATGGTTTTGATTTTAATTAAAGAATATGAATTAACGCGATGTGTCAATTAATTTGTAGTATTGTACTGTTGTGAAGACACTATGGTAAGTTTAAGTTTAACTTAATTTCAAGTCATGAAATCTATAATACTTTTTGTAAAATAAAATGTTATTTTATTTCATTCCGTTTTCTTACACAGCGAATGATAAAATGATATTATATTTCTTAAAATGTAATGGTTTATTACCTTACAAGCAGCTCGTATTATGCAGCTGCAAACACGAGTAGAATGATACGAATCCACACAAACCCAACATTCCTAATATGATAGATCGCAATGGTATTATTGCCTTAAATAGAATTTTGCGCAATGGTCATTTCCCCGCTAATGAGAATAATTTAACCTGTTTTGCAACACTGCTCTTTCTAGTGTGAATTCATTTACCGTTTTGCGTACAAAGACTTCAATGAACGTGTAACAATATAAAAAATAGTATCTTTCACTTTCCATTCACATGCCATTGTTGGTCGGTGTGGTATTAACATGCATTGTGTTTAGACGAAATGGTGCGGTGCAGAGTGTTATACCAGTATGTGTGTAGTATAAAGTATAGACACGTTGTCTCATTCGTGTAAAAGGTTTCCCAAAGTTGACGGAGAGCCAGCATTTTTCCTAAGCAACTGCCCTATCAAGCCGCGTGCGGTTAATTAATAAAAAAATCTAAAATAATTCGATGTATCAGCGCAATATATCAACTAAATTTAACCATGTATCGGTCAATTGTTTTCTTTTTCTGTCAGTGCTCTGACTGTAATTTTTATTTAATATTATTAACTTAAAACTTAACCTGCATTTTTCATTGGGAACGATGATATAAAGGGTTACAATCTTGTAGCCACAGAACTTCACAGTAAAATGCATAAAGTGAAAATTATATCACAAATTGAGTAGGCATACAATACATTGCAAAAATTGGAAATATACGAGGCATGATTAGAAAGTAAGTGTACTAAATTTTTAAATTTTTCTAGAAAAACAGAATATTGTTGATATACTTATTGACTATTTTTTCACATAATCGCCATCCCGATCAGCAGTCAATGCGTAAATGCGTAGAATATATGAAAAAATAGTTACCAAATGTATGAATAATATCATGTATTTTTTATTATAATAATAAAAACATGTATATAGATTTATCCCGCTTTTATTTATAATTTTTACCAGTGACCTAGTTTTGTCGTGACAGACATCGTCAGACTGGTGGGAGAATTAACAAATTTAATAAACAAGAAGAGCAATCCAGTGCCGCGATATATTAACATCCGGACAAAAATGGACTCTGCAGCAGCGAGGATAGCCGTCGCGGTGGCCTTCAAAACGTGGGTCACAATGGAAACGACGAAATATCATAATTTACAACCCCTGCTTGCATTTGAATAAAACATAGAAATTTGTTTAGACTCTCACCAGTCTGACGATGTCTGTCACAACGAAACCCGGTCGTTGGTAAAAATTATAAATAAAAGTGGAACGAAACTATATACGTATTTTTATTATTATTATTAAAATGCAGTTCCACCAAGAAATGCCAGTTGAAAAACTAAAGCAATTAAAAATTTTTTTTTCAAACCTACTTTTTCTAAAAAAATATGTAAATCATTTACATTCAGAAAAACACATCAGAGGTAAAACATAAAATAAAATATCGCCTTCCGCATACCGCCTCAAGTAGTATTTTTTGAGATTTATATCGTAGTTTTTTTATGCTTTAGCACTCCGGTGGCCTGTTATATTGACCACAAGTAAGCTACAGCAGAGACCCTTTACAATACTTTATGGTACGTGATTCAGATACGTAAATATTTTGTCTCTATCACGTATTATACTGGAAGACGTCACGATTGAAGGTATAGAATAGAAAGTGTCATATAGGTATGTTATTAAACTTTAAATATTTATAAATGCATTAAACGCTTGCCTTTGAAATCGGTCTTTTGACGAAAATAGAAGAAAAAAAATCATTCCGTTTTAATTGTCATTTTAATGATTGTAAATTTATGAAAATATCTAAAAAATAACAAACGACCAAAAACAAAAATGACTGATTAAAAATAAAAAATCTTTAAATCAAAAAATATTTTAATTTGAAATTCCTACGCCGACGAAAGTTAGCCACATCAAATTAGGCCAGTTTTTTTTATAAAAACCGCAATTTTATAAGTAAACACCTTTTACTCTTAAATTAGACCGCAGATAAATTGAGACAGATGAATATGTTTTTCAAAATAAGTAACGTTTTTACTAATCATAAAATACAAAACGTCGAAAAACATTTGCTCTTTCGATAAAAAGAGCGTCTTCCTTTAAAAGTTACCTGACTTGATATTTTTAACATTCCTTTATTGAACGCATCCCGCCATACTTTTTTATTCGAAAGTAAATCACCGACATATGTGTCGTTCTTATGGTCATCATTTTACTTTCTTTTTCTCCGGTAGCCGTTATTATTTTTTCTTTTAAGATCGTTCGTCAACTGTAGCATTTAAACTGGCACAAAAATCGGTTTTTTCATTTCACAATATACAAATAATTTTGAATATATAAGTGAATAATCAAAGAAAAATCTTTGCTCAAAAATCGAATTAACAGAAAGACGTTAAACAAAAAAATAAGCAGAGAATTGTAAATTTTTAATCTTATGTGAGTCACAAAGATTGCGATAAGCGAGACGCGTACAAATAATGCCCGACGACAGAACACGAAAAGTTCTAACGCAGCAGATTTCCTAATAGAAACAGCCCATAGATGGTAGACTAAGGAAGTAATGGATGAAGAAGACTAGTGAAAGGTAAGAGGGAATGGAAACTAGAAAAGGATGACCAGAGACAAGAACTAATGGAGGAGTCCAAATCCCACCCTGAATAGAAGCAGAATTTTCATGTAAAAGAAAAACGGTTTAACCCCTAAAATTGTTGAAAATATATAAACAATTATATTTTGGATACAATAACTAAGTGCCACATAAAAATATTGCGCTACCATACAAAATCGTTTTAAGTTTACTGTCATGTTTTTTCGTCTGCATAGAAAAATGACCTTCATTCACTTCTACAAGCGGAGTTTTTATAGGTAAATATACATTGTTAAAAATACATTGCAAAACAAAACGGTTATTATTTCGAAATCTGCGCCTACTTATTTTCTTTGAATGAAATCTGCACTAAATTATTTACCTATTGTTGCTATTATATGCTCGTTACAGGTGTTATTGTGAAAGTGAAATACAATGTGGTTTATACGAAAATAATTCCCCATTCGATGTTGTTAAATATGTATATACACCTATTTAGTAGACGTACCAAACTATCAATGAATTTGTTTTTATAATAAATAAACTCATTTAAATATGCCTTAGAATCACAATTTTCTACTGAATTATTTCATATGACCATTTCATTACATATATTTATTTATTTCAAATTACATTTGTTAACACATTCACTAACTTCCTATGGGTTTATTGGCGGTGCCCGTGTTAAATCGTTATAATTAAGGAGGGAAAAAATAAGGTAACTAAAAAGAAATCATAATTACGTAATATGATACAATAGCAATACTACATGTAACAATAAAAAAAAGGAAATAACATAAAATACTTTAATATTTTAATTTATTTCAGCAGAGAGGCAAAACATTTTTGAGAATTGAATATGGAAGTCTAGGCATTTACAAGGCTTATGAGCTTTTATTGGCTGGTTTAAGTGACCACTTTCCACACTGTGTAACATTCACCATTCTGCTCATGTTTGAACATCCGCATTTCCTCTACTCTTCCATCTGTTGACATTTGTGAAGTAAAAGAGCTGAAACCTTTATCACGTGGGTAAGATTCATCCGGCAGCACCAAATCACCTACTAGGCAACGCCTGAAAACAATTTTCCAATTTTCATACTTCTTCTTTTACCAGGTAGTAATTCAACAATGTTTGATTATGTCCAAATGCTTGCAGACTGGCTGGATTAATGATGAATATTACACAGTGTGTAAAGTGGCCACTTAAACCAGCCAATGACAGGTCATAAGCCCTGTAAATGCCTAGACTTCCATATTCCCTTCTCAAAAAGGTTTTCCCTCTCTGTTGAAATAAATTTAAATATGAACAACTCCCTAGGGAGGAAATCCGGCCAGTCTGCAAACATTTGGACATAATCTAACATTGTTATTTTAAAATATAACATTTTCGTTATTTGTTGATATATACATAATCTAATATGCAAAATGATACGTTTTAATTAATAAAATATGCACAAGTAAAGAACACCATCTTATCCATAATATCGCCAATATTACGTGTTAGATAGGTAGGTCTAAAAAAAATTCACGGGAACTTGAAGAAAACGTTTTCTTCAAAAGCTTGTTTTACTCCTGTGGAAACCCATTTGAATTGAAAAATACATATAAATCTTACTTTATCACTGTCATAATACAATAGATTAGTAATCTTGAAATGGCATAATTAATTTGTCGTGAAATAAGCTGTCAAATTAATTAATGTGTTGTCATGTTGAAATTCAACACCCCTTTGTAATAAATTGGTACTGAACGCAATGAGAAACCCATAATTATTATTCATCACAAATACATCATCAGTAACTCAACAGTTTAAAATAAAATTTGCGTTTAATAATACAATTGATTAAAATTGTTTTTATACAAAAATTTATATTCTTTTTCGTGAATTTTCTAGAATTAAAGTGGTTTTCACTTTTATGCATATTTCAAAGAATTAAGATTTTATAGTTAATTGCAAAATATAATACCAGGAACATCACTTTTCGTATTTTTTTCCATTATTATCCTAATTTTAAATCCACGCCATTGAAAGTGAAACGTCAGTAATATGTCTTCCCTTTCGAAGACATTGCATGCCCCTTGTGAATTATAACTATTTGTGCGTGCAAAAATTGTGATAATATTATAATTAAGTATCATAATTTAAATTTCTAAGACAATAATTCAAACATGTTTTGTTTGTAAAGTGAATTAGTAATTATTTTCATTTTCACTTGCTCATCAAATGATCAGCAATTAGTTAAGCATAAGATTTTCCATTGTATTATTTATAATTACTTACACCGAGTATTTTTTTAAGCATCGCTTAAACATTTTAAACCTCGTAAATATTTCATTGTTAACCTACAGCGCTTTATTTATTTATAATTAAAATTTGACAAATATAAAGAAAACCGGCACAAAACGGCTTGCGAAATTCTAAATGATTTCTTAGTTCATGAATATATTTTTTTGTGCAGGTTTTTATACAAACGACGCCGACGGCTCAAATATATATTTATTTTTTTTACGTTTGATCATTCTAGAGTATTAATTTGATTTCCCTGTCCACACCCAGTGGTGCATAGGGTACTCCATTAATACTCTTATTGCAGCGCATCTGAATTGATATCGTGATACATAAAATGTAAGGTGCTAAATCCAGTAAAAATGACATATTTCAGGATAGAACCGCGTTTTAAAACGATATTCATATCGACCTTGGAAATAATCAAACTAGACAAACGCGCCAACTGCTACGCTACAAGGCGAAATATCTCCACTCAATTTCCTTATTCTGAATGTTTACCTGAGAGTAGCCATCGAGTAAGAAACACTCGGTTCTGATTATATTTCCCACAGAAAACATCATCTGCCCGAAAATAAACAATCAATATCATAATAATTTTTATGTTTTTAAAGTATTTTATAAGCAACGTTTAGTGAAAAAAACACATGCAAAAAAATAAGGTCCGACCTGAACACAGGAATTTCCTAGCTAGTCGGGACCTGAAACAATCAACCTCGATCTGTTTTAAAACGGTGAAATAAAAACTAAAAAATGTTACTACTGGAATATTTACGTCACGTTAAAAGAAAACTGTCATACCTATCTACATATTTTCGGGAATTAATTTGGTGGTGTATGATTTGGTCATACCATGTTCTTATCGGCCATTCTCGATTTCTGCATCCATCAACATTCGCATGGTTAATCCTTTTAGCCGTTCTTTCGCTTTCCATTCGCTCTACATGTCCAAACCAAGACAGAACGCCTTTCATGGTTTTGTCGATAATACTTATCTCAGCCTTAAGTAATGTACGGATCTCGACATGTGTGCACCTGTCGTACATAGTTTTTCCATACTTTCGCCTGAGAGGTCGCGTTTTGACAGCATTCAGCCACTTTCATAATTATTTTTCTTATTCGATATTTCGCTTCCATACATCAGAAAAATTAAATATTTTCCTCAATTGGTCCTGTTAATTGTTTTAACTTTGTTTATGTTGATAAGTAATACACGACTGTTTGTTTTAATACAATTAAATTAATAAACATAGATAAAAATATAAATGTTTCAACAGTAAACAATTTTTAGATCCCAATAAAAGCATTTCATATTTTGAGTAATTTTAATTCGCGAACTATTTTTAGCTATTTTTAAATGCAAATAAATGTTTTGTTTTGTTTGGAAAGTGCAGTGCACAAGTACTTACATGCTACATGCATACGTGCGGCGCTTGCACTTATGGCTCGTGTCATGGAGTGCAACACGGGCGGGACGCGTGCAACAAATATGCCTGGAGATGCAACAACACGACCAACGAAGCGAAGGTCAATTTTTCTGCATCGGCCTCGTATGAATGAAAATACGGGACTATAATTAAACCGAATACTCAGCTTGTTAAATGCAACTACAACACATAACTGCATTCCTCATAAAATATTTACAGTAAGAATTAGCCCTATATTATTTTAAAAATAATGTTGCTCTTTTCCAGACGGATGAAGAATACAGTTCTGTACATCAGGAGTATTGGGTCTTATGCGCTATTTTTGACAAAATCACTTTTTGCTGGATTATAAGATTAGAATATTTTTTTGATCTGAGGTGATATTCTAATCTTCTCCCCCGTAAAGTGATTAATTTA
Source organism: Micrasema longulum (assembly GCF_059751315.1). Taxonomy (NCBI): domain Eukaryota; kingdom Metazoa; phylum Arthropoda; class Insecta; order Trichoptera; family Brachycentridae; genus Micrasema; species Micrasema longulum. Next base: position 1,408,985 of record NW_028277921.1, read on the forward strand.
AAGATTTTTTTTATTTTATTTGTTTTATACAATGGCCACACTGCTAGTTAAATGTCAAACAAATACAAACACGTGCAACTAAAAAAGAAAATTTAGATTTAGACCATTATTGCGACCTTAAGGCTGTAGTCTTGTAAAACGCGCGCAAAATTAGGAAATCATACGATTTTGCTATTTTAAAACGAATGTTTTGTTTTAATCGCGCAATAATAAAAAAAATAAAAAACATAAATTAGATTAAAACAATAATTTTTAAAGGTACTTCTTTTAAAAAATATACTTAAAAGTTTTATGTAACTAAAATATAATTACTTTTAAACCGGCAGATTACGCCATTTCAAGTTTAGACTTAACCTAGGCGTCTAGAATCTCAATAAAGATTAACTATTGAACCAATTTTTTTTTAAATAATTTGAAGATAATAAATTTAACATGGAAATGGCCCCAGCAAGATCTTAATTGTTGGTTGTTTAAAAAAAATACAAGCTTTTTAAATCACATACATTTTTGTGACATTTTTTTATTGGTAATACTTTAAAAAAAAACATATTTATTGAAATATTTTAGTTGAAACCCTTTTTATTAGAATTATTTATTTTTCTATAAAAAGAAGATAATTCTGGTTGTAATATTCATTTTATAACAACATCTTATTAACGTTTTTATGACCCTCAGACCTGCCCGTATCGTTTTCGGGAAAATGTCACAAAAATGTATGTGATTTAAAATGCTTGTATTTCTTTTCAAAAACAAAAAAAAAAATTGGCTTGAGCCAATTTCATGTTCAATTTATTATCTTCAAATTTTTAAAACAAATTATTGTTCAATACTTGGTCTTTATTGAGATCCCAGATACCTAAGTTAAGTCTAAATTTGAAATGGCGTAATTTGCTAAAAGTAATTATATTTTAGTTACATAAAACTTTTAAGTTTATTTTTTAACAGAAATACCTTTAAAAAATATTGTGTATATCTAATTTGTGTTTTTTTTTATTTTTTATTATTAGGTGATTAAAAAAACATTCGTTTTTAAATGGCAAAATTGTATGATTTCCTTATTTTGCGTGCGTTTTACCAGACTACAGCCTTAATATTCACATTTGTTTGAAAATTCCACGATGAGGCGAAACAATGACCGGATTTTTATATTTAATATTTATAAATATATTTACGCAGTTGTACAAAAACCAACTCAATTAATAAATGTTACAGTGTACAAAGACACAATATTATTTTGAAATCCTGTTTATTTTTATTTTTTTAAATTAAGCCAATCAACATGTTTATGGAAACCCTCATAGATTGGCATTTATGAGTATATATGTAAAAAACTTAATATAAACTATCTTAGAATCTATTGAAATTTACAAAAGGTATAATTATGGCATAATCTAGGAGGAAATGGCAAGTGTGTCATTGCGAGTCAGGAGTGACAACACTCTTGCTTCTTGAAATCATACCTTTACTGTAGGAACACATCTACAGTACCGTTTAATGAGATTTTTTTCACTGTTCTGAGGATCCTTGGCAGAGGGGAAAATAATCCTTTGCTGGTTTTATAATTTCTCACAGCAAAGACAGCATTGGTACGCAAGTTACGGTGAGGTACATTAAGGTTAATCTGAGCAAGAATATCATGGGGATCTATACAGTTACATTTTAATTTGTGCAAGAATATCAAACCAGCCAAAATCCCTCTGAGTTCTTAACTGAAGATATTCAAGTACTCTAGATGGTCAAAATAATTAATTACGAAAGTATTTGATCCAATTCTAAATATTAACGATTTAAAAAAATTACGTTGCACCGATTCAATCCGCGTTATTTATTTATTTATTTATGTACGGCATTTCTGCCATTTACATATATGTGGTATAAAGAGTGCTTAAAAATAAAAATATTTTTAAAAAAATCGAGTATGAAATATTAATATACTCGTACTGTACACATTATTAATTACTTGAAATACAAATATATTTTAAAGAAATTATACAATTACAAAATACATTAATCAATCAAATTATAACTATTCCAACCCAATCTTCTGAAGATGATTTACTCTTTTTGATAAAAATATGTTAGTCACTTTATTTTTTAAGTTAGGCAGAAATAAACTAAATATATCAAAATTTGATGCATATTCATTCCCGGTATTCTGTAATATAAAGTCATAAGATCGGTCGATGTTCTTCGTTCTTGCAACAACAACAAACCATCACGCCGTTTCCCCGTAGGGGTAGGCAGAGAGGATAGAACGCCATAACACTCTATCTTGGCATACAGACCTCGCTTCCTCTACATTTATACATCTTCTTATGCACGCACGCCGATTATTCCTACTTTTGACATGTCCATCTTCAAGTATTTGATGGACTTGATCGTGCCATGTCTTTCTCGGTCTTCCTCGTTTTCTGCATCCATCAACATTTGCATCGTAGATCCTTTTAGCCGTTCTTTCGCTGTCCATTCGCTCTACATGTCCAAACCAACGCAGCACCCCTTTCTTAATTCTGTCAATAATGCATGTCTCAGCCTTACACACTTCACGGATCTCGACATTTATGCACCTATCATACATCGTTTTACCACACATTCGCCTGAGGGATCGCATTTCGACAGCATTCAACCTACTTTCATCATTATTTTTCCAATTCCATACTTCGCTCCCATACATTAGAGTTGGAACTAGAACTCCGTTGTGAACTGCTAGTTTAGCCTCCTGCGATAAACATTTGTTTGCCAAAGTAGATTTTAGTGCACCGTTCACCCTGCTCCCGGCACTCACCCTCCTTTCAATATCTTTATCGGCCTTTCCGTTCCTAGTAAACATACTTCCCAGGTACACAAATTCTTCTACCTGATTCAGAATATCTCCGTTCACGCTGATCTCTCATTGAGTTATATTTTCATCCCGTTCAAAAACCATCACTTTCGATTTATCAACATTCATAAGCAAATCGCTTTTCTTGCATACCTCGTAGACTTTTGTTACTAAGAATTGAAGGTCTTCTTTGCTGCTAGCAAAAAGCACGGCATCATCCGCATACAGAAGACAGTTAACAGTTATACCATTCATTTTTTCGTTCTTGCAATTTAGTTAATTTAAGAGAGTCTAAAATTTTGTTATAATTCAATTGATTAGTAGAATACCCATCTTAAAATTAATATATCTAAGAAGTTTATTCTGAATTCTCTCAATAGAATTTGAGAAAGTGATTTGATAAGGTGACCATATTTATATGAATATTATAATTAAGAGACCGTATTATGGAATCAAATTCAAGCAAGATACGAACAAATGATTTATACAATGTAATTGAAAATTTTGGGCTTTTGAATGGCTTAGATATTCGCAAAATAAATCTACGATTTTGGATGCTTTCTTGGAAATATGATATTATATATTGTTACTTAAACTACCTAAGCAATCACTTCAAAATGCTTCACTAAAAAATGTACCATAAATCAAATAAGATATTTTAATTTACAGTGCGTTCGAATGCTTGGAACCAGGCGACTCTAGTCATAGTTTCTTCCGTAACTCAATGCGCGACTTGTGTCTGGCCAATTAATTTTAAGTACCAATGAAAATAAACACGCCTACCTACCACTGGCGAGCCGTGATTTATTTTAAAGGTAGTGTACAAAAAAATCCATTTATTTATACCTACATATTAAGTACATAATATGTAAGTAATATTATTATAAATGACTTTTTTTTCTTTGGTTATGTAAAAATCAGCTCAAACAACTATTATTATTAACCACTCGATACACATAGCTTTATTCTACACTATTCCAATACAATACTAGGGCAAAATATTATTTAAAATACTACAATGACATTCAGCAGATATTTCCATTATGATTTTAATCTCAACACTGAGCACTGGCCGATTCCTTTTAAAATGAAAAATGCCTAAAACGGTCACTTCGAACGCTAAATGTCCTATGTGATACAAAATATGTCAACGGTATCCTATCAAAGAAAAATAGTCCTTCGGAAATCATGTTTGAAATTCTAGTTTCCAAATAGAGAATCTTTAAATAATATTTATTTTTGCAAGCTTGTTTTAGTACTAAAAAACCTGACTGAGTTAAAAATGTAAAATATACCGTACTTTTTGAATGGAGAAATAAGCTGAGGTAATCGGCTAGTTTCATCGTTCATTGAGAACGTGCTGGGCGCACTTCATTTTTGTTTCCTTTTTTTGGTATGAAGATACAAACGGTGGTGATGATTAATCATAAATAACAATTGCTTTATTTATTTTCCCATAAACATACCTCGTTAGTATAAAAAATTATTATCGAAAGTCAAATATTATGGTAAGCTGTGCATAATCACTTATTTGGACGATTCGCCCCTGCTACCTATATTATGTATAGCAAACTTAATAATAAATTTCAAATAGCATTCATTAAATAAAAAGTTGTTTTAATTATTATGTCGTATTTAGTGAAGGGTTTGTCGTTAGAGTTATATGTTGCTACTATTGAACTTATTTATTTACACACTCCTATCACTTCAAGTAATAGTTGTCATAAGTTCACACTTTCTCTAGCTTTAATTAAGCGCATAAGTATTTAATCATTAATACCTGGATGAATGTTGAATCAAACTCGGGTTAATCAACTTTTACATTTGATATCTAGTTAGAATTAAACCGAATTTAATTCAATCATAAACTACTGGTAAAGTAAGCGAGGTTTTTATGTAAGTGAGTGTGTAGACTAAAAATATATTTTAATATTTTATTACATTTGTAACTAACGAAAATAAATATTTTTTTCTTACATCATTTATAACATTTTTTATTGTTTTTACAGGTAAGATTTTGGAAGGATATTTACCCCAGCCGTGAACCAATATCATCATCAAGTAAATCGAAGACCGAAATAGAAAATTAAGGATGTCAAAAAAATCGTAAGATAACATATTTTTATAAACAATGTTTTAAGTGTATCCAAATACTTGCAGACAGGCTGGATCTCCTCCTTAGGGAGTTATTTAGATATAAATTTACCAAAACAGAGAGGGAAAACTTTTTTGTGGAAGTAATATGGAAGTCCGGGCAGTCTAGTTTTTTTTATTTCACAAAAGTCAACAGATGGAAGAGTTGAGGAAATGTGGATGTTTAAACATGAGCAGAATTGTGAATGTTATACAGTGTGTGAAGTGGCCACTTAAACCAACCAATGACAGGTCATAATCAGTGTAAATGCCTAGACTTCCAAATTTCCTCCTCAAAAATGTTTTCCCTCTTTTGCAACAAATTTAGATATCTTTTAAAACTTAAAACTTGAGCTGTATTTCAATTTAAAGCCATTTTATAAAAATCAACATTTGAACTAGACAATGGAATTTAGTTAAAGCATATCTACTATTTTTTTCTGTGCCCAGGCTGATGAAGAGAACAGTTCTGTATGTGAAATATAACCAGAACCGAGGACGAGTGTTTTCGACTCGATGATTCTGGTAAAAATCCTGAGAAACGAAACCAAGTGGGAATAACTCCATATCATAGTGTAGTATTATGCGAATTCGCCTACCATGCTTAAGGTTCAGGGTTCGATTTCTTGCAGGATAGACGTGAAATGTTTGTTTTAGTGGTTTAACACAATTTTAGAATATTTTACTGTCTTTGAACTGGCAGCTGAAGCTAATCGCCTCTCCTTCATGTAACAGATGATCAAGATGTGTTTTATTTGGTGTTCTAATGCAGTGATAATAATATTGAGTGTTACGCAAAAATGTGTCAAGCTACAAAATCGAAAAGAAGAGTTGGTGTCATGATCCGAAAGTGATATTATTACTTTGAAAAAATATTGATTAGTTCTACCTTACAAATTTTCTAACATACCACAATGTGTTAACCAAAAACCATGCAACACTACTTTAAGATTCATAATGTATTTTTGCAAATTGAGATCAATATTGTTCATTAATATTGATCAGAATTGCCGACAAGTTTGTTTTTTTATAAACGGTAGCTAACTTTTTGTAATTTGGGGATTCATATTGGAAGTAAATCCCAAGGTATTTTTAGCCCCTGGTTAAGAACATGAAACTTTTATATTCATTTCATTTATTATTTTAGTAAAAATATTTCTTCACAATAAAATATATACTTTTGACAATTTTACATTTAAAATAACGATATAATTATCGATTTGTATTTTTTTTTGTGAAGTAACATTGTTTAAAATATTTTTGCGTTATTATTATAACAACATTTATAAGGTATTATAATTTATTATCCCACCTTTTTATATTTTTTTCCATAAAAAAATAAATACGAGTATTTTATCACCTTTTTTTGTTCTATTCAGTACTTTTTGTATGATTAACTTAACAATCAAGCTAAATAATTAATCATATTTTTGAAAAATGCGCCTATTGTTAAACATCAATTATAAGCGGCCCTCGTGGTGTAGTGGTTGAGACGCTTGACTTACACACAAAAGATTCCGGGTTCAATTCCCGGTGAGAACACCAAAAATAAATGTAATTTTTCTCTAGCCTTGGTGTTCTGTGATGCTATCACCACTGTAATTGGGCTTCCTGGCCTGTTGTGGTTCAAAAGGAAATAAAAATAATAATTTTAAAAAATACATATAATCTTAATTTTAAGTTGGGTGGCTTAACACATTTAACACCCATCCATATGTGGTGTAAACAAATACGATTTTTTATAAGTAGTTCATTTAGTAGTTACAGGAAAATAGCAAAAAATGACACTAAATTAATGTCAAAATTTTCTTCATTTGCTAAATTTCTCAATGGTCGTTATTTCATGGAATATTTCCTTAACTTCTATGTCTCAAGACTTCCATGTCTCAAGACTTCCATGTATCAAGACTTCCATGTCTCAAGACTTCCATGTATCAAGACTTCCATTTCTCAAGACTTCCATGTATCAAGACTTTCATAGTTCTTTTTTTATTTATTTTTCCATCCCCGTTTAAATACATATTTCTTGAGAACGGAAAATAAGTTTAACATTTGTATTTCTTCAAGGTTCATTATGATCAAACTAGGTTTGAGAAAATAACTCTCGCCCTACAAGTGCTAATTTATAAAAATAAAATTTGAATACAAAATAGAAAGTAAAGTAAGCCTCGTTGCTCTAAGTAGAACGTAAAATTAAAGTAATGACTGCTTTTACGATCCAGTAATGTTACCAAACCGCCTGCGTAAATCTTTCGTTTAACAACCTTAACACGTTGATTTAAATCTATTACAGAAAAACATAAACATTAACAGTGCACGAGGTCACGAAGTTTTTTCCTTTCGATTTTCAATTTATCTCTAATAGTGCGAGTAGGAATATTTAGAGGTAATGTGTAGTTTTTCAAAGTAACCTTGAATTTAACTAAAGTACAAAGTTCTTAACAATAAAACTAACATTCATTATTTGAAGACACAGATTTGAATGTTATTTTAATTCGCTATAAAAAGATTATCATTCCATTTTCAAAAACAGAATGCACTGACGTTTCGATTGCAATTATAAAAGCATTTAATTGTGTTCAATTGTTAGTTTATGAGTTTCCCTTTGATACGTGTACAAAAGAATACGTTTCATCCAGTTGTCAATAATTTAACAATAAATCATTTAAGAAACGGGTACTTCGTGAATCAGAAAGAAAATAAAAGTGAACCGGCCGGTTTTATGTCATTGTGTGTAGGTACAAGCAGGTATCAAGAGAGAAACTCTTTACAAAGTAGTCCTCTACAGTTTAATGTACTTACATGAAATTTATTTTCTTTAAAACTTTGGTGTGTGTTCCTTTTCAAAACATGGGGTTTTCGAAGTTCAAAAAATGACACCTTATTAAATATGAGTAGGTTTGTGTGAAAAAAGGGAATTGGAATTCAATCGTCATTTTGGTTATCTAGGATATGTATTTTTGAAAATTGTTTTTCTATCAACCGAGCATTAGAAATTAGAAATTTTTAATGAGCAACTAAAGTTACTTTAATGTTTATTATCACTTAAATATTTTTATTTAATTTTTGATCCCAAAAAGTACGAAAAACTAAATGAAAAGAAACAAATTTGACTGTAGATATTAAATGAATATCTACAGTTTACAAGCCCAACTTTTGAATGGAGAAGTTCACACCTACGGAAAATTGAATGTAAAAAATGTATTCCTGGACGCGGTTAAAATTAGAGCATTTTTAATTAAACGAAGTTTTTTGAAAATTTATGAAAAAAATAATTAAAATGATTTGAATAAAAACGAACTACTTTAATTGACATCACTAGTTCTTCCGAATCAACTAATTATAGATTTCTGATGGTCCCGTGGCTAGTGTCTCGGACTCACGGATCAAAGATCCGTGGTTCGAATCCCTCTCTACCCCAACTTGATTTCCATTTTCTAAAAGTGAGTTATTCACAACTCGTTGAAAATAGCCTTCAAAATTAAATATTTGTGTGAATTATAAGAACGCTAATATTTCTTTTTCTAAAAAAAAAAAACTTGAGATGTCACTCGTGAAGTAATTTGAAAAAAAAAACTTTTAAAAGTCATAGCGCAGATAATACGAAACACAAAAAAAAAATGGAAAAATAATGGCCTAGTTTAATAGTCTTTTAAGATTTTTTATTTTTTTAAACCTCTTAACTTCCTTTTTGAATGATTTTTTTTAAAGTGAATGTTTTACATCCATAACCAATAATACCAGGAAATGATTAATAGTGCAAAGGTAAATAATTATTATTTATCATTTAGTTATTTTACATAAAACAACACTTATATGTGCATTTATTCATTAAAACATTTAGTTAAGTTTCACAATCAAAAGCTGACAGGTATCTGATTGGTTAATACTAAATTAGTTAATTAAAGGCATACTTATGTAATCACACTTATAATTTGGGAGGTTAATATGTGGAAAAAATGGCTTGTACTTATAGTTATTATTTAACATGTTTATTTATCATTAATGAGACACGAGAACAAATAAATAAAAGTAAAAGTGACGACAATATTTTTTCTGCAACTTTCTTTTATAAGTTTTATATAAATATGTGCATACGCGTGTTATATAGATATACTGCCTACTTAGGCAAGCACAAACTTAATATTTACATTCTGGTTTGTTAGCGGGCACGCCCTTCTCTTATTAAAGCTTATAATGGAATGGAAAGACAACATTTTCTCCCATCTCATGAATTATTCATATCGTAAAATTAATATGGCTTATTTGACAAAATATTTTCCAGTTTTTTTTTGTATAGATATTTTTTAATACTAAAAAAAATATCATCTTCCGGTGATTACACGTTTCTACTAGCCCGAACTATGTATTTTATTTAAAAATAAAATATTGAAATACTTTTTATTAAATTATTCATTTATTCATTTCAAATTACATTTTTATACATATTCACAAATATATTATGGCTTTTAAGGCTGCGGCTGTGTTAAGGCATAATAATTGAACAAAGTATAACGTAAATTAAAAAAATTAATAATTACATATGAAACTATATAATTTTTTTTTAAACAATCTAAATACAAGAAATAACATTTAATACTTTCATAATAATCATAAAATATGATACATTATTTCAAATAACAATTAAATTTAACATAACAATCCAAATAAAATAAATACCAATTTTATATTTGCAGCAACAATATTTTGAGTTTGTCCAAATTTTAGTAGACAAGGACTGGATTCAACTCCCTGGGGAGCTGTTTATATTAACATATTACAACAGAGATGAAGAACCAATTAGTTGAATCTCACCTGAATAAATAAAGGTTTCAGCTCTTTAACTTCACAAACATCAACAGATGAAAGAATTGAAGGAATATAGATGTTCAAATATAGGCAGAATGGTGAATGTTACACAGTGTGTAAAGTGGCCACTTAAACCAGCCATTGACAGATCATAAGCCCTGTAGATGCCTGGACTTCTATATTACCTTCTCTTAAATGTTCTTCATCTCTGTTGCAATATTTAAATTATATTTGAAGCGCTAAATTTGCGGTTATTTGTTGTAATAAAATAAATCACACAACTTTGTTTTTAACCACTATTTTTTTAATTTGGAAATAATTCATTAGTTACGTAAACCTTGACGAAAAAGCTTGTTTGCTTTGAAACCGGTCGGAGAAATCATCTCTTTAGCCACAGTAATTCGACGTTGCTTTTGGACAAAATTCAGTGTTTTTGGGACGAGGGGTACAGCGACACGTTTTATGCCCAAAACATCGGCCAAAATATGATCTGCCGATCCATATGAGATGTTCAATAATACAACAAGCTCTCGGATTGTTATATATTAATTTCTTAAGACGATTTGCTTTGCCGATTCGATGTTTTCTTCGGTAACTGACGTTGTTGGACGTCCAGTATGTTTATCATCATCTAAGCATTCACGAACGTCTTTGAATCTCTTATACCATTCGTATGCCCGTGATTTTGACAAACAAGATTTTCCAAAGGCTTTCTTCAACATTTTTAATGATTCGGCACACAAAATTTCATCAGCAAAGCAATTTTGTATTCATTGTAAAAATCGCCACACAGCAATTTTTCGACTCACTCAAACAGATACTGACAGAATACTTAACATCCGATCGCCGTCAAACTTTAACAGATTGTCAAAAACAATGCTTCTAATTTAAATACAAAATAAATTTCGATTGGTACAGCATGGGCATTTCAAATTAGAAATTCCCGTTTATTTTTTATCATGGTATGTAAAAACCTCATGAACGAAATCATTTTTTAAAGTTATTTGATAAAAAAATATTATAAGTATTATCTGATCTCGAATATCGTATTGTAGATAAGTACTACAAATATGAATAGTTTTATTATTACACAATTATATTAATGAACAGTATCACCACATCATACATATACCAGACGCGGGCAAATGCGACTCTTTGTTGTTAAATTGCGTATCCCAAAGTCTCTTGATAAAAATATAGATACATACTTTCTTTCACCATTATATTGTAGCAGCTTTACAGAAGAGTCAATATGTACTATTCAAGTTGCCTTGTCATGTTAACATGTCGGCCTCGCGGTGTAGTGATCAGCGCGTTTGCCAACCATGCAAGAGGTCGATTCCCGACACGGTTGACACGAAATACTTATTTAAATAGTTATTTTTACGCATTTTTTTTATTCTTTCGTCTGGCACCTGAAGCATAAGACTGATTACCTTACCTTCATGTAACAAAAAATAATCAAGATACGCTGCGATTGGTGTACTAATGAGTGCCCTATGAAAAGAGAATGACGATGAAGACTATTAAAGTATGTTTCAAACATTCAAAATCATTCTTACTAATAAAAAAGTTGTTTTTTTTACAATGTTAATGGCAGCATTCGTCCTTGATACATAATTATTTATGTTTTTAAGATAGCTATTAGCTATACCATACCAATCGCGCTAACTGTAAAACCCGGCTGGATTTTGGAAATATAATATAAATGGTAATTCATTCAAACGTGTATTCTAAAAGAACATTGGATTCCAGTTAATAACTGCTTCAACGTCAAATCTGTTTTCTTACAAGTCACCGGGTTAATGATTTTACCAAATTCTTTTGAATAACCTTAACCTTATTCTTAAAAATTATGAATTATTCATGTTCCTCATTTTGCTGATTTTAACCGCCTTTGACTGCTTTCATTGTTAGAGGCTTCTTGTAGTTTGTATTATGTTGTGTCTGACATGCAATAGTATAGTACGCAAAATATAAAATAAACTGAATTGTAAATTTATTTTAATATTTCCTGGCAAATTCATCACGAAACATTAATTTATTTATAAGGTGGTTTAACATTGCAATATTTCATCCTTGTACTGGCAACTAAAGCGTAAGACTGATCATCTTACCTTCATGTAACAGATGATCGAAATACGTGAGCTAATTCAGTGTCCTACGCACCACTGTGTTCGAATAGGGAAATGCTGATGATGGTGATAGTTAAAAAATCCTCGCTTTTTTCCTGAAGAATTTATCAAAGTTAACGTTCAAGTAATAAGTTCTCGTCCAAGTTCTCGCCATTTTTTTTTTAATGTTGTATATTATTTATTTGTTTATTAATATGCGCCCGGCACGCCTTGCAATAATTTTTTTCACTAAACTTAAACACTTAAAATAAACGAAAAATATATATGAAGTTTACACGCGTGTTTCAGAGCCAGACCGCGACACTTTAGAGGAACATTCCTCAAGGTAAATTATTTTAAAAATTCTAAATCTTTTTCATTAAATGAAAAAAATATTTTAATTTGAAAGTGGAGTCAATCCTCAATGTCGCTGACTATCACCCCTTCCACAAACCGTTACCCCTCCCCTTCTCTAGTCCGCATCCGGTGCATCGGTACGTGGGTCAAATACGTTTTTAATCTCAATGAAAATTAAAACAAAAAAATAGAATAAAAAAATGCCGTTTCTTAAAAAACGATAACATTATTTATAACATTATTCGTATTATGAGAAAATTCATTACACAGCGCTTACATATTATGCAAAAAAATAAATCAGTATGTGCAAATATTATTTTTTATATAAAAGAAGTATAACTTAAATCATACATACATAGGTAGATTGAAAAAATATGACTACGTATTATTTGTTCTACAAAATCAAAAGTAAAAAAATGTAATGCAAAATAAAAATATACATATATCTTCACCTTAGAGGGTACAACACAGGAGTCCACATTTTGCCGTTTTGAAGTTAAATTACAGAAAATATCACAATTAGCTATATTATATGTGAATAAAACACGGAAGTTCACTTTCTTACTACAAATGCTTTTTAAGTTGAAATAAAAATCTGAATTTTACTGTAAAATCATCAGTAATTCCAGACACACTATTTTAATATGTAATTTATATATTTAAAAAACCCCTTTTTTACATAATAGTTCTGTATAGGTTGAAATTATCTCAGTTGGTTCAAAAGTTATCATGTTTTGGAAATCGCACAATCACCAAATCTTGTTTCCTCAACATTTTGTTCCGTAGTTTATCCTTTTGGATACAGATATTATTATAACAAAAATAACAAATTAATGTAAGTCACCGTTCACCATCTTTGAAATAATTAAATCCAGTTGGTTAATAAACTATACAATGTAATTTTATTATAAGACTTTTTAAACTCAACTTCTAGTGGTGCAATTAGCCTTTAGACTCAGACGTACTGTTCTGAAATAATATGTGTAAAGGAAATAATGATTATAAAGATTCACAAGTTTCAAGAAAAAACATCACACTTCGCAATGGCGGGTTTGTGTTGTGGCGACAGAGAATGTTGAATACGAGTACAAAACATTATTACTTATCAGAAATGTAACCATTATCGCTATGTGGCTGCTCTAGACGCTAGACTTGACGGATATCTCTAGTCACATAAGCCCATTACATACATATCGTCCAAGTACATGCGGCACGATAAAATTACATATGAAGGGCAAAGAATATAAAGGATGGACGTCCATTTTTGTGTATTTTAAACTAATAATGGCATCTGACGGCAGTTCACATAATCGACATTTCTGTTAAGTAAAACATTACAAAAAGGCTCTACTTTCAAAGATAATAATAATATTATAAGAAAAATGCGTACAGGGGGATAAAGGGTAGATGTCAATACTGGAAATAAAGCAATAATTTTCATATTAATAAAAAAATATATATATTGTATATAAAACAGTATTGGTTTATTTACGCTAAGCAAGTTCCTTGATATTTATAAGTTTTTTCATATGTTATTTTTATTTGTAAATTTATTAATTAACCCTTACGGATTATAGCATTTATTTTACAAAAATAATAAATATTTTTATTTACATCTTTTGAAAAGTTTGTCCGAGTCTTTTGTTTAGTTTTGTCTGGTAGTTTATTGTATTATTTCAGTCCCTGGTTTATGAGTATTTATCTCAAAACTTCATTTCTTGACATTATCTATTGTATTCTGTACACTTCATATGGTGGGTTGATTTTGATTGCATTATATATATTATTCATTATATTTATCTAAAATTTATCTAAGAAGCACTAATTCTGTGGTTATTTATTATAACCAAAATAAAAACACATTGTTTTTAAACACTTATTTTTTATTTAATTACCAACCGATTTCGGAGCAACACGCGCTCCTTTATCGAGGTGTAAACGATAAGCAGTCTCTCGAATATCATTCAGTTTCGAACAAAGTTGGAGTATTTTAATAAAGGAAAGGAGCACGGGAACGGATCTACATTTCATACGAAAATAATGTTCTTCAATATTGGTGCACTGGAAGATGAAAGTTCACTATGATTATGATATTTAACGATTTATAATTAACTTTCACAACAACGCGCGACGATTCCGTGAGCTCTATGCAATGTGATATCATCAAAATTTTGTTTGTAATTTTCTAAATCCAAATGTTCCATTTTTATAAATCTTCTATCTTGATATTAGGTAGGTACCATTAGGGTGGGTTTAGGGGAGGATGGGAAACAATAGTAATCGGCAAGGAATAATATCGATAAATGCTGTTCTATACTCAACACGAGGTATACATGAGAATTTAATGTAAATCCTATATTATAATTTTAACAGAGTCCAATCATGGAGGTAATAAATCATGTTTTTATGTCTAATGGTATTTTGCGCTTGCGGAACTATAGAGTGAGGGGTGAAGAAGGTTGAAATTCATTCATTTGCGATTATCCTAAAATAATGAATAATATCTCCGGAACCGGCTAGTATTTTTTTTTTAAATGTTTAAAAACAAATTGATTTTATTTTAATTATATTTATATATTTGTGTTCTTATGATTTTATAAAATATTTAGATTTTCAACAAATTATAAATAACTCATTATTTAAAAATACCTCGGACTTCTGGTCAGTGAGTCCACGAAAATTGCCACGGAACCACAGCCCCATATTTTTTTAAAGGCAGGCTAACGCACTAAACGGTAGGTACAATATGATGCCCACTAATCTCCACTCGGTTTCCTTCCCTAGGATTTTTATCTGAGAGCAACCGCAAATTAAAAAAAAAAATGTTACAATAAATATTAATCCACCTTTTTTTACCGTCTCGTTTGGATTTTGACGATACGTATGAAATGGACCATGATGCACACACCTCTATAGCGAAGCCCATTAAACTCGGGTATCTACAGAGTTCCTTCCGAACACAAAACTCGCGGATGAAAAAATAGCGAGGCGTTTTCTCCATACCACGCAAACCTGCTCGCTCTGCTTACCTGGCAGACCTGGCACAAAGGGAACCGCACACTGTGGGACCGAATACGTACGTCTGCGGTCAAATATTTCCACAGTTATGGAACGAGAAGTGGAGGTGATTTCAGGCTTCCTAAGGTGAGACTGACTGAAACTCAAAACAACAAAAGCTAGAAGCATTTCCACTTTTCGAGCGAAATTATTTTTTATTTTATCATCATCATTCCCTTTACGCACCTAATGGTGCATAGGGCAGATAATTGCTTTGTGTACACTCTATTTTTTTACCTATATTTAACTAAGGTATATTTAGTTTTATTATTGATTAATTATATTTATTTTATTTATCTATTGATTTCGATGGCTGACGTCTTTGAAAAAGTATAAAATAATTTAAAAAAACAATTATAATGAAACGAAACACCGTACACAAGTATACAAAATATAGATACTTAAATTCAATTTAAATAAAATTAGCAGAAAATAATCAAATTAAATTCAATAAGTAGTTATAACATAGGTATGCAGCAAATTAACAATAAATAAAGAGTTAAAATATAAAAAGTATTGAAGTAACAAAAGCGATGTATCATAGTATAAACAGTAAAACAAGTATAACACTTAGTACATTTTTATTATTTAGTAAAGAAGTGATGATTTTAATTTGCACAAAGAAAAAAGAAATAAATCTAAGTTTAAATGTTGGTTCACTGACATGTGGAGCCGTGGAACAGGTGAGTATTCATCAGAGTTGAAACTATGCAAATCAACAGCAAAAGAAGTATTTTGTCTCGTCCCACGCTATTGTTATATTTGTAAGTAAATTAAAGTAAATCTCTAAATTTACCAAGTTCAAAAATAAAAACAATTAAAACATTCGCGATTGAATCTGTATTATGAAAAAAAAATCGATTTAATTGTAATATTTTATTTTGTGTTACTTATTTTTGCGTAGTACTCTGTATCTGTATTTAAAAACGCGTCTCTCTTCAAACACCAGTTTCATCTTTTAGAGACGTAGCATGTTTCATCATTATTTCCTGTATAAAACGTATTTGTATAAATTAATTAAAAATGTGTAATATATCTCCATATAAAATCCCTATAGGCGTTTTTTAAAAAAGGGTAATAAGAAAATATCACTTAAAATCATTTTCATGCTACTTATTAGTGGCATAAAAAATATTTTTAGTTTGTGATTTTGAATTCCCGCAAAAACGGTCCTTGCATTGGCCACGCCCCTAATACGCCACGATTCATGTTTATTGCAGCTTTGTTTCAAACTATTCGATTTCTTTTTTGAAGTTTTATACAAAAACATTTCTCCACAAGATCCATATTGATTTTGAAAAAACAATTATTTATTCAAAATACATTTCATATATTTTTATTGGTATTCGAAGTACCCTTTTATCCTTTTCGCTCCAGGCCAACACGTTTGTGTGGGTACAAACAAAAATTAAAAATGCCTTCCATATTCTGTTAGATCCTGGCCACAGCGAATTTTCATGTTACAAATAAAGTTTTTTTTTTTTAATATCTCAAAAGCGAAAGGGATAAGTATTGTTCTATTCCTACATGATGGAGCATGGTTTTTCGGTCGTGTCTTTTATAAAAAGCTCGAAGTCTTATATTATATCGTGTTTTTAAATGTATATTATAAACCATTATTTCATTGTTTGTCTTTGTTACATAGCTTTGTGTTCTTTGTCTTTAGTTTCTTGTACATATATTTCTACATATAACTGTATTTATTATCTTAGGCTTCGTGGTTTAGTGATCAGTCCATTTGCCAACTATGCAAGATGTCTCGGTTTTGATCCCCGACATGGTTGATATGAAATATTAATTGAAAAGGGTGTTTTCCCACTAGAATATTTCATAGACCCTAGCGTAAAACTGATCATCTTTCCTTCATGTAACAAAAATAATGAAGATACGCTACGATTGGTGTACCAATGCAGTGACTTATGCACCATTAGATGCAAAAAGGGAATGATAATGAATATGTATACAAATGTCATTGAAATAATTAAATAAACTAAATAACGATCACAAAGTTAAATAATAAAATACACAAAAGCAACAGGTCTTTTACTCTACAACTAGTTTGAATTATGTTTAATGATTTAAAAATAATTAAGAGCTGAAACGATTTCTCGTGTGAAGCTATTTCTACTATTCAAATTTATTTATCGAAATGGGATTAATCAAAATGCTCGACCATGAGCAATGTTCTGCTCGGCAAAAACGCACCAAGCGAAAACTTAATGGCGCTTGTATGGGGTTATTCAAGGTTTATTAATTATATCCTGGTTATCGTTAATCATTATCTACTGAAAATGCATATTAAAAATAATTAAACCTAATAGCATATAATTATCATTTTTCAGTATTTATTTTTATCAAACTGATTTATTTATGAGCTAAAACTTAGGAATATATCGTGGGTATACCAGGAAAACCGATTAACTGCAAAAAGCAAGTTTTGCGTAAATTAAATTTTAAAGTTTGGTGGTTCATTAAAAATCAAAATCATTTTTTAAATTCATTATTCATGAAACAACTTTTTATAAATTACAGAATTTGTATGAAATAAAAAGCAACAGAATTTTGAGAAATGTATAATTAATTAACATAAGAAAAATTTAATCCGCATTTAGCTGATTTTCCTTGTGAAAAAAAATGTGCTGGTTGAGTTAGACAATGTCACCGGCTAGGTGACATTGTCTAATTGAATTTGAGTTGTATCAAATTCAACACTGTCTTCATCTTCAGATATAGCATCTATCACATTAACGGAAGTGGAAAGACTCTTGTACCAATGATGGATATCTTCGGGAATGACTCCTGTTTTGCGTAACTTTAACACGTCTTTTTTAACTTCGCTGTAGTAAGGTTTTATTAATGCAGATATTTTTACTTATAATAAAGTCTTCTCTGGATGTTGTTTTTGTAACGAAAACCAGACGAAGACATTTAACCGTTTTTCCTTGTTTATTCATTAGTAAAAACATAAACTTCAACACACAAAAAAATCACTTGAAATCATATAAATGATTTTCTTTGTAAAGATTTGGGAAAAAATGCTATTTATACGTTTTTACTTGCTCTACAATTCTCTGAAACTCAGTTAATGCCGGTAATATCATTTAACCGATTATACCTGTAGATAGAGGATAAAAAATATTGTTAATGGTATTCATAACTTAAATATGCCAAAAACGTAGTTAACCGGTTTTCCTTGTACACCCACGATATCATTAATCTAACCGCGTTAAATTTAATTAAATACAGATTTTTAGGTGTGCTTTACAGAACAAGCTATTTTACTATTGTTTTAT
Source organism: Micrasema longulum (assembly GCF_059751315.1). NCBI lineage: Eukaryota > Metazoa > Arthropoda > Insecta > Trichoptera > Brachycentridae > Micrasema > Micrasema longulum. Next base: position 1,427,569 of record NW_028277921.1, read on the forward strand.
TCGTAAATGTATATTTCAAGTTCTCATTTATTTAACCAAGTTTATACGTTTAGCATTTCCATATTTATATTTGTTTACATTTTTTTTTGTCATTTATGAAAAAAAAAAATAGTTTTTGATCTAGAAACTTTCAATTTTATTAGTTTATAAGGTGTAAAATTGAAGTACATTTTTGTAAAACTAAGATGTTTTTTTTATATTATACGTCACTTTTTAAAAGTTTGACTTTGTGTCAGATTTTTTCAGTAAAGACCTCTGTGCTGCAGAGTAACAGCTTAACGGTCCAGGCTGTTTGGATTGCGGAAATAGCTGAGGCGGTTGCACCGCTGTGCGCTGTAGATCCGCGCCCGGACTCGGGTTCATGTGCTGCCGGAGGCAAACATAGGCACTGCACTCATAGGACCAAATTACAAAACCGACAACTATCGCCATTTCAATAAATTCATAAGACTGTTTTATTTTTATTTAATTAATATTTCAACAGAGATCGAAAACCGCTTCAAAAAAAAAATGCACCTTTGTTAAAAAAGTTCAGCCCTCTAGGAAATTGGATACGAAAAATGTTTTCTTGAGTCCGGTAAAAATAAGAGCATTAAATTGTACAGCAAAGTTTCATATAAATAAAAAAAAATATATTATTAAAAAACGAACTACTTTGAAGAGGTCACTAGTTTATACGAATAAACCAATGATAAAAGAGTTGTGAAAAACCAGCGGTTTACGCTACGTCAACCGACCAAACGGCAGAACTGACCAAGAAGAAGAGGAACAGAACTTGAAACGTCAAACGCGGTATAATTTCAGAAACAAAGAACTGAAAATACGTAAAAAAAAAATTATAGGATTATTTTAATAGTCTTTTGACAATATTTTTATAAAATCACACCGCATCGTCATTAACTGATTTCTGTGTGAGCTTAGATATTTAATTATATTTCGGTACGTAGTGGGTGAAGACGAACTTACTGTAAAAACATTTATCTTAATCAATATATCTTGTTAACCATGTCAGGAATCCAACCCGACACCTATTGCATGGTACGCAAACGCGCTGACCTTTAAGGTCAACCTTCGCTATACCGGCACTGCGCGGTGCGTCGCGGCAACACGAAATATTATTTTCACTGTTTTGAATGAAGCAAATCACACCACAGCTGCGCTACACTCCGCAACATTACATACAAAATTTTGTCCCGCAGCGCCGTTGAAGTGCAGCAACGCTGTAATGCGGTTTGACTTTTAGACCACGAGGTGAATATTGTTAGAACATACACTAGATAGTATTTATGACATTTGTTTTAAAAACGCCCATAAATTATTAGTAATGATAGTTAAATTCTGTAAAAAAATCTTCTTCTTCTTCTTTTCCACATCCGCTCCTAAGTAGAATATGTGGACATTACCAAACGTCTCCAACATACCCTATCGCCAGCTAGCACTCTCGCCTCCTCCCACGTTCATTCCGCGTCCCTCAGTTCCGCCAAATATAGCCGAAAGATCGTCATCGACGGCCTTCCAGGATGGCGCGGCGGGAGCCTGCAGGTGTTAACAAGAGGCAATTAGGTTCTCCTGAGGCATGCGCAGCACGTGTTTAACCAAGGTCCACCGTCGCATCCTCAAGACGCTCTTTATAGGAGGTTGCTGCGTCGAAATCGAACCACCAAATGCCTAATATTCTTTTCGAGCACTTAGTCTTAAAACTCAGAAATTTGGTGGTTGAAAGTATGGTAAGGTGTCAAGACTCACACTCACGTAAGAGTACTGGCATTATACAAGAGTTTAATAACCGGCATTTGGTTTTGACCGAGTATATACTAGAATTCAGACAGCGCGCATCACGACTGTAAAAATATACCGAATTTATATTACATTAAGTTGTTATACTTTAGAGTGCCGAGCATATTCTCTGGTATATTTATGGGCAACATTATATTTATTTCAAGTTTTTTTCAATCGCAAAAATTATTCAATCGAACAAAAAGCAAAAAAATATCGAATTAAATTTTTCTCTGTATCCAAAATTTCTCTTCCAGATGTGCTGATTTATGGCCTTCATTATTAGCCAAAAAATATTTTGAATTAATCTTAATTACTTCTTATTTCGCTTGGCAAGTAACCGGATACCATATTAAATTTAATTATGCATCAATGATCCAATTTATTAATGTCTCGTCATGTTGCCAATGGCGGAGATAGTAGGATCGCTTTTTTTAATTATTGGCTTATCCAATTTGCAGCCAATAAACCATTATACTTTTATTACGGTCCGGGTGATATAATTTTATGGTTTATTATTGTATCAAAGATGCATTTCAGTACTACATCCTGCATGTTTTTAAATGTTATTTGTTAACTATAATATGTACAAACTTAACGTTTTTTAAAACTCGTTTCCTGGAACCCTGTAAGAGTGTTTTCGACTCGATGACTGCCAAGTCGTGTAGTGGTTTAGAATTTTTCATAATTTGCTGACCCTCTCTGTCCGAGGGCGCTACAGCTCGTGTAAAGCTTTAGCCTCCTGCAACTTTTGCCTCCAACTCTGTCTATCCTCAGAAGTCGTCTTCCAATGTGCCAACTGGAGAAACTGCCCTGCACCTTTTCTCACTTCGTCCTCCCATCATAACCTGGGTCTTCCCACTAACATCTTTTCACCCGGGTGTCCGCTCATTAATCTTTTAGGGACACGTAAATCAGGCATTCGCTGTACATGTCCAGCCCATCTTAATCTAAGCAACTTCACATGTGCCGAGATGCTCGGGGCCTGGTATATTTTGTACAGTTCTTAGTCATACTATTCTCTCTCACTGTTTCGCAGATTCTTTGGAGTTCTTCTCGTTCAAAAGTGTCCAGCAATACAGCCATCTTCACTGTCAGTGTTAGCGCTTTTCACCCATATGCCAAATACAGTACCTACGTATAATTGTTTTGTATTTGATAATTTTGGTTTTTCTGTGAACGTTACATGATTTGAACACTGGCAGCAAAGAAAAGTACGTTCCGTTGGCTGCTGTGAGTCTTTTTCTGATTTCTGCTAGATCCTCATTGTTCTCTGTTATACTGGAGCCCAGGTAGGTGAATTGCTGTTGAAAAATTCGCTCGCCATATTTTGAAAAATAACCACTCCTTTAATTTTAAAGGCAGAATCGAAATATTGCAATTAAATAATAAAACCAATACACTAAGTAATTCGGAAATTCTAGAAATAAAAATAGCCGTCAAACAAAATTTGAATATTATAAATAATCAATTAAACTTTAGTCAAAGCCCTATTTTTAATATTTTCCCTATAAAGTCTAATCCGATCTTAAACACAATTATCCCCTTCTCTATTCCTATCCCACCATCAACGCAATTATCCCCCCCTCCCCCCTATCTTTATCGACACCTACTAACTGTATCTTTTATATATTATGTACATATGTTTAGTTATAAAATAACCCTAAAAAGGTCAACGTGTTGTTGTTGAAACTGTTCTGTTGTGCCCAAAAATAAAGCAGTTAATAAAACAAAGTTTTTTTATTTATCATTCGAAAAAAATCACTCAACAAATTCAAAGTAAATTTAAAGAAATTTTTCGAACCCTAGTAAAAACAGCATTCTGTTTTAATTATTATAACTGTAATGTTATTTTCTGTTTTTCTCTTTGTTTTGTATATTTATTCTCATGTATATTCGAAATTATATAACTTCTAATTTCTATAACAGTGTAAGTCACTCACTCTCCAAGAACATGAGATAGTCTCTTTTTGGAATTTTACAATTTTAATTTATCGGCCTCGTGGTGTAATGGTCAGCGAGTTTGCCTACCACGCAAGAGTTTTGAGGTTCGATGCCCGAAATGGTTGACATGAAATATTTAATTAGAAGTTAGTTTTCACACTTGAATATTTCATAGTCCGAGGGCTGATACCTCAAGCATAAGACTGATCATCTAACCTTTATGAAACAAAAATAATAAACAATATTTTGAGTTTGTCCAAATTTTTGTAGACAAGGACTGGATTCAACTCCCTGGGGAGCTGTTTATATTAACATATTACAACAGAGACGAAGAACATTTAAGAGAAGGTAATATAGAAGTCTAGGCAGCATAAATAAAGGTTTCAGCTCTTTAACTTCACAAACATCAACAAATGAAAGAATTAAAGGAATATAGATGTTCAAATATAGGCAGAATGGTGAATGTTACACAGTGTGTAAAGTGGCCACTTAAACCAGCCATTGACAGGTCATAAGCCCTGTAGATGCCTAGACTTCCATATTACCTTCTCTTAAATGTTCTTCGTCTCTGTTGTAATATGTTAATATAAACAGCTCCACAGGGAGTTAAATCCAGTCCTTGTCTACAAAAATTTGGACAAACTCAAAATATTGTTGATAAATTACCTGGTCCATGAAGAAGTATAGAAATTGAAAAAATAATATTTTCAGGCGTTGCTTAGTATGTAGGTGAAATAATTCAATTAGATGAATCTCACCCGCATAAATAAAGGCTTCAGCTCTTTAACTTCACAAACATCAACAGACAAAAGAATTGAAGGAATATAGATGTTCAAATATAGGCAGAATGGTGAATGTTACACAGTGTGTAAAGTGGCCACTTAAACCAGCCATTGACAGGTCATAAGCCCTGTAGATGCCTAGAATTCTATATTACCTTCTCTTAAATGTTATTCGTCTCTGTTGTAATATGTTAATAAAAATAATAAAGATAACCTGCGATTAGTGTGCCAATACAGTGCCCTATGCACCATAAGAGGCGGAAAGGGAATGATGATGATAATGACAGTTTTAATTATTAATTCAATATATAAAAGTCGATTGCAAAAAAAATTAAGTGTTATTTTATGTAACTATATTCATTAATATAAAAAAATAATAACGTGCCTGAGTCGTTTCAATTTTTACTGTGAAATTGGTGAGCGGATTTTATGCTTAGTGTAATTTGTCTTTCGTTGAACAATAATAAAATACTTAACTGCCATTGAAATGAGTTCTATACATCTATTTATACACCTAACTAAACTTAAAATGGTTTTGCGGGATAAACTATTAATACATATATTGGTACATCGTTATAACATCAGAAATGATAAAACCACAGCGAAAAAGTATATAATACAGTTATAATTATTTTTTATGTGACCATAACTCGACCACGGAGTCTTGAAATGACGGTCACATGCGTCCATTTGCTAATACTGGCTAACAACCCAAATAATGGGCTTTTCTTATGCAAGTATTTAGATTTGACTGTCACAACATCATCAAACAGTTGGTATGTATTTTAAGCATTATTCACATCGCACCTGTCCTCATGCAGAAATATTCCTGAATATATTTTCCATCCCCACAATGAGAAAATTCAGTGCTACAGGAAATTGGATAGAAAAAATATTTTTTTACGCGCGGTAAAAATCAGAAAAAAAAATATACAAATGATTTTAATAAATACGAACCGGCTCGAACGACGTCACTACTTCTTTCGAATCAACCAATGATAGTGTTGTGATAGATTTTCGGTTTAAAGGCATCCAATTCACCATCGGCAGAACTCACCGAAGAGAATTTGTGACGTCACACGCGGAGTAATTTCAAAATTACAAAACTTGAAAGAATCATTGCGAAGATAATACTGTACGTAATTTAAAAAAAAAATTTTTTGCTTTGTTTGATAGTATGTTAACAAATAAAAAACATGAAAAAACACTGAACTTTCTATTTTTTTATTTTTTTTTATAAAAGAAATACTTGAGTTCTTTTTATTTACTAAAATATTTAAATTTTCAGACCATTTCCTAAAATTCGTAAATAACTTGTGCCGGAAAAATGGAAATCTAGTTGCGGTACAGTGGGACTTGCACCTCGGACCTTTGGCCCGAGAGTCCACAATACTACCACGGGGCCACTACCCGGTACTAATCATTGACTTTATAATTTTCTTATGTGGCCTTAAGAACACTCAAATTTAAGAAAGATTCGTGGCACAGTATTTTTTATGCAATTTTATTTCTGAAAAAGTTAAAAAATAGATAAGTTGGTGAGCTTTATGTTGACCCTTTGTTTTTACGAATGATTGTTAGTTTACTAATAGCGCGGGTGTGTGCACTGTTTTTACTGGGAAATATTTTTTTTACTAAAAAACATTTTTTCATCCCCATCTAGAATACTGTACTCCTATTTGGTCACCTTACTAAGTATTTATAGACTAGAAAAGGTCCAACAAAAATTCGTTAAACAGGTCGACTACCGGTTAAACTTCAACTTCTCTAACTATGTTGAAAGTATGTAGTACCGAGGAATAAACTTTCTTGAAAATCGAAGAATAATGTTGGACCAGCTATTTTTATACAAATTGATAAATAATATAATTGATTCCCCTAATCTACTTGAAAGACTTCCATTCCATGTTCCACCTAAACCGACAAGACAAAATCTTCTGTTTTACGCAGACAACGCGTCAACAAACTATTTCAAAAAATCTACAATACCTAGAATATGCGAGCAATATAACAATAAATTTACCGAGGCTGATAGTTTTGATGACAATGTTAGTAGTAAATTTAAGTCAAAAATCATAGAAATATTGAGAGACGCCGATATTTATTTTTTTTATTTTTATATACAGATACAGATTTTTTCATTTCTTATTTTTTACATTAGCTATATTTAACATAATTCAAATTATTTTCTTAAATGTAAACTATTTTTTTGGTGTTTGCATGAGTGTCATACACTAATATACAAAGAAATGTAGGGAACAAAATGCCGAACACTCCTGTAGTGGAACGGAAGGCCTGTTGACTACTGCCAACAGGCCGGCTTCTCCTGAAGAGTTTTAAGTGGTTTCCTCTCCACGTGAGCAAATGCTGAGAAGTCCACATTAATATATCCCTCCTGATCCCAGTAGTTTAGATAAATTTTAAGATATTTAATTGCAGAAAAATCCACTTTTTGAAATATAAACCTTGTATATTATAAGCAAAGTAAATAATAAAGCAACTCCCATATAAAAAAAATAAAAAATATATATACAAAGAAATGGACAATATTTCGGTACATGCTGTTTGTTTACCAAATAAAATAATAATTAACTAAATATTTTCATGTTTTAATTTAAATCAATTATACCTTTGCGCCGAGAATGATTTTTTGGTATTTTCTGCGTAATCAATTCATCGAAGACAAATATGATAAGTCTTTTAACGATACGTGTTACAATAATGTATCGTTTAGTAGAGTAATACAAGTAAATATCAGATAACATCCACCGATTTCATTTTGTGTAACTGTTCCCCTAAAACTCAAAATATTTAAAATATCAAAAAATCCAAATATTTAAATATTACCAAACATGACAAGAGACATAGCATAAAAATCTCGATGGAAATGATTGAAAAATTGAGCTTCAGGTTATATCAACTTATATCGAACCTATGAAACTCATGCTATTTAAAATATCATATAATTTAGTGTTTAAAAAATATCCATGTGTATATCCAATGTATAAATTTTACAAATATGATTATTTTGACGATCGTTATTTTCTAAAAAGTTTAAAGATTTTTCGTTTTATTCGTTTGTCTTGCATTTCAAAGGCCGCTATATTGATTGATTTATGTCTGAGTCATCAACATTTGTATCTTCTTATACTCAACTAGTAAAATAAAATAAAAAATCACTTTTTAATTTTCAATATATTTTTAAGATCTGGTCTATCAAAATTGTCCATAAATATTTTAAAATGTGAAAATTGTGCCACATGTGCTAGTATTTATTTCAGTTTAATTAAAAATACTTGTTTCACTTTCGCAAAGTACCTGTGTCACTACTTCACCGGGACATTGACCAAGACTAAACCGACGCACGAGCGCAGGAGTATATCTTCATCGTTTTTGTTGAATTAAACCGTCAATTCATCGTCATCAACATGGCGACGAGAAAGGTGGAGGCTGACCTGGAATCTCTATCTCCTTATTCGGAGAATATTTTTATTATAATTAATGACGAACAAAAGACTTTTTTCTCTCATATCACAGCCTTCCCCGGGAGAACCGTGAGAACTGGCCTGAGTAATGATACCATTAATTTATAAAAGAAATATGTACATTCGACTCACTTTCGTTGCTTTTGATGGACTGATGCACTCTTGGTTCATTTATAAATGAAACGCCATCAGTTTATTGTGGTTCTAAGATAGTTCATTACGAAACTAGGAATTGAGTTTATTTTTCTCCGTATTTATTGCCTCGGGTGATGAAGACAGAACACATTATATTCATATCGTTTGGAATGATTGCGACGCAAATGCAATCGCAGCAAACTCATCTTAGCGTCTTGTTTTTATACGAACCGTCTTCGGCTGCATCTGGGTTTCTCGCGTCAGTACCGATGCACTCAATGATATTAAGGCACTTACCTTCCTCCGAGTTTCCCCATTACTAGAAATCGCAATCACTTTCTTTTGATGATGACACAGGCAAACTAGTCTGAAGAAATGACTAATCACCTTTGCGGCAAAAAAAAATATGTTTCATATGGAGGTATATTTTTAACATTTTTATATGATTTTTGGATTCAAAATGGCAATACCTATTAATATATCCGAGGACTCCTTATTTTAAAATGGCGTAGTCTTAATTACAACTTTACAATTTCTTTATATTTAGAAATAAGTTTTGTCACGATAAAAAATTGATTTTTAAGTGTTATTGTTTAAAAATACTTTGACGAATCACATTTCACTTTAAAAACATACAATAAGATAAAATTTTAACTGGTAGTTTTGCAAATAATCCTCTGCCATTAATTTATTTATTCATTCAAAATTAAACTAATTTAAATATTAATGAACTTATTAAGGCTTTTTAGGCAGTGCCCGTGTCCAGCCATAATAATTTACAATAAAAATTCATAGTAAAATTGATTAGATTGAATTATAATGACATGTTATGCAATAGAATAACAACCAAGAAAAAAAAGTAAAAGTAATAAATAATAAAATTCCAAAGATTATAATGCAAAAAAAGGTAAGAAATATTTTTTTAAATATAAATTATACAAATTTAGATTCACACATAATCAAATATAATGGTATCATTAAAATCAACAAAATAATAGTAACATATAGTAGTATTAAAAAAAAATAAAATGGTATCATTGAAATCAACAGGAAAAGAATGTGTATATAAAAACATAATCAAAATGATAATTGAGATATGTTTTCTAGAAACTCATTCAATACTATAGTAATAAATATAAGAAATGGGAGTAATAAATAAGCCAAGTAAAAGTAAGTACTAAATTAAATAATACAAAAATACGTAATGAAAAAACATAAAAATATCAAGATATATAAAAAGCAAATAAAAGTAAAGGTATGGAAGGAAAGCAGATTTGTAAATTTTTGCTAATTGCTAATCTCGAACTTTAAAAAAATTGACAACCTCGTCCCTATTACACTTAAATTGAGAATCAGATTGTGGTCCTGTGGCTGGTGTCGCGGACCTGAGGTTTGAACCCCTTTCTACCCCAACTTGATTCCCTTTTTCTAATAGTGAGTTATAACGCAATTTTTTTTGTTTTTTTTTTAATCGGCTATTTAAACATGAATCTATTATAAAAAGACATTAAAAAATACGTTGTAATTGTTGCCAAATCGTTGAACAAATATATTTTTAATGTTATTATGAGTCTCGCATTGCATATCTGCAATATATTAAGCCTTTTTTAAATGTCACGATTTTTTTTAAATATCATGAGTATGTCTCATTAAATGCGGTAAAGTAGAGGTTTATTAGAGTTTCCAACGGGATTCCGTGTGTTATTGCCGATAATACGATCATGGTTAAAGTGCAATATACATTTATGCGTGTCCATACTACGCACATACATATATGTACATAACATACAACGCCGTTCATTCATGTCTCGTGTCAGTCGGAGGAATCTCTCGATTAGTTTCGCATTTCTCCGTCGCATGGCGGCCGCATGTTGCAAGTGTGGTAGAAGGAGGCATTATGTAGGCTGTTGACACAGAACAGGTAATGGTTTCGCTTATTGTCAATACTTCCACCTGTACAAGACTTACGGGGGTTACGCAATTTCTTGGTTAACTTTTATTTAGAATACTATGTCGGCATTATTAACGATTACACAACAAACAATATTCAATATCCTCCGATTCTTATTTAAATAAGCCGAATACTGAATTATGTCTTTCAGTATTGATATAAAACTTCTTGTATTAAGTAATAAAGAAAAAAATTCCAAACTAGAACGGACTGGGCCTTGTTAAATGAAGACTAAATTACTCGTACCCAGAAGACATTCCATATTCCATATTAAGAGCAGAATCGTCTTGTCTTATATAGATTCCCTGGTAATAAATACATATACAAATATGTACAAATATGCCCAATAAATTTACAAACAAGCAAATAAAGTCTTCCTTATACATGAAAGAACATTTCATGTTGTTGACTTATGTAAAATTATTTGTTACTGACATTATCCCAATAAGCTCCCAAGTCTTTCCATTATCATCATCACCAAATCCTTGTCCGCACCTTATGGTGCATATAGCACTACGAAATGCAGCGTACGAAGGTAAATTAATCAGTCCAACGCTTCAATTGCAAGTCCTGGAACAGTGAATGACTGAAATCCATCTTTTAAACGAATATTTAATGTCGACTTTTACAGTCAAAGCCGGTAATTCGTCCACTCTATCTTCAAATATTTTTTATTATTTGCTATTTTTAAAAACCCGTTAAGAGCTATATAAGAAATATAACAACAAATCATGTTGTGCCTTATCTGGTAAGTGTATTCATCATTAATTTATCCACCTGTAATTATGAAATGCATTTCAAAATCATAAATTTTAAATTGTTTCTATTTGTTTGTCGTGAACCAGTTTTCTGAATAAATCTTTCATTCATATTTTAATATTTTTTCAAGCTTTACATTTATTTTTTTCTATTGATAATAGATTTTATTTGTTATTTTAAAAACATATATTAAAATTATCGTCTTCTCGTTATTTATTTGAAACTGATATACATTTTTAAATTCTTATTAAGTCACGTTTTTTTACTCTGAGCAATATCTTCTCAATAATCGCCGGGTTGAGTTAAGCGATCCACTTTATCAGATCATGGGTCGGTGTGTAATTTATCATTTATCAGAAGTATATATTAATATCCTCATCAAGTAAAAGCGGAAACTTTCCTAAAATAATAGTACTGTTTGGTTTCTATTAATTTTTATGGTGCGGTATTAATGACGTTTTTTTATATCTGCTTTTTTTGTCTCGTTGTTCAATTTAAACGGGTTTTAATAGCTCTGGTAAATCGCCCGCCATTTCACTCTCGTATGGCCTGGATTTCCCGCGAATTTCATATTCGAGTGTTGCCAACGTGAGGTACTTTTTCTTTAGCAAGAAAGCTGATCTGACCGCCCGCAGCCAGCAGCCAGTCAGAAACTCACTACAGCGATCTTATCAAAGCCATTATCGCACGACGTGTACAATGTTTTTTCATTTTTTAAAACCGAATTGCATTCACTCATTTTCAATAATCATCAAATATTTATGTAAAAGTATCATCATCATTCCTTTCCCGCACCATATAGTCCATAGGACACTGCATCGGTACACCAGCCGCAGCCTGTCTTGGTCCTTTTTGTTACATCAAAGCAAGATGATTAGTCTTACGCTTCAGGTGCCAGCCCAAAGACTAAGAAATATTTTATTGTTAAAATACCTTTTTAAATAAATGTTTCAGGTCAAACATGTTGGGAATCGAACTCGAGACCTCTTGCATGGTAGGCAAATATGCTGATATAATACCACAAGCTGGATAAAAATTTATTTAATAAAAAAATGTATGTTAATATTTTATTGCTTAAATTGATAATTACTGTTTATTATATTAAGTATACATTATATAATAAAAAATACTTATTTGAGTCTTATTTTGTCAAAACTTTCTGCTTATTATTTTGTTCTTTTATGATTAAATTATCTCCGCATAGAATTATACGTGATTTAGTTTTTTTTAATAATTCAACAAAAACTATTAGGCAAAGGTCCATTAAATCAATTTTATTGTGTTTTTTTTTTTCAAACAATGCTTATTTTACATAATTCAATGATTGGTTTTTTTGTTTTATTGTTTGATTGAAAAATACTTAATCTCTTTATTCAACTAGCCGTAAGGTATGTACGGTATGTTATTCCTGTAATTTTTCAGTTGAACGAAAAAAATCCTTACGCGTATTGATTATAAAATATTTAATTTAAATCTAATTTAATACTGACATCAGTATCATTTTCATAACATCTATCAAATATTATCAGAGATTACATAAGTTTCTACGTTAATAACTGTTTCAATTTATTAGAAATCATATTTTACTGCATAAACGAATATTTATACGGCTTATTTTTAAAACAAATAATTATTTTTACAATTCTTTTAAAATAAATGTTTTTTTTTTATTGGTCAACAATCATTCAGCCTTGACATTCAGTTTTATTGTTGAATTGTTCCAGGATAGTTGATTAAACCATTATGCTTTTTTCATATACCTATAAATTATTGTTATGCACCTTATTAAATGAATCAAGACTGAGAATGAATACCTATTACTTTAACAATGCCTTGTGTATTTTTAATAAGGCTAGTTAATAATATGTTTAAATTACAAATTTTATAACGCCAGATAATAAATGTAATCAGAGTTTTAAAATGACTTATTTGTAGTAAATATAATAAATAAAGCTTACCAGTACGATATACGAAAGAACTTGTTTTATTAAAATAAGAACCAAGAGATAGTTATTATTTAAATATTTCAAGGACCTTTATTTTTGACAAATAAATAAATAGCTGATTTCCAATATTTTTTTTATTCTATTTCTATTTTTTCTCAAATTTTTCCTTACAATTTCATATTGAAGGAATACTTATTTACGTTCTTGAAATTGGCGTTATATATTATAAACTTAGTACCAACAAAACTATTTTGATAGGGTCTATTTTTAAATTAATAATGAAGTACTATTCAATTTAATCGATTTCTTCAATTAACTTCCTTTTCGGCTTCGATTGACTGACTATGATGATTTATTAGAACCTTCATTAAGAAAATTTATTAGCACCATTTAAATACATATTTTAAATAACCTACATCCTGAGTGCTTTATTCCAAGATTTTTTCCATTGATCAAAAGATAAAGACACACCTAATAACATTATTAAGATATCACTTTCCATAGCTCTTGGCTTACCTACATAATGGTACTTTATTCAAATATACCGATAACATGTGTTGTTAGTACGATTGTATCTGCATGCCGTTTTTGTGTTTAGTTTTTCTAAATCACTACATTTACTCGACGATTTCTCTACAAGTCCAACTGTGTACATTCGACGTGACGGACACACTTTCGTCATTGCAATGGTAAGAAATATAGAGGCTTGTTTGACCCGAGTTATTGCAAATGATGGTTGAGCTCGTTATAAAATTAACGAGCAACACATCTAAACCAGCGGAGACAATGGAAGGAAGCCAGGAACAAAAAATGGGCCCAATCAAGCGCACGAAACCTTCGAATCATTGTTCTTTCGTCCTGTCCTCGGGCGTTTTCTGTCAAATCATCCGAATAACTCCGAAGCATCATAATTGCCACACGCTACGAGACTTCGGATCACTAAAACAGTTGCCTCCGTCAAATGCCGCGTTTAAGTGATCGGTAAGTGGAGAATGTTCCGGTAGAATAATTTGAGTTGGATTTGCCTCCGTTTATCTGGGAGATTGCGCACGCACGCGTCGGCGTTAACAACTTCGCATACATATCTCGCCTACTAGTCGGACTTTGCATTTGCGATGTTTAAACTAAACAGCCACACCTCTTTCGAGACTGCGAAATTATTTCTCTCCGCAATCTATGCTAGAGTTAACATGTGACGCGAGTTCTGCAACTCCACATGGAAGATCTCGTCCTCCCACAGCTAAAGACGCCATCTGGCTCTGGCGACATTCCACTTTGCAATAATAATAAAGAATTGATACGACTCACGGAGGACTAAGAAACTACGCCTTGCTTTTAAAGTATTAAAGAATGTTCATTTGCATTAAAGTAAGGAATGTGCCCACGTTGAAGCTTTGCCGTTAAACAAATTCGCATGGGAGACTCATCGTCGCGTCGTGTAAAGATTATCTCTTTAAAAACAGTGTCTAATAAACATCACCGGTTTTCAACTACGAGTATATATGTTATATATATTTCATTGTATACTACATATTGGCTTCTTCTACAGGTAAAATCGATAAAATGTTTTTCCCAACGCTGGCTGATGCAGCAAACTTCCGTCATCATCCCCAAAGTACTTTCGAAACGACCCAAGTTTTTACCGGACACGGAGTTATGAGAAGTTATCCATATAGGTTTAAATTAAGGAATGATGACTATTGTCCATGCGATGATATTTCTTCACAGAGTATCGAACATCTGTTATTTCAGTGCCCATTTTTCAGTTTGCAACGCCATAATCTTGAAGCAGAATGCAGGAAAGATGGAATATCCTTAACAGATATCCACACTGTAGTTAAAAGTAGTTATCACGCGCTATTGTTCTTGAACTTTGCAACAATGGTGATTGGACTCAAAAAGATAATAAACCGAAATCAGTGATCGAACATCCCATTTCCAAGACAAACAAAAACGATTTTTTCTGAGTACCTTAGCCTTGTACATGACACGTAAGGCTGCTAAATACAGGGGTCCAAATATATATAAAAGTAAAATATAAAAAAGTACCATATATTGTTACGTGATTTCTATGATAGAGTATGAAATACTAACTTATTTCTTATGTTTTCCTTTATTGTAAATATTAGTTTTACATCACAATAGTAGCGTATCAACAATAAGTAAATAGTATCCAGACTTATAACCAAAATAAAATCTTATCAAGTAAATAAACAAATGACTTTGTTAAATTTTCTCAATACATTTTCAATGCATAATTATTATTTTCAGTCATACAAGAATAGGTAATTATAAGCTGGAGTTAAATTGCACTTACGTAAAATATTATAATGCATACAAGATATACTCGTAAGTGCTTCAGTAATTAACGAAAAGCTTTTAACAATGCACATTGTTATTTTAGTTATAACACTTTCAGAATCCGCATACCTCGTAGCCGAAAGTTATAATTGCTTTGTCTGTCAAATTTCAATACAAAAAACTGAATGTGTAGCAGTCATTATTTGCCTTCGTATCGTGGGATAAATTTACATATCTGACTCATTCGCGTTATTTGATACCATGTATGTGCAGGTGTTGTGTTATGATACAGAGTAATAGATACCTCTGTGTGTTACAAAACACCAAAACTTACAGGTTGCGAAACATTTCAGTGGTAGCACAAGTATTCGTAAGGAAAAAACGTGTAAATTTGTAGAAGAAATGTTTTAAAACCAAACCAAGAGAACCATGTATTTACATACATCAAAATTTGTTTTCGTTGCAAAACTATTTTTCGAAAGTGCTTTCGTAACCGATCGGAATTTTCAGTATTTTTTTCTATATAGAAAATAATTAACTTTATAATACAATAAAAAGCATCCACCCCTTTCCCGAAACTGTTCATAAAGACTTGAGTCTTTCTTCAGTTTCGCATATTAATATATATATTTTTTTAAACTAACTAAACGAAAATTTTATATGTCTTCACAATCAAACCGCGGAAATAACAAAACAAAGAAACTTTAAAAGCTTTCATTGTGCCCCTTACTCCAGTATTGTCAATTTGTGATCAATAAAACACGTGGTCAGCACAATCACATTTTTTTAATTTCCCAGTATGACAGTGAAGGAATACAGTGTAAGTTCCAAATTGAGACCGCGGCCGCTTTATACAACTTTATAATAGGAAAAATACATTCACGTATGTTTATTATTTGCCTAATAAAACGAATTATAATTAATATGCCGAATTCTATCATAGCAACGCTTCGCCTTAAACTGGTTTATACATTTTACAGCGAATTATAACTATTTCAAGCATCACACCGACCTTGAACGAAATATTTGAAATGCTGTAATGTGATATATTGATTTCTTCGTTTATCTACCATACTTACAACATACCGCAGATTATATCACATTAGGAGGTCGTGGAGTAAGATGAGTATGAAATTAGAATGGTCATTTAGCAGGTACATAACAAGTACAAGTCCATAATCAGTGGTCACTGGTCAGTGGTCAGTGGTCCCTAACCCCCACCGATAAAGTTATGATAACCCTTAAACTGAGAACTTAAATCTGTATGCTAGAGGTAAACTTCATAAACTAAACTTTTCAGGAGATAAGAGATAAATTAGTGGTTTTTTATGCTTTGAACATCTGGTATTTTTTAATGGGAGGCTTTAAAGTTATTTATTTTTCTAAAATAGATTTATTTATATGTTTTATTGTTGCCATAATGTTTTCTTCTTAGTTTTTACACTTATATAACACTCAAAATGGAGATCCATTTGTTTACTCCTAAATATATTTATTTTACAACATCAAATGTTGCATGGGAAGGATTTTTATCCATAATAGAAAATATTTTATTTTTTTAATTAGTGAAAAATAAGTATTATTTACGTAAATAAATAACAACTAAAACGTGTTTTTTATAAGGATTATAAAGTTAAACGTTTTTTAAATAATTAAATATTATAATGGTGCCCATACATCAACAATAACTTAAATCTTTTATGAATTTATTGTCATTCAAAATTAGTTTGGATTTTTTAAAAACCAACAAGAAAGTTTTTTTAAGGAAATATTCACTGTATTTCATGATTTTTTATAAAAAAATAAATCAGTAGGTATTTTTCTTCAAAACAAATTATTAAGATTTAAATTTGTTTCAACAGAGAGGGAAAACATTATTCAGAAGGGAATATGGAAGTCTTGGCATTTACAGGGTTTATGACCTGTCATTGGCTGGTTTAAGTAGCCACTTTACACACTGTGTAACATTTACCATTCTGCCCATGTCCAAACATCCATATTTCCTCAACTCTTCCATCTGTTGACTTTTGTGAAGTAAAAGATCTGAAACCTTTATTATGCGGGTGAGATTCATCCGGCTGAACCAAATCACCTACTAGGCAACGCCTGAAAACAATTTTCCAATTTTTATACTTCTTTTTTTACCGGGTAGTTAATTCAACAATGTTTGAATTTGTCCGAATGCTTGCAGACTGGCTGGATTTCCTCCCTAGGGAGTTATTCATATTTAAATTTATTTCAACAGAGAGAATGTAATTGCCTAGACTTCCATTTTCCTTTCTCAATAATGTTTTCCCTCTATGTTAAAATAAATTTAAATATAAATAATTCCCTAGGGAGTATATCCAGCCAGCCTGCAAGCATTTGGACATACTCAAACATTGTTGAATTATTAGGAGTTTTTTTTCCTTACTTTTCTTAGTAGGTACTGTATGTTTTTTTACTGTCCTTAACCTCGAATGTGGTGTGGAGTTACAGTAAACAAATAAAAATTGTCTTTGTTATTTAAGAAATTAGGCGTATATACCTTGTAATAGAGGACGAAACAACGAATTTGGTTTCGACATTGTAATAACTCAATCATATTTGGAGTTACCTTTCGCATATAGAAATTATAATTTAAAACTCTATTAATTATTGTATAACATGCAATAATTATTGTTTAAGGCGTATTAATTATTGTTAAAAGTGTACTATTTGTTTTTTTAAGTGTTTAAATTATTAATAACTTAAATAACTGTTTAAAATAGTATTGACCAAGTAACAAAAATAATTTTTGGTCTTGTCAAATAAGTCAGTGTTCATTTGCAACTTTGCTAATAACGTAGGCCATACTGACAAAATGCATTAAGTCAACAGTCGTTATATATTTTAAATATTGTCTTATATAGGTGCAAGATTTTGATATCAAAATTGCTATGTCTAGAATAAAAATTACACTTTCAAAGCTTTTAAAAAATAAGAAAATTGTGGGAGAAATAACGCGTTGAAAGAATAAAAAAGCTTTAAATGCGATTATCTCGGAACATGTTTTAATGGCGTAATGCATTCTGTTAGTAAAGCCTCAATATTGTATTGGTATCTATTTCAATTAATTTGAATTTTTCGCGCTATAGGTACGCCAGTCGAAGGAAGGTTTTAATAACTAAAATAAACACATCAAGCCAATATTTTATGTTAGAAATTGAATTCTTGAAAACATAATTTTATTTTTATTTTATTTTTGCACCACAACAGGCCAGGAGGCCCAATTACAGCGGTGAATTACATCACAGAACACCCAGGCTTGAGAAAAATCACATTTTAATTTTTGTGTTCTCACCGGGAATCGAACCCGGAACCTTCCGTCTGTGAGTCAAGCGTCTTGACCACTACACCACGGAGGCCGCCAATGGTCGGATAACATGCTTACCACTACAAAGAAAGTATAACAATTATAACATAGAACATTTATATTTTACGTAAATGATATAAAACACTTGTTATTTATCATAATTTTAAAATGAAAATGGTAAACTCGTCATGGTTATAAAATTATATTAAAACACGTTATGATGGGAAATATGTTTAGGTATTTAGTGAAGCCGTGTTAGAATAATCAGCGTCCGGAAAATTGGGTCTCCTCTTTGTTTCCAGATTATGGACAGTCGCTTGGTCTTGGTGACCCCTGCTAAACACGATCACGTTTACCTTGACGAAAACACAAGAGAGTGGATTCTGAAGGAATGCGGCTGGCACATGCATTACCGCCCACTCCAGTACCTGATCAGCAAACTTTTCTATACTGAGAATTCAACTGTATATAAAGCTCTGTATAAGCAGATGCACTGAATCTAGCTTCGAGACAGTTATTAATGTTTTGCAGAATCTGCGCTGTGGACTGTAGAGGCAATGGTGATAAAATATATGCATGCACGCATTAATATTATTCCGCTTTTAAGCAATCAATGCTTATATGTTTTAAAAGATTAAATACACTGACTTGTTAAACCATACGTTTTTGCGCTGACTAGCTACTTAAACATACATTTCGGGTACCTATCGCTTTTTTTCTAAACACACATTCAAAATAATCACCTCATCAAAATGATCGTCCATATTATATGCAGGGGTGCACTCGCAAAATATACAGAGCCCTTACGCTTTTTTTTTTACTCACTGTAGTCAAATATTGCGGTTAGGCTGGCCAGCCTGGGTATATAACATGCTTAAGTTTTTTTCATCTTTTAAAAGTAACATCGTTCATAATGGCTGTCATTGCTATTTTCTGGTTGATGTCAGAGTTTAGAAACAAAAAAAATATTTTAATTGTTCAAACCAACGACACTGTTATTTATTAACAATACCTACTCAAACCATTCTACAATAGTAACTATAAGTATTTGAACAATTTTTGTTTTATACAACTAAAATGTAAAGAATTAATAATAAAATTAAATAATATAAATGTTTATTGTAGATACTTCTTGGTAAAACTGCATTGTTAATGATTTTGATAAAATTAAATAAAAACTCCTCGATTTATTTTTACTTGATTTAATTCAACCAATGGGCGCTTTCGCCTAAGTAGCTATCTAGACTAGTTTTTTTTTTTACTACATTTTCCACGTTTATGCTGTTTCTTACAAGGTTGAGAGATAAGAAATTAGTATTAAGCGCCTATTTCGCCCGTCTTATGGCAAAACGTCTGCATCTTAAAAAAGGTCGAACTGAGATAATCACTTTTAAATTGTTTTATGGCATTTGAGTCAGAACTTTTCTATAGTTACACCAAGTTGCCGATTGGCTAGGAAGACTTATAAAAAATCATCTCAAATACCATATGATTGATCTCAGATAGTAGGATATTTTAAGCCGCATTTCGGTAAAACAATGCATTTATAGAACTGGTGACTTAGGCGAAAGCGCTTGTTGGTCGAATTAACTAAAGTAAAACTAAATCAGAGAGTTTATATTAATAATTCAATCGAAATCATTGATAAAATTAAACATTATGAACAAACTAATATTAATTATCTCATCATAGGGTTTTATTATTGTTTATTTATTTTTCTTTCTCTTAATCCATTTTTATTTTTGCTCCTTTCTTTGTGTAAAATGCATTTCTGTCTTCATATTTAAAAATGCACTTCTGTTCTTTCCACTTTTATACTAATATGTAAAGATGATATTTTTGATATTTTTCTTTTTCTTCTAAATATCATTTATATATTTTTTGCTACTTCTTTGTAAAATACATGTCTGTCTTTATTTGTATATATGTATGTTAAAACACGTAAAAGCCTAAAAGGCGTTTAAATAAAAAAATAAGGTAATGAAAACTTGGCTAACGGATTGATTTCCGAAATGGATGCTTTTACTTGCTTCGTTCGTTTGGTTCCGTGTTTTTTTTATTAATTATGTGGCCAAGATCTCTTCACCTTTGAAAAATAAATAATTCTAATACCAGTGCCGAAACGGCGTTCCGGCACCAGTACGCCCCTGATTATACAAATATCAAACGATCTCTCGGTTATTGGGATCGGGTACTAAGTACGTAATTGCACACTTCTATTGAACAATGTGATCTATATAAGCTGGCAACTTTCTTCGTTCCACCACATAATATATCCAATTTAAAGTCAATCGTATCTTACTTATTACCATTACAGTATTTTATTTGCCATAGGGTACAGCACTGAAATGGATTCACTGTCTCTGGAGAATGTATGCACATTAATCTCGACCGCAAGGTCTACACAAAATACAAATAACAGTTTCTCGTTCTTCCATACGATTGAGAACATTTCACCTGTACTGTGCCTCAAATCAGCAATTCGATTGCGCAGTCCACAGGTGCGGTTGGCATGATTAGGCGGGGCGATTGTGAGAATGTAAACAAGAAGTGGGTAATATCGCTCTAGGAGATAAAATAATACGTCTTGTCGAACTAAATTCCACGGCAAAACCTATCTAGATTATTTCTTAAGGGTTACATATATTTATTGGTGCAATTACTAATGAAAACTTATCATTTTCGAACACTTTAACTTGGTTTTATTATATTTTGTAAGGTACAGATTTCTGATCAATTAGGTACACAACATGCCCAGGGGGGTTGTTTACAACATGAGGAATCAAAAATAAAAATCATGACTTTCCAGCAGAATTTAATCGAAAACCTCATACGACCCTTCCGAGATTCTCGCGTGTAGTATTGTATAAATTGTATGAATTATTAAAATATATCCTAGATGTTGTATTGATGCAAAAACGCATCTTGTATGAGAAATGTCAAAAATTTCAGTTTCAATGTCAATAACTATTTGTATTACTAACGACGAATTGAGGTAAAATAATATTCAACTTTGAGAGTGAGTGCTTGAGGAGAATATAAGGTGGTTCGACTTCATTACTAATGTTGAAGTCCGAGAACGGACGCAGCAGCCTCTTCTAACGAGCGTTTTGAGGGTGCGGCAGTGGACCTGGCTTGGACACGTGTCGCGAATGCCTCGGGAGAGCCTCAACTTACGGTGCCTCTTCTTCATACCTACGGGCTCTCACCGTCTCGGAAGGCCGTCGATGATGTATTTTTGGCTTTAATCGGCGGAACGTAGGAACGCGAGATTGACGTGGGAGGGAGCGCGAGTGCTGGCTGGCGATAGAGGCGTCTGGAGATGTACACGTGTTCTACTTAGAAGCGAATGTGGGAAAAGAGAAGAAGAAGAAGCTAAAATAAAAGCATCATTTTTCAAACACTGCGGGATTAGATTTTGTCAAAACGTTCACTTTTTACCATCAACAAGATGTAAGTCTTATCCCTATATTGTGTAAGCATGATAAAGGTCATTAATCATCGAAAACATTCGTGATTTACGTCAATTTTTTTAAATATTTTAACACCTTGTTAAAAAAGAAAGTAAAGTTGATAGATACCTCGAATGAGCAGCATCTCTTATAGACAAAGTTTAGCATTTAAATGAAGAAGTCACGTAGAGAGCCAGAGGCTAATTTAATAATAAAATGATGCTTACTTTCAGTACACTCGCCCGTTTTGCCGAAGGCTAAAAATTTTACTTTCTTTCTTAGCAATGGGTACGGATGACGAGTTTTTTTTATAAAGAAGAAACCAGCAGTAGTTACTCGCCAGAAATTGCGTTACATGTTAGTTTTTATATACCACCGATTGGAGTAAACACATGAGAACGTAGTAGGTACCTAATCGAAATAATTCATATCGCACCTCCGATGAAATAGTCATAACTCAAAAGAGTTTGATTTTGAGTGAAGTGTACGGAATTAATCGTTAAAAAAAACTATGTATTTACAATTCAACACCTTCATACATTTTTGACCCACTAAACTAACACTTTTATTTGAACGCGGCCATTCTCAAACAGTGTCATATTTTAACTATTTGCTATGCCTGTAACAATCGAAATTTTCTTTAAAAAGTGTAGCAGTGTTATTTGAGACAAATCTGAGTTTACGGAAAAAAAAGTTTTTTTAAATATCTCATTCACATCGCATTTTTTAAATATTTACACTTTAATAAGCCAAAGAATTTTCGCTTTTTTCAGTGTTATTAACTGCTTATGATTAAATTCCCACTAAAAAGAACCTATGTTTGTTGTTCTACCAAACTTCAGTATAATTCTTAATTGAAAAATAATTGTTTATTGTGTTGAGAAAAAAAAAATTAATCGTGCTACGGTTTTCCCTTTTGTATCTTATCGAAAAATCATCATCTGTCTGGTTATAACGTATAATGAAAGAGTATTTTTCATGTTTTCGTATTGGTTCGTGAGTCAGAGGTAGCGTAGTAGACATTAGATTCAATCAACAGTGGATCGAAAACCCACTCCGCCATAACATAGTATTTCAAGTTTTAATGCAAGATTCTCATCTAAGTTCTTGAATAAACCATTTTTTTTTTGCTTATTTTTACAATCGAAGATGAACGGTTGGATAATCAATCATTTACACTGATTTGTGTCAACATAAAAAAAATCTGCAATACATTTATTAATTCATATTTTTTCCATTATAAACTGTAATTAATAATAAAAATACTGTAACCTCACTGGGGTTACCCGTGCCGAGAACACTTAACAATATACTTTTTTTATAATATTTTTGCATTAAAGAATAAACAATGAAAACCTACTTAATAAACAGAGATAATTAACAAAATGTTCAGACAGTTTTATACAACTGTATACATACGAGATATGTACATACCCAGATACAATCTTAGGGCTTAGCATTTTATTCAACTTCGATGAATGTAATGGCTACATAAAACAAGTTTGGCATTTTTTGTGATAATTAACATATCTCATTACCTACAATGGTATTATATGTCTTGGAAAAGTGGATTTCATCATGACTTTCGTTTTTGTAAAGAAGTAATTAATGTGATTAAAATGTCCACCTGGTCTCAATCCCGCGCACGATTATCAAATTATTTATGATAATTTTACTTTACGATGTATTGCAATAATTTTATCAACTCTCCTCACAAATAACCACTTCTTAGTCCACATTACCAATGCTTTCGTGTTTTGGAAACGTGTGTCGTTTTTCAAAAAAACATTAATTAATGAATAAATGTGGTGTCGCATCGGTCTAATCATATCTAATTTTTCATTGCCTAATCTAATGGTTAAATTTCAAAAATACTGAAATAAAAATACATGAAATTTATTTGAAACAGTGTTTTTAGGATTTAAAAAAAATATATTTATATTCTCCTAGAATAAACATACGGCCATACATGGAAAATAAAATGCAGGTTTTAATATTTTTATTGTATCAAAACGCTATTTATTTTATTATTATTGCAATTTTCCATTCAATGAATTACAAGGAAATTCGCCAATTTTGTTCATTTTCTATTCTTTGATACTTCCTTTGTTTATTTGCATCAGAGATGGGGTTTTCTCACCACAATAAATCATAACCTTTACTCCGTTCATTCTTGTCAACTTTGTTAAATAAATAGTAAACTGTCATTTCTAAACACTGGACTATAGTGAGATTTAAATTTAGCGTTCCAAAAGTCAGTTCACAGCATTACCTTGCACTGATTTCAGGGTTATGTTTAAAAAGCACTCTTCGTTTCATTTGAACCACACACTAATTATGCTTTAAAATTGCATTTTGATCCCGCCTTTTGTATTGCACCTGTTTTTCATAGTTTCGGTAATATTTGGTTTTGGCGTATATGCGATGATTTATCTTTGAAACCATTACGGAGACTATTATTTTTTAATGTAAAATGAGAGAACCTTTCTCCAATTTCGGCTGTGAAAATCATAATACGCAATGTACACAGTATACAGCTTCGATGTGAATATTCAACAGAATCCCCATTGATGAGGATGATTTAGAAGTTTGTCTTAACCGCTTTCTTGTACATTTGACAGGTCAGACAGCTTTACAATGCTTTAGAAATGAAACTCTGGACTGGCATGTGAGAACTACAAGGCGGGAGAATCAAGGAAATTGTTTCGAGGGTATTGATCTATTCAAATTAACGTAACTTCTTAATGGACAGATTTTATTCGTTGTTCACTTAACGGAGATAATTATTCAGATATGTTACTTATACACTCTTTAAAAAAACATCACCCGTAGATCAGTAATGAGTGATTTAAATATATTAATAAAACACCTTTATTTTTAAATTTAAAAAAATACCGCAGTATAATAATTATAATGGAAATGTGGTTATTTAACTTGCATAATTTGAACGATGTCAAATGATAAATAATGAAGTTATCAAAATGATTAGAGTAACAAAATTTGTGGAAGATTTCCGGTTTAATTACCATCAACGGACCAATTGGCAGAACTAGCCGAGAAGAAGCGGAACAGAACTTGAGACGTCTTACGCGAAATAATACAGATTACAATTACAGAAATATAAAACTTTGAAAATCATAGCGCTAATAATACGATGCATAAAAATAAAACATTTTTTGGCCTAGTTTAATAGTCTTTAAGCTATTTTTTTTAAACCACTGAACTTCTTCATTGAAATATTTAGATAAATCTTAAAAACACAAATAATATGTTTTTAAAATTTTTATGTGTTCGAATTGTTAAAATAAAATATGAAGGTTTGTGTAAACAATCATAAGTTTATGTGTTGATAAATTTTAAAGAAATATTTAAAATTTGTCACTATTTACTTAAGTTCAGAAACTTCCGGTGAGTGGTAAGTACCGCATATATCCATGTAAAACGGGTACTGAGTACTAACTAGGTCATTTGATGTTTTCAATTATCGCAATAGTGAAATTGCCCATTGACCTACAATTTATAATTTATTGATAATTATAAGGTAGAATAGTTGCACCTTTTGGTCTTTCTAAGAAAGGACGGTACACACGTTTCCAAACCAGTTCATCGACACACGCATGAGTTAAATTAGAAAATGACGTTCGATGCGAAAAAACGTAATCCGCGGAGATCTAATATCGAAATCGTATGGAGCTGTTTACAAGTTAAGCTCGTTTTATATGGGTCAGAAAACTGATCAACAAAAAGGTCAAATTTACTTTTGTACCTAGCTAATTTCGCAAATATAAGTTGATTTCACAGTGCAAATGTCTGTTTTTAAATTAGACTCGGGATATGCGTAATAAGTAATAAATTCGCCCAACGCGTACAGTATTCACACGTAGATTTTGAAACAGTTAACAAATAAATTACATAGTCAGAAATATACTTTTTTTACGAGAATTCATCATCTTGGAGAATATTTCTCACTGTTTAAAGTGGCAACTAAAACCAATCAATGACAGGTTAGGCACATTAAATGCCTAGGATTTCGTATTATCTTTTCAAAAAAGTAAGCTATTTCTGCACAATACTTTTTTTCTAGTTTATAATTCCGCTTGTCATTTGCCCTCTTTTCAAACGTTGCAGATCGCATCACAGCGTCCATCGTCATATTTGTATGAATATGTAAATGTAAAGGTTCGGGTATTAGTCCAGGAACACTGAAATATTGCATTGTATAACCACCGTCAAAATCAATGTTTTGAGTTTGTCAAAATTTTTGTAGACGGGGACCGGATTCAACTCTCTGGGGAGCTGTTTATAAAAACATATTACAATAGAGATAAATTACATTTTGAGAAGGTTATATATAAGTCTAGGCATCTACAGGGCTAATGACCTGTCATGGGAGGGTCCGATTCTTGCAGGGTACCCGCTGGCACAGCGCGGGTTTAAACTGTGTAACTCGGTTATAAGCTTTGACTATACCCTGTCTGCGTAATCTATAAGTGCGAAAGCACTACAATTATTGATATGAATTGGCTGGTTTGAGTGCCCACTTTACACATTGTGTAACATTCGCCATTCTAACCATATTTGAACATCTAAATTCCTTTAATTATTTTATAGGTTGTTGTTTGTGCAGTTCAAGAGCTAAAACCTTTATTTATGCGGGTGAGATTCATCTCATTGAATTATTTTACCTACATACTAGGCAACGCCAGATTGTTTTTTGTTATCAATTTCTATATTTCTTCATGGACCAGGTGGATTTATAAAGAATATTTTGAGTTTGTCCAAATTTTTTGGGAGCTATAAATATTAACATATTACAAAAGAAATAACATTTTATAGAAGGTAATATAGAAGTCTAGGCATCTTTAGGGCTTGTGACTTGTCATTGGCTGGTTTATGTGGTATGTATTTGTGTATTTATGTATTCATTATGATTTCAGTGGTTTCCAGGACCTCAAGAATGGCAGGCGAACGCACCAACTAGTACACTACGAGGCAGACTTATCTGCACTCGATTTCTTTATTCAGGATTTTTACCTCATAGTAGCCATTAAATCGAAAACACGCGTCCGTGATTCTGGTTCTATTTCTCACACTGATGTTTATTCTTAATCCGCCCGAATACGGAGGAAATAATATTTTCTGAAAATCCGACAAACGTCCTGTTAAATTTTCTGAGTTGTACAAAACAGACTTTGTTTACAACAGCCATGTTCACTTGTGCAGTGTGTTCTCTCTTGTCGCTACTCACCAGTCACTACCCACTCGGGGCGACAAGGCTGTGACGGTTCATTGTTCCATTTCGCCCCTCGCCTGGTATGACATATGACGTAGACGGGAGCCCGACGATAGCTCGAGGCTTCTAAGTCACTTTCTACGTCCCGATTTTGGCGGTCCGATCACTTTCTCATTAGATTACACACATACGGCAAGCCGGTTCGTCAGTCAAGCTAATCATTTATTGCTCTATTAGAAAATACATACCCAGGCTGTCCAGCCCACACCCTTCATTTTTTTGTATCAATAAAGTACGTACATCTCAAAATCCAGGTCACTCTCGCTTAGATTCAATATCTCAAACGTGCATATTTCTTGATACATTAATGACTTGTAAAAAAATTTGATTGCGAATTTCGAAATCACAGTGTTGTAAACTGATACAAATTCATAAGATTTACTATGCGATCAATTACTTAAAAAAAATTCTTCATGTACCATATTTTTTTTTTATTCATCTCAACTATTATTAAAACATATGTTATTAGATAGGTTTACATCATTTTTATAGCGATGAAAAAAGCATAAAAAATATTGTCGTAAATCTCATTTTAATGTATGTAGTTTATTTGATTTTTTACTTTTATATTTACTGTTATAACCTAACATAATGTCCTTATTACAATTTTATGAATTGCGGACATAATACGAGAATATCAAAATAATGTCACATACAACATTCTAAAACGAGACATGGACAATCGAGACAAATATACTAAGGACTGAAATTATACAATAAACTACTGGACAAAATTAAACAAAAGACTCAGACAACCTTTTTTGAAGAGGTTAAAAATGTTATCATCAACAACAGAGTATGAATGAAAAATGAAAGAATATTTTTTTTAATTAATCTGTAGGGGTTTTTGAATGAATTTAAATAAAGAAAATAGTAAAAATGGAACAAAATAGAATAATAAAAACAATGTTTGGTTCTTCCGCAATGTATGTTTTTTTCGATATTATCATAACAGATGTGTAAAAAAACCTTTTTAAAAAAGGATTTGTACTTCTAGGCATTAACAGTTTTATGAAATTAATAAAATATCATTGTTTTTAACCAATTTTTTTTTTACTAATTGGTTTCAAAGCTATGCAAGCTTCTTTATCAAGGTATACTTAACCAATGAATTTTATTATTTTTTATTCTATCAATATTGTGCTTCGCATGGAACTAATAAATCAAGTCTCTTTGTTTTGTAAGGATGAATAACCACAAAGTTAGTGATTCAAATAGAAAAAAGTATTAATATATTTATATTTACAGTTTCGTTTGATCAATCGTTCTTCTATTAGTAATAAAGTTGATTATATGATAAACTTTAGTTCTAAGTATTTAAAAATGTATAACTTATTTGTAAATATAAGTTATGACATCATTACAATGGAATTCCATCAAGAATTGACCACAAATAATTTAAATTAAAAAATATTAGTACTAACGTATTGATTACTTTTAAAAATTTAACCATATTCCCTCCACATGCGTTGTTTCCTACTTGTCATATGTTCCAACATCGTTAACCAAGGGATTTTGAGTGTTTTTTTAAATTTTGTCAATGTTTCAGAAACAAACGTAACCACGTGTTGCAAAATCGTTATGTATTTATTTAAACATTGATGGTTTCCATACAATGACATGTGAGTGTTGACCGTTACATTGTATTTGAAGCTACATTTGCCTGCAGTTTATAAACTACATTTGCCTGCAGTTTATAGCACTGCAAGTTTTGCAATTAGAAATAGAGATATGTATGTAACTCGCAAACAAAAATAGCCAACATTCTATATATCTCCTTAACGTCATGGCAAACGCATCGCATATTTACCATTTTATGTATTTATTGATTGTTCCTAATTCCATGTTTTATTTGTTTTCAGGTAAGCTGTTAACGCCTTCCAACCGAGCCCTACCCATTGACAAATTAATACATGATAGCACTTTCTTCTCCTGGTATGTACATAAAGAATTTTCTAACACACATTGACAAGTTGATAAACGGATTTTAGGTTTTGAAAACACTTTCCACCACTTTCACACTGCAGTCGTAAACTGGCTAATAACATTTTGTGCATAAACAATCACAAACATCGTATTTGTGGATATAACATTAATAAATGTGTGACTATTAACTAACTTGACTTTTGTACCTTGAATGAAGCAAAGCCTCGTAACACCATTAATATAAAAAATCAACGGTTTGATAAAAAGTTTCACTATTCACTCCGCCTAAATAAATACAGTTTATAAAATAAGATCATATTATCATGACATTTCTTGGTAGAATTGCATTTTATCATTTAAATAAAACCCGCATAAAATATTTATTTTAAATTTATTTAACTTGTTGTACATAACGTAAATTTTGCATTGCCAAATGACAATTTCTTCCAACCAACCAATAAAATAAAACTTTAATTTTTATAATTCAAGTTACAAAACATATTCAATAGAAAATAAAAACAAATAAGCTAGAGATATACAAAAATCGAAACAACTTTATTTTCATATAAATGACCTTAAATCAATACTATTACTTAATAAGAAAAAGAAAAATAGAGAAAAGGAGGAGAGATTAAGGAAGAGAAAGGAGATGTTTCTTAAGACGTGATTTAAACAGAGATACTGTAGTAACATCTTTGATGGTGGATGAGAGATGATTCCACAGTCGAGCCGCATGGACACCATATGAGTTAGATAAGAATGAGGAATTGTGGATGGGTATTAAAAGAGTGCTTTGAGAATTAGAACGAAGAGGTAAACGATGAACTGATAGGCGTTGAATTTTTTCTCGGGGGTATATAGGAGCGTTAGGACTATAATGTACATTGAACAGAAGTAAGAGAGAGTGATAGTCTCTCCGCTGTCTAATTTTGAGAAGTTTCAGTTGCCTACGATAATCAAAAATGTGGTCATATTTCCTAAAACCAAAAATATACATTATGCATATATTCTGAAGTGCTTCAAGTTTATCGAGTTGCTCACAGCTTAAATCAGTCATGAAACATCAGCGTAATCTAGAATGAGTAGTAGTAATGCTTTACGAGAATGCATTTAGTATTAATGGGTAAGAATTTTTGTAACCTTCTAAGTGAGTGTAAGATACGTCTAACTTACATAGCAATCTTCGACTATCGGCAAACATAATTTGTGTTTTAATACCATTTAAAATATTTTTCAGTGACCGAGTTTTGTCATACCCGATATTGTTATTTTTTAGCCTTATCAGCATTAAATTATCCCGCGCCTGTCTGATTTTAAACAAATGCAATTTATTTTAAAAAAAATACATTTTCTTATCAATTTGGCTCATACAAATGATGTTTTCCACCAAAGACACTTTTATTCGTTTAAAAAAATATTTATAAATAAAACAGGGTTGTCTGTCTTCAGGCTTAAATTGGCCGATTACGCAGATAGAATGTAAACAAAGAAACGGGTTATGGTCCCGTAAGCAGTATCATAGACTCGGATCAGGAGGTCCGAGGTTTAAACCACACTCTACCCCAAATTTTTTCCCATTTTCGAATACTGTTATTTACGACTGCAAAAAAATTGGTTCAAAAATTTTATCATTTGGGTAAATCATATATCCAAATATTTCTTTGAAAAACCTTTCCTTTTCTTAACTTTTCCGAAGTGTACAGCTTACGAGGTTTTTCACTGTGCAAGCAGTCCTGAAAGACATTAAACATAAGACTATCCCATACTTTAAAAGTATTTTTTTTAAATAATTTCCAGTGTGTTAAATTCTACGGTCCTTTAAAACACGTCCTTAAGAGGGTGAGCGGTCTGACTTTTTCTCTATTCAAACGTATTCCTATATTTTCTACCTAGATTATGGTACTAAAGCAATTAATTTTTTATACACTTTTTCCACATTTTTTACACACCGTTGGCGTGTCTCTATTTTTTGTTGTCTTTAATAAATAGTATTTTATAGGAGCTAGAACCATCCAAAAACCCATAAATGTGCCTTGTTTTATTTGCCGTCTTTATTTGCCGCCAAACACGTTAAGTATTTTTGAAAAAAAGGAATATAGCCGAAACAGTGAATTTCTTTTTGATACTTTTCTTATAAACAAAATAAAAATCAATCAATTTCGGGGTGCGAAAAACGGAAAACGAGACCTCGATTTGTCTTTGCCGACGAGCGGTTGTCTTTTTTGCACAGTGTTATTTGGGCAGGTGACAGAAAAACTATATTCAAATACCTATTCATCAAACTGCTCCTCGACCGCATATCCTCTAGATTTAAAATTACGAAAGCGTTACTCTATACGTACCTAGTGACCAGACCGCGAAACTTCAGAGAAACATTCTTCATGCAAATATATTTTTTTCAAAAACTCGTTTTTTTATGAAAAAATGAGTTAGTATATTTGTAAAATGTAGACAATTCTTAATGTCTTGAACTAGCATACCCTCCACCTGCACAAACCCCTACGCAGTCCCTTACGTATCCCGCACCGGTGCGTATAGCTTGGTTGGTTAAATATTATTTTTTTCTTCAATATAGGTATAATTTATACGCTTATTGAAAGTCAATATATAAATAAATAAACAAAACAACACAAAGAGATAGTCAGTTTTCAATAAATAACTACACATTCCAAAAATAATCAAATAAACTAACACAAATAAAATGATTCTATTAGTTCCATATCTTCCATGTACTCCTGTCCATAAAAAGCCTTTTTTTTTAAGTACGCTTATTATGAAAATTATGAATTTATTGTCCGTCATAATAACCAAAAATAATCAAATAAACTAACACAAATAAAATGATTCTATTAGTTCCATATCTTCCATGTACTCCTGTCCATAATAAGCCTTTTTTTAAGTACGCTTATTATGAAAATTATGAATTTATTGTCCGTCATAATAACCAAAAATAATCAAATAAACTAACACAAATAAAATGATTCTATTAGTTCCATATCTTCCATGTACTCCTGTCCATAATAAGCCTTTTTTTAAGTACGCTTATTATGAAAATTATGAATTTATTGTCCGTCATAATAAGGACATCAAGTCGAGTATTCTATTGTAGAAGCGTACGTTTACGAAAATACGTTTTTAATCTAAATTAAAAAATGAAAGAAGTGTATTTTTAAAAGTGCAATGTAAAAAATGTTCACCTAAAGTTTCGCGGTTAGCCCTGAAAAACCATAAGTACGTGTTCACTCATAGGCTAAACTTTGGTTTAAACTCATTATATTTTTCTCATATAATGTACCTGTATAAATTTGAAGCGATTTTGATTATTTCTATGCTTCTTACATTTTAAATAGTTAATTAACCACATTCGCATTTGACTTTTTTTACAAAGCATTGAAAAACAGTTCCGCGGCACTACGTCTAACAATGACTTACATGATTTGTAAAAGTTGAATATAGTGGTATCGAGTTAACGGAAGAAAATTAATGAACAAACCTAATGAATTATTCACAGGGGCTCATTACTTTCAGTAGTTTTCAGATTTACATGGAAGTGATTTCGCGCATTCCATTTAATATCCGCATAAATGTTGTTAGACCCAATGACCTTGTATGGAATACTTCCTGTAATGAACTATTGTTCAATATATTTACTGTTGATAATTAGGAAGTTCAGTGATACGGGAAATAGCATATAAAAATGTTATCCTACGCGCGATAAAAATTAGAGCATTAAATTGTACGGCGAAGTTTCTTTAAAATGCATGAAAAAATAAATAAATCGAACTGTAAACGACGTACCTAGTTCTTCCGAATCAATCAATGATATAGTGTTGCGATAGATATCCGGTTTCCTGGAAGCCAACCCACCTATCAGGATAACTTTCTGAAGGAAACACGCGGAGTTATTTCAAAATTTAAAAAAAAATCACTACTATTCGAAGGAATAACTTTTTATAA
The DNA here is from genome assembly GCF_059751315.1 of Micrasema longulum. Taxonomy (NCBI): domain Eukaryota; kingdom Metazoa; phylum Arthropoda; class Insecta; order Trichoptera; family Brachycentridae; genus Micrasema; species Micrasema longulum. The sequence continues at coordinate 1,460,610 of NW_028277921.1, forward strand.
TAACAGGTTTATAAGTAAGGCCCATAGTCTATTAGGAAATCACTTATTTTTTAAAACCACTGAACTTTCTCGTTATAATAAATATAACTGTGTTGGACAGAAGAATCCAGTTTTGTGTGTGAAGTAGAACCAGAATCATGAACGAGCTTTTGGCTCGATGGCAAGTCTGAGATAAAAATCCTTAACAAGAAAATCGAGTGGAGATAAGTCCACCACATTGTGTAGTGATTTAAGCGTTCGCCTACCATTCCTGAGCTCCTGGGTTCGAATCCTGGCAAGATGGACGTGAAATATTGTATGTTTTAAAGGTTCTTTGAGCTGTAATACGTCATTGTTCCCGAACTGACATCTGAGTAACAGACGATCGGGATATGTTGCATTTTATTTACCGATGCTGTGCGGGAAGAGGAGTGATGGCGAATACAGCGGCCAGTAGCTAGTGGCCAGTGGCCGATACCAAAACCGCAGTGAATATTGCATCCATCACCAACACGAGAGTATGGGGCGTTGTATCCGCTCCAGTGACGCCGCAACACATACCTGCTAGAGTTATTATCAGTCTCGGTTAGCGATCTCATTTCTAATACTTCCGCAGACTTAATGACTCACGTTACATTGTGAACAGATCTGAGTAGAACGGTTACTAGTTTTTAGATTCCAGATTCATAGATACAATGGTAATTAGGCGGCTTGTCTATCGAATCGTCGTAGTGCCGACGACTGTTACCAATGTCGGATTATTAATTTTCTACTTTTATGTTAAATTGATTTGAAATTTCATCAGAGGAAAGTGAATAAACTTTAATACGGAATAGTACAGCTAATATTTTTTTTAATGTTTATTAAAAAAAATGTTTCCTAAATACGTATACAATTTTTAAAAATTTGTACAAACATAATTAATAATAACGTTTCTACCTCTATAATATAGTCAAATCTTCCTGCCTACAGAGGGAGTTCGTTTTATATCAATTTTTATTTATTTATTAAATTTTATTTACCTTTAATTTTTATTATCTAAAACATGTTCCTGAAAATAAGGTATTATATTCTAAAAGATACATTTTTTTTTTACTGTATGGAGTTCAGGATAGGGTGGGTTTCATGTGTTTTTTAAATTTAGATTGAAACGTTTTGGTATTGATTTAAGAATTCTGGAAGATTATTTAAGTGTTTTTTCCAACATAGGAATAATGATTTAAAGCCGCAGTTGTATTTGATATGTGTAAAATTAATAAAATAATTACTTATTTTTTCAAAATAAATTAAGACTCATTCTTTCTGGCTGCGATACGTTCCCACTTGCTTTTTAATGATTCTCACGCTTACACAAACCTGAACACTTACTCCCACACAAATACACACCTCTACACTTACTCTTGTACAAATACACACAAACACATACTTTTGTTGTACCACAATATAATATGTATGATTTTTATTTAGAAACTTTTCTAATCAGTCTTTAAACCGTATCCTTTTTATATTATTATATCATTGTTGACTGTTTGTTTTAGTAAAATAAATGAACAAATTAATTGAATATCTAGGGTTTAGAAAATTTCGTAAGTTAGTGGGTTTTTTCTTTGAATGTTTGTATAATAGATGATTTTTTAAAGATGTAATCAATTGAGGGTACATCTAGTTCTTTCAAAAATAAATTTCAAAGGTTAGTTCAAGGCTTCTTTAATAAAATTGTTTTTGAGCAAATTAAATATAATGCAATACCATAATTTCTTTCGAACGAACAGTTCATGACACGATAAAATACATTTTTTTTCTCATTCTCATTCCATCCACAAGTTTCCCCGATCTCTTTAAATATAAATAATATTTTGTTTAATCAAGAAAATTAACTTTATGCCTTATTCTAATGTTTCATATTTTAGTACCTTTTCCATAAATGGCTACCTTATTGTTGTTTTCATTTCTTAACAATTTCGACAATTTAAATTCACATTAAAATTGTAAAGTTATTTCTGAATTCAGCAAAAATATATGACTTAACACGGTTACTTTTAAAAGTCTCTAATTTGTAAAACGGTTTTATTTATTAAAAAACAAAATGGTATTCCATATATGTATGTATGTATGTGTGTATGTATGTATGTATGTATGTATGTTTATTGTTTATGTATGTATGTAAGTATGTATGTATGCGTGTATGCATATGTATATATGAATATATGTGTGTAAGTAAGTTTATATTTAATTTGTTTCTTTTAATTGGTAAATATTTATTATGTATTAAAATGTAATTGCCTAGCTTGGAACGAGGTATGTATTCTTGCTAGCTGGGCAAAGGGTACAAAAAAATTTATGTAATAATTTAGTTTGTGTTAATAAATAAATCATAAATATACATATATATATGGTCACTTTTCTTTAATCTCATGCGAATTCATTACTTTTATTTGTTTGATATATGCACAAGTAAAAAATAAAATAATAAAAAATGCCATAGGTACTTAAATGCTAGAAAAATTTAACTAAAATATTTCAATTATTGCCTTATTTTGTTTTTTTTTAAACAATTTGCGAAATTTTAAACAAGAACGTGAAATAATTCACGCTGCGATTTTTTTTTTAATGTTTTGTTTTAGTGTTTTTTATAGTGGGCCAGAATTATTAGACAGTGATACGGAATTATTCAATGCGTTTTTCTTGTTTTTAAAATTAAAATTCAATATTTGATTCTGATTTACCCAAATATTTCACTTTTAGGGGCAATTTTAAATACTAAATAATTAGTAAATTTATTGTTATATGAATATTTTTTTACACGCAGAGAAATAAACGTATTTGTACATTATAAATTATTTACAACTAGACGCCCTGTTTAATGAGCTCATGTCATCAGCTTCTTAAAAGATCATCTGTTTTTTTTTTCTTTTTAAATGTCTTAATATATCAACGAGAAATGTGCGTGAGGACGAGACAGTCAGACAAATATATCATTAAGTAACGGGTCTTGAAATATCGTTAAAAATTCAACGACTTTGAAACAGTATCTTAACATAAAATCTACAGCTCACGTAATATGTAGATGTTCAAGTTTTAAAAATATTATACTTACCTTGCAAAAATTAAAATATTGAGTATTTTCTGAAATTACAAAAGATGGGCGTTTTATTAGTTGCTCCTCAATCCATCATATAAAATCGAACTAATATACCATATTTTCTGCTCTCTTGGAGACATTCTGGATATTGGTACTCTCAGGAGTGCGTACTTTGCTCTGTTTCAATCCACTGCAACCTATGGAATAACTGGCTGGGGGAGTTGTGCGGTATCCTTTTTAAAGCCTCTCATAATTTCACATAAATTGTTATTGAGAATAATATTTCAGCGCCCTCCAACAGTCAGAACAGTTCTTTCAGTACACGAAGGTGCTGAATATGAGACAACTGTACCACCACAAGAAGCACACTTCTGGTCGAACAATAAGGAGAGGTATCAGCTAAATGTCCGTACGAGGTTTTCCCAGAGCATAAATTATGTCATACCCAAAACCCGTACGATTTTTGCTTAGAGACATCTATCATTTATCGCACCGAGAGTGTTCAATGTTTTGGGAGAGAGTATTAAGCTATCAAGGACAAAAACTATTTTCAAGAAAGGAGTTAAGGGCTGGATTTTCCTTAGTGGGATGGAGTTTACCATATTGATGTGCCATACAAATGTTTTCTTTTAAAGTTATTTTTTATGTTCTTATCCTCAATTTGTGGTGATAGACTCATGTATCTGTGTGAACTAATTGCTAGTCCCATCTTAATACAGGACTTTTAGTCCCATGGAGTTGGGACTTACGTCTCAAATAATCTACAATAATCTTATGTATGTAAATAAATAAATAAATCAATAATAATCTAGCCTTAAGAATATAATTGATACCTGTGATACTGTAAAATGTAATTTATCTTTATTTGGGATATAATTTCTTCTAATGATCGTTGAGATTATTCTTTTCTGGTACAACCATCCGGTGTCGAGTACGTTGCATACTTTTTATAGTCGATAATTCATCTGCATAGTATTGGTACGAGTTATGAGTTTTTAATTCTGATAATCAGAAGTCTACATACATAATGAAGTAAGAAGTCCAGTAATTCTAGTACTACGCTGCAGTTAGACTGATTTTCCACTGAATAGCTAGGCATACGCGTTAGAATGTATATGTAGGTCATTTTACGCATTCTGAATAATTGTGTGATTGTGCAAAAGAAAATCTACTCTAACTACACTCCGAGAACTTGACGTTTCACATCTATAAGGAAGTGAACGCTTTTCTCTGTGGTTACAAGTTTTTAAAAATAGAGATCTCTTAGTATAATTATATCTCTAGATACGCGTATATCGCATATTATGTGTAATTTGCAAAAAATATAAAAGTCCATACTCAAATTGCGTGAAGCTACCTATTTTATTCAGGTTGCAAAAAAATATATGTTTATGTTACTGTTTCTTCACGTTAACTTGGAAATAATGGAATTCTGTTTCTCGGTCATCAAAAAAAAAAAAATGTTTTCGAGGTGTCTTTACCCCGAATAATTAGACTTGTTACCGAATTTTAGGATCTGAATTATTTTGTTTGTAAATTAAAAAACATTACTAATCAATCAAAACATAATTAAAATATTAAATAAATTTCTTACACCTACAATCAACCTGGATCCCGTATTTATTTAACCTGGTTTTTCATTTATCGTTTCGTTTATAGTTTTATGTTACTATTTATAATTGTCTCCTTCGTTAGACAATATGTTTAAAATGGACTCCGTCCGTAAATTCATTAAATCAAAATTAATAAATAAACAATATATCTATGTACACATCATGTATATGCTCATAATTATTAACTTAGTAGCATAATTGATTGTTTAATTGTTTTTTTTAACTTGCCAAATAGCATTATTAGTGAATGAATTTTTCATTTGAATGTCGTGAATGAAATGATTACTTCGTGTTATTACACCTCATAAGAGTCGTTATGAAACGTTCATGCTGTGTAAAAGAAATCAATTATTCTTATTTTCAATCTAAACTAATCTAATGCCAAATCGATCACGTATTTCGCAACGAGAATGATGTAAAAAAATTACTAAAAATGACGCTATTGTGTTATGATGTAGTGTTACTAGACTCGCGTTACTCGAGAGAACAAATTTATTTTTTAAAGTTTTGTAATAGATAAGTTTGCATGTACATACATACGGATGTACAACATTGAAAAATATATTTGCAAAAATAACTTATTAAGTATCTAATTAACATATAAGCTTATTAATTCGCAATGCTTTTAATGGTTCAAAACTAGAAAGCCGTTTGCACGTTGATGGACAATAATTAATAAAAAGAATTGCATTTGTAATGCTTTTGTTAATTTTTTGTATGATGCATCGATATCAAATTACTATCCCAATTCAAAATATATGTATGCAGGTATCCACACTAATCTAACTATCTTTAAGCTATAGTTAATATTTTTATTAATTAATTATAAAACAGATGATACCAATTAAATAAATAAATACTTTCTCATAATTTCCCTATCTGCACCCAGTGGTGTAAAGGGCACCGCATTGCTACACTTGTTTATTTTTGTTACGAGGATGTTAAAGTAACCAGTCTTATGTTTCCGGTGCCAGTCCAGAAAAAATGTAAAATTTAGTGTGGAAACATCTTTATAATCAATATTTCAATCAGGAATCAAACCTGAGGCCTCAAGCATGGTGGGCGAACTTGCCAACCACAACACCACGAATGTGTCCTTACTGGGGGATATCCCGTATTTGGGGCATGTTTTTTACAGAAAGAGTTCACAAAGTATTTTTCGTAAAAAGTTTATTAAATAAAAACATGCGAAAGCGTGTATGAATAAAAAAACATTGTTTAATTGTGTGTCTAGAAACAACTACAACAACTGTGTTTTTATTATTTATATCACTACAGAGATGGGTAGAATTTTTGTTTCAAGATTATGGAAATTCGAGCGTTTACAGGGCTTATGACCTGTCATAGGTTGGGTTCAAGTGGCCACTTTTATGTAGAATTCTACAACATTCCCCATTCCGCTTATTAGCGAATATCCATATCGGTGACATTTTTGGTTTTAGTATATATGTCATGAAACAAGGAAAGCTTTCGCTAGCGCGTTTGGAGCGCCATCTATGTATTTGATATTGAGGTTAAGTAAAAACTGTGTTTTTTTCTTTATTTTTACAAATATTATTAAACCTGGACCAGAGTAATTGTTTTCGGTAAGGGCTGGTCTGAAGGTCATAAAAAAGTCAATAAGATATTGTTTTTAATTGAATATTACAGTCAGAATTATCTTCTTTTTTCAAAAAAAGAGAATACAATTCTATGAAAACTGGTTTTAACTAAAGTATTTCATTTTTTTTTAATGTATTACCGAAGGCATAACTTTAAGTAGAAATAAAAGGAAATGTCACAAAAATTTGTGTAATTTAAAATGCTTGTATTTCTTTTCGAAATAAAATAAATAAAATTTGGCTTCTGCTAATTTCATGTTTAATTTATTATCTTTAAAAAAATATGAAAAATTTAGTTCAATACTTAATCTTTATTGCGATTCCAGATACCTTAGTTTAGTCTAAATTTGAAATGGCGTAATCTGCCGGTCTAAAAGTAATTATATTTTAGTTACATAAAAGTTTTAAGCATATTATTTAACAGAAATACCTTTAAAAAATATTGTTTTAATCTAATTTATGTTTTTTTTCTTTCTTTATTCTTGAGCGATTATAAGAAAGTGTTCGTTTTAAAATGGCAAAATTGTATGATTTCCTAAGTTTGCGTTCGTTTTACCAAACTACAGCCTTAAGTTGGAAGATTGTGCTAAATGCGTCTTTTTATAAATCACAACAGTCATAAGTAATAAGAACATAATCTACAGTGCGACTCATAATGGATTTACGATTACGGAGAAGATAATATGCAGATACAGCTCTGAGCAGAGCGATGCGTCTTATTAATCCAAAATGATTATCATCCACGCCAGTTAAACATTCATGCCAAAACTTGGAATTTTCTTTATACGAGTATATAATAGCACTCACGCAACACTCTTAAATTGCAAATATATTGTATTATGAGTGAAAAGCTTCCGACAATTGTATCGGTTCATCTTGAGTTCTCTAATAATACACACTTGAAACCGTGTAGACAATTTAAATTTACACTGATATTATCATAAAATGAAATTATGAATTCTGAATACACCCGTTTCTCCATTTTATCAATTTCGCTATTGTGCACATGATCAGGTGTAATTTTATCTTACGAGATTTTTAACGAATCTGTCTAATTTGACGGTCTAATGCGATGATTAATATGAAAAGTTCTGGATAAAGGTACATTTAATCCAGTTATAATTATTAATTTTGTATAAACAAAATAACAGTGGATAATTTTACGCTATACCACAAAGTTATTTATCCACAAATACACGTAATAATTCAACGAATACTTTCTTTTAGAAGGTTTTAAATTCTTACAAATTAAAAATTTAGGACTAAACATTTAGGCTAAGATTTTTGTTTGTCCCACCGGAAAGATCACAACAATGAAATTTATTTTTTCTTAAGCTTAGGTGTAATTAAGAAAGTTCAGTGCTACGGGAAACTTGATAAAAAAATATTTTCTTGCACGCAAAAAAAAAATACTACTTTAATTGACTTCAAAAGTTCTTCTAAATCAGCCAACGATAGAGTATTATGATAGATTTCTGGTTTCCGGGAAGCCAACTCTCCAATCAGTACAACTCAATGAAGAGAACTAGTGACGTCACGCGTGGAGTAGTTAAAAAAATACAAAATCGTGGCGATGGTAAAACGATACATTGAAATATTTTTTTTATAATAATTAATAGTCTATTAATAAATAAAAAAATATTTAAGAACCCACTGAACTTCCTCATTTCGCCTCCTGGCCTGTTGTATTGCAAAAAATCGATTTATTATCTATATTAAAATTGATATAATTATGTGTACTTGACGTTTGTCGATTGGCCTTAGCTGACTCTTATTTATTTATTTATTTATTTATTTATTTACGGACAAAGTCCATTATCTTGAATTTGAAATGTGTTTTCTGCTCTAGTTGTCTGATAATCTTATTTATTTGTATGGAAAACAGACAAAAGTAATGATGAATCGTTCAAAAAACCATTGGACGTTCGCCAAATGACATTAATTTAAACACAGATGGGCCATTTGCTGACCTTAAAAAGTTCGTGAACTTAGACTTAAGAGTTAAGAACCCATGGAAGTACAAAGCTTATAAATAATTAACCGTAGCTACACGAATCAAATTACGATTAGGGACAGGAAACCGTAGTCACAATTACAACAAACTGTGTGAATAGATATTAGTATAGGCTTCTTGTTGTTTAGCTGCATTGATTGTTCATAATGCGAAATATCTTGCGCGACTTAGTGAAACTCGACTCCATTAGGCTTTCAGCGTTCCCAGCATTATAGGATATACAGGTAATCAAAATGGCCGTGCCCATATTAACTGGATTCGGTTATTACTCAAATTATTTAATGCTCTTTCCATATTCTGGTGGATAAGAACAAAAAATGTAATAATAATGTGTTTGTAATTAAAATGATTTCGCAAAGATATAAAAAAATAACTCTCGGCATTTTAAATGCAAAATGATGAGTTGTTGACGATTTTTTTTTGGCGTAGAAGCGATATATTTTTCGGTTTAAGGAATACTTTAAAGATTATGCCAGTAATACAACGAATATGGAAATAATGTCATCGATGTGTATTTTGGTTTATTAGCAGAAACAAATATATATATATATATATTTCTTCAAATAAATGTAATGTTGTCGTTAATGTTATAGATACTTCATATTTCCGTGTTTGGTTTTTTTTTTATTAAAACACACGGCTTTTTATTTGTCATCGTTATTATATTTTATACTTTTTACTTTAAAACTTTCATATAAGTTAGATCGTTCCAACCTGTAAACATATTTCTGAATGATTTTTCAGTCAATGTTGTTTATTTTATGTATATATTAAATGTTTATGTTTGTTTGTTATTCTTCTTTACAGGTCGCAGTGACGTCAGAAGCTTCTATAGCACTGACCCTCATTTCAGAGAATAATAATTATAATCATAATTGTTTTTTTTCTTTACTGATGTGTTATTGTTTAATAACGTTTTGTTTTACATTATTATTATTCTACTTACATTATTCATCCCAAATCAACATAACTCATAGTTGAAACGTCTCAATAAATCTAAATAAATCAATTATTTTTGAATTTGTAAATACGTAAATATATTTAATAAGGAAATGAGTACTTGCGATTTTTATCAACCGAAATTTATAGATTTCCGGAGGCATTATCTGTTAGTCGTAAATAGTATCTTAATAAGTAATAAGTATCTTATTCAGAAACCTGTAATTAAAGATTTTTCAAAAAAATAATTACATTTGCTTTAACGGTTATCTTCCCGTCGTAATCGGAGCCCAGGATCTGGAGTACGCGACACTACTTCTCCACTTCTGGTCTCATTTAAATGTTTTTATGCAAAGCGGGATTAGAGTGCTTTTAGTATGGTCGAAATGTTATTTTGTACCCCATACACAACTATCTCATCTTTCTTTGATTACATTAAAATTTTATTTGCACTCGTTTCGGCTTCACGAAAGAAACAATTTGTGTTGACTCGTGCTCGCACTGAAGTTTTCAAGAATTCTGCACTTTTTGATGCGAACCCTACTTCCCTTTAATTGATAATCAATCCTTTTCTGATTAAACATAGTACAACTCTCAGGCAGTAATAAATGTTTGTATGCTTGTTCACGGTTATAACGGATCGTAAAACGGTACAGTTTATGTAAACAATGATGAATAATGCAATCTGATTGATGAACAGAACATGGAAAATTCATTTTATAGAGAGATTCATTCGATCGAAGGCATTCGAAGGCAATCATCATTTGTGGCATACTTAAGAAGATTAGATTATTATTATAATAAAACTCTGATATATTAAAAGCATTTTTTATGATGATATAATCATACTAATTAAGTATATGTACATTCACGTTGTAGTCTGGTAAAACGCCCGCAAAATGAGGAAATCATATGATTTTGCCATTTTAAAACGAATAATTGTTTGTAATCGCGCAATTATAAAAAAAAAGAAAACATAAATTAGATTAAAACAATGTTTTTTAAATGTATTTATGTTAAAAAAGACTAAACTTAGGTTTCTGGAATCTCAAAAAAGACTAAGAATGAAACTTTTTTTTTTTATTAATAAATTTAAAAAAAGTACACGTTTTTTTAAAATTCTATACAGATCTACTTACATATAATAATAATTAAACATGAAAGTGGCCAAAGCAAAATTTTAATTTTTTGTTTCTGAAAATAAATACAAGCATTTTAAATCCCGTACATTTTTGTGACATTTTCATTTATTTCTACGTAAAATTATGCCTTCAGTAATAGTAAAAAAAATAATTATTTATATATTTTAGTTGAAACCTTTTTTTATAGAATTGTTTTTTTTTTAAAAGATAATTCTGGTTGTAATATTAAATTTAAAACAATATCTTACTAACGTTTTTATGACCTTTATACCTGCTCTTATCGGTACTGATTTTCGTCAGCTTAAAAAAGCATTTTTATGACAAATGTAGACACACGTGGTATAAAATTACTTATTGCGATAGTTTTTGCATTTCTAACTTCTAAACGTCAAAAAGTGGAGTCCTGTGTTTTATCCTCTAAAGTACAGATATTATTATTGTCATTTTTGTACAGATACATATAAAATAATTGTCATATACATATTCACTTTCGTGATATAAATTGTACTTTTTTCTATGAATGGTTGATTAAAAAAAACAAATTTACAATTTTTAAATTTACATTTTTTTTATAACTATAGTATCTGCCTTTTGGTCTTATAGTCAACACGTTTACAACTTTGCAAGAGGTCGTGAATTCAACTTCTGACGTGGTTGATATGAAATATTCTTACAAAAATAATTTTCTTTTCCCTAGAATATTTCATAATTCCTGAACTGTCATTTGATCGTCATATTAGCCAAAACACTCGAGTTGAGAGATAAAAATGCCATTAAAAATGAAGAAGAAGATCATTATATCATTTTGTTAAGAAAATGAACAAAAGTCACTGAAGTTGGTGAACAAATGCAGTGCCCTGTGCATCATTAGGTACGGAAAGGTAATGATGCTAGTGTGATAGTTTTATTTAGGAAAAAATAATAAAGATGTTGGGTAGAAAGATATTATGAATATTATTTTAGTATTTACTTCATGATAATGTAATAAGAGTCATGACAAAGAAAAGGGTGCGTCTAGAAACCGATAGACATTAAAAATTCGGTACGTAAGTGTTTTTTTATTGATATTTAGTAACATTAGTGGTACATTGAAAAGCTTAAGTAATCAACAATGCCTTCATTAACCTTTATTTTAAATGGGTAATTATGATTGTTTTATGTACTAAAAATAAATTATTATTGGTTTTAGGTGATTTGATCTTAATTACTTTTAAAAAATTTACAATCTTATAAATTTTCGAATTAGGTCATTTACTCGTATAAAAAAAATAATTATTTTAATGTCCAGTGGAAATATAATTAGAAAAATATTATAATTAAATATAAACCTCATTAACTGGTAAGAACATATGTAGAAACCTAATACCTATTTACCATTATGCCAGCTTAAAAATAATGGTTTTACTCGTAAGAGGAAACGGGGTCTAACTTTTTTCCATACAAACGTATTTACCTATTTTCTCTCTAGACTAAGGTACTAGAGCAATGATTTTTTTACACACTATAGATATTTATCATTGACGTGACTCTATCGTTTTATTTTTTTGATCAATTGTCTATTATAGGAGCTAGGCCGAAAATCCATTAAAGCGGCCGGTTTTATCTGTCGTTTTTTGACGTACCTTACATACTCGTGTATACATATACCACATATAAAAAAAGTATCATAAATAATTTTCGGAAAACGGAAAAGGTGCCGGCACATAAAATTTTATTCTGATACTATTTTATCCAAAAAAAAATCAAAATCGGTTCAGTTTTGGGGTGAGGAAAACGGGACAGTGAAACGTCGATTTTTTTCGATTTAAGTTGGGCATAATCAGCCCGACGTGTTGTTGTCTTTATCGCACAATATCGTAGAGACATCTGCGAGAGAGTGACAGAAAACTATGTTCAAATACCTATTCGTCAAATGCTGCAATGGATTATATTTCAATAAAAACAACATTGTCTAATGCGACTGTCATCAGCAAAAAAGTGTATCACAGAAAATCATAATATTATTTTTACGTAATCTCACAAAAAAGTTACATTTTTCGCCATCTATAATATAAACGCAAAGTATACATTACATAGATGTTTCTCACGTTTAATTATCTTATATAAAGATTTTCGCAACAATTATTACCATCTAAAGGTGTGCTTAACTTTCGTTTTCAGTCAAACGTGTTTTCAATTAAAGAACGCTTCGGTTTGGAAAATAAAGAGACCAATTTATTTAATTTCAGTACACAATGGTATTCTTTAATTCACAACAGATTTTTTTCCATCGTTACGTATTCCCAAATATTTTGTTCTAATAAATCCAGCCTTGAAGAGCCTATCGTACCAATCTAATCACGGACTTTAGATTCGTCACACAACTATGAAACTACAAGTCGACGGTTTCAATGCTCAAATGTAGAAAGCATTTTAATCAACCATCAAGTAGACGAAACACTGGATTACCCCCCTAGGAGTAATTTTTATTATTATTAACAATATTTTGAGTTTGTCCAAATTTTTGTAGACAAGGACTGGATTCAACTCCCTGGGGAGCTGTTTATATTAACATATTACAACAGAGATGAAGAACATTTAAGAGAAGTTAATATAGTGAATGTTACACAGTGTGTAAAGTGGCCACTTAAACCAGCCATTGACAGGCCATAAGCCCTGTAGATGCCTAGACTTCTATATTACCTTCTCTTAAATGTTCTTTATCTCTGTTGTAAAATGTAATTTTTTTATATTTTTTTAAAGAAATATTTGCGTTCTTATAATTTACCCAAATATTTAGTTTTGAGTGCCATTTTCAACGAGTTGTAAATAACTCACTATTAGAAAATGTGAATCGAGTTGGGGTAGAGTGGGATTCGAACCACAGACCTATGGTCCGTAAGTCCGAGACACTAGCCACAGGACCACAACCCGATCATATTTAATAAAGATTTTATTTCACATATTTAATAAAGGCAACAGAATACAATCATAATCAACTTTTTCTTTTCCGCACATAATGGTGCATAGGGCACTTGATTGATACACTAATCGCAGCATATCTCGATCAATTGTGTAACATGGAGGTTAGATGATCAGTCTTACGCTTCAGGTTCCAGTCCAGGGACTATAAAATATTCTTGTGTGAAAACACCCTTTAAAATAAATATTTCATTTCAACCATCAGGAATCAAACCCGAAACCTCTTGCATGGTAGGCAAAAATTCGCTGACCATTACACCACGAGGCTGACAACAGATATATCCAATATACAATACAGCAAATATATAACAAGTAAAGATAATAATACTAAGACATTGAATTTCATTTAAGTTGTATTCCAATGAGAGATTTGATTTGTTTACTATGTCAAAACCGTCAAAACAGAGCATGTGTGTGAAGGAGGGAAGATAAGTGGGTGTGAGTATGAGAGTATGTTGAAAATTAATGATGCAAAATTCGTATAATTGCGGTTTAAAATTTTGTCAGGATTTTACTTTTAAAAGATGTCACAGAGTCTAATAATACGTCTATGTCGAGAGTGTCTATTTAATTGTGCAAGGTCAAGGCACAATTGATGGGTGAATTTTGTTGCTGTATTTTTATTATATTTAGATATGTGAACAAGTTTGGTGTGTCTCGTCCGTCTAAGTGGGATATTAAATTTTATATATAGAAGATTAAATTTTATATATTTTATATTAAATGTTAAATATAAAAGATTTCTCCAAAGTGCTCTTCGTCTCTGTTGTAATACATAAGTAATTATTTTATTATAAATTTAAGTAAGATCTTGTTACGATGCTTCCGATTTTAATAATATTGCGATTATTTTTTTTAAACATTAAATTCACATATTATCACAGAGCTGGAAAACATTTGAGAGCCGTAGATATGAAAATCTAGTCATTTACACACTGTTTTTCACTCATCTTCCATCTGTTTTCTTTTGTAAAATCAAATAGCTGAAACAGTTATTGATGTGGGTGAGATTCATCTGGCTGAATTATTTCACCTGCCAGTCAAAGCCTGAAAATACTTTTTAATTTATATGTTTCTTCTTAGACCGGTGTGACTAACAATATACTCAACAGATGTATAAATTAAAAGAAAATTCTTAGACTTCCATATTCCCTTTAATTGTTTTCCATCTCTGTTCCAATGTGTTATTTTTTACAACTCTTAAAGCGGTGAAATTCAGTCCTAGTCTACAAATATTGTAATTTTAAATTTTATATTTGAAGTATTAACTTTGTGGTTAAAAATTAGATAACTTAGAAGTCTTAGAAATTAGAAAAATAATTCATAAAAACGAAAAATGCAATTATTACTAAATAAACAATATTTCTTTTGGTCCACTCCTGTCTAGCTTCGAAAATAATTATATCAAATCATCACCCTTTTAGGAAAAAAAAGACTTGATTGATTGGCTCCACGTGTAGTATTTATTTAACATGATAAAAATAAAATAGGAAAGAATTAATTTGTTACGTAAATATTGACGAAGAAGCTTGTTTGCTTTGAAACCGGTCGGTGAAAAAAAAAATAGCCCATTTTAAAATAGCGGTTAAAAACATAGTTGTTTTATGTATTGTTAATTTAATTAACTTTATATGCTTTTTATTTTTATTATATCTAATCTGGAGATGCTAATAAAAGTTTATTTTCCAGCAGTTTTTTTTTGCAGAGTGGCATGTAGAATAATTATAATTACGCACGATTCTTATGACGTGAAAATATCCATCTTATTAACTTCCTTCTAACCCACGGCTGTTTGTGTAACCTGAGAAACTAGACTCGAGTGATGCAATTTGCAAACAACAAACTACAATCAGCAATCTCGGGGTATTGTTACGCATGTCACAACTACAAATATGTCGATACTCGCACAATATACAGGAAGCGTAATGATCTACATAGACTACTGATTACTGATTATGCAATTCCATCTTTCTCACTGTTATAGCGCAAAAAATGTAACGACGCAACAGCGACACGTCAAGAAATAGTTACTGCCGAAAATCTCGGCGGAAATATCGGTCACTAGTATCCAGTGCGTGAAAACGCGCCTCATCCCGCTATAAATCGTTCAGAATGGCAGTTCTGCGCCTCAATTATGAACGCTATCTTCATATGTACATATCGGGACGGTATACTTAACTTCTGTACTTTCTGTTTCTATCTCGTTATGTTCCACTTACTTGCAATCTCGACATCATATGACCGAAACAAACCAATGAATGACCGCAAAAATTAGTCCGCGTTCCTTACTTCATTAACATTTTAAATAGTTCTCATTTATATTTTAAATAGGCTACTGTGATATATAATACCCGCTTCGAAGCGATTATAAACTCCAATAAATCCCAATTCAAGCGAAAAATGCTCGCTTGAACATGTTTTTTATATAACTTTTGACAATTGCTAAGACGATGTTGTCTGTATTTATCTACTGAGCAATTACAAGGCCAACTCTCGATACGTTCTCCCAGAAAGATAGTTAAAAATATAATTACTAAATTTATTTTGTATAATGGCAACTTTCTAACCCCTAGATACTTTTATAAGTTGATAGGGCAGAATCAAGCGACATTATTTTTTGCATCTAGCTGCTCGTTTTTAAAACTGGCAGTTGTATTAGAAATCGACTCCACTTCAAAATTAACTTATTTCTATCTCAAATCATCATCTCATTTCTCCTCTATGTTTTTAGAGAAAAAGGAAAAATTATAGGGTGTAAAAAATTTTTGTCACTCTTAATGCGTAGATAAACGTATCGATGGGGTTCAGACCCGTCGATACAAACCGATGTACTTACATCAAAACTTGATGGAAGGGGGGTCGGTAGTGTATCTTCGTAATCGGTCGGTAGAATTTTATCAACTATGACGTCATACTTAAGCTATTTCATTTTAGTCCGTAGATATGTGTACCGTGACGTACGCTTTTCGTCGTTTCAGATCTATATACCTACCCAAAACATGAAGGGGGGGGGGTCGGTAGTGTATCTTCTTAATCGCTAGAGAGAACTTATCTTCAACTATACCGTCAAGGTAAAGGTATGACGTCTTTATCTTCCCATTGTAATCGGGGCCCTGGAGTGAGTTGTCACCTAATAGATTTACATGTACTGTATCTCGTTGGATTTTTTCTACGGGCCCGAGATCCATCGATTCGTCTCTGTAACATTGGTGTCTCCATCTTGTCTGTTTGTCTTGTAACTGTGTGCATAGTTAACAATGTCATTTTACCGTAGTTAAATACCCATTTATCCCCTCACAAATTAAGTCACCATAAACTTATATAATGAAATGCACGCTCGCCTTTGTTGTGTACATTTTTCCAATTTGCGAATTGACATCACTAAGTTTTATCGTTTACTTGGTACGTTAAATTGGTATTTAATATGTAGATTTTTAAGATAACGCGTTTTGTGATCAACGTTAATTGCATATTAAACGTCTAATGTTGTTTTAATGTCTACCTTCGCACAAAGTACGTATTTTATAAATAATAACTGACTTCTTCTTCTTCTTGCGGTGCCTTGTCAGGTCCTTCCAACGTTGGCGATCACTACATCGAAAGCTTCTCGGTTCTGCGCTATTTTTTTAGCCCGCAACCAGGACAACTACTTAGTGGATGTACACGTCATAGTGATTCCTGTGAAAATGTGACCAGGGCTACGATTAAAATGGGAAGTTAATAGAGTAGTCTTCGACTGAATATAAAGAAAAACCGATAATTGTCTACAAAAATGAGTATATTTGCATGAACATTTAAAGTATCTTCGTAGATAACCTATAATATTTGTTAAACATGTTTAGAAGCAAAAATTGTATGCATATTCTGCTTTTCTGCTTTTCTTACAGAAAACTTAATTTTACTTTAAAGATAAAATTGACGATAAATGATAACTTCCTATTGTAATCGGGGCCCAGAATGGTTTCCCGTTGCCTCCTCTGGTGGATTTTTCTGTTGCGGTTACCTTCCTTTGGCTGGGTGGTTCTGGTTTGGAGGCGCAGAAAACTCGGCTTTCATCCTCTCGTTATCTGCTGTGTTCCCGCCGTATTGAGTGTGATATCATTGCCCAGGGTTCACGACGTGGACGCTAACGAGTTGGACTAGTCAGTAGTGTTGCCGTTGAAATGCAACTAGGCGTTCGCAGCATTTTATAGAGTCACACCCTCCAGCAAGATGTGACTCTCTGCAACCCTGCTGACAGTTACAGTTACAGTCGAAACCCTTAAATAACTATCCGCCTTATTTCGTATTGTTTTTTACATTTTAATATGATACCATCATTTATATAAGTTGTTGCTCGTTGTTCGAGCGATGGCGCGATATGTTAAGACCACCATAAGTGCTGCAATATAAAGTTTTATTTTATGTTTATATTTATGTTTATTGTTATATTTATGTTTATATTTATAATAATGTTCATGTTTATATGGTAGAACTGGCTCTGCACTTTATAGCCATTTTACTGGAATAAAAATTTTTAAAAATAAAATAAAAAATAAAAAAAATAACAAAACCTACGAGCTAAGAAAAAAACTTGATATATTTTTGACATGGTCTAGTTTACTAGCATTTATACAAATTATTTTATTACTATACAATCAATTAAAAATTATTTATTTATCAATTTTCATTGGCAACCTTTAAGAAACTTTTAAAAACATTACTATATATCCATAGAACCCTAAAATTATATCCTACTCTCCCCCCTTTTCCTATTTCTTATGCTTTTCTTACCTCATTCATAAGTCAGTATAAAATATTTTGTAACTTGAATTAAAATATTTTTTTAGCTAAACAATCAGCATTTATTAAACCTGAACGTTGGCGGCTTCGTGTTGTAATGGATAAAACTTTTGCTTCTCACACGTAGGATTACGGGTTCGATTCCCGGTGAAATAGCAAAAATAAAATGTAATTTTCCCAAAGGTGCTCTTTATTGATTTGTAATTCATCACTGTAATTCGGTATTCTGGCATGCTATGATGCAAAAAAAAATTGGTAATCTAAAAATATCCATAATCTAACTAACTTACGCCAATCTGTTTTGGTAAGTTAGAAGATATTGCTGAAAGCCATTAACCCCTTCCTCTAATGAGTTCATAAATATTCCACAAAAAGTTTCATTTATAAATACATACATTTTCGAGGAAACGAAAATTAATTTATTTTTCTCCACCTCATTAATTAGTTAGCGCATTCGTCTGCCATGCAAGAGGTCTCGAGTTCGAATCACGGCATAATTTTACACAAAATATTTCTTCAGTAAGGTTTTTTTCCTCTAGAATATTATTTCATAGTCCCTACACGCACCTAAATCTTAAGACTGACTGATCGACGTTCTCGGTGGTTGTTGTACCAATGCAGTGCTCTATACACAATTAGGAGCGGATAAGAAAATTATGATGAAACAGTTTCCAAACTCCGTAGTTTTTCTAAGAGCTGAACAAAACAGGAGTGGCAGATAACGCATTACGAAATTCCACATCGATTGCGGCATTTTTATATGCAAGTCGCTATTTTTCCACGCATTCCACAGTTAATCATTACACTTTAGTATACCAGTATGGTGTTATTTACGAGTTTATATGACTAAATCACCAGGAAATGAACTCATTCTCCTTTAATCGTAATAAACCATATAATGCTTTAACTAAAAATATTCATGGAATGCAAAAATGTTATTCTGGTTTAAGTTTTACTTAGCGCTCATATATTATTATATGCATTCTTCATTTTTGTAAAAAGGTGCATGGTAAATCTTGCATTATAAATCTTGTTTTTTCAATAACCAAAAAATTGCTAACTAATCATTATTTTAGTGCTATTAGTGTACATATCACACTAGTATGTATTATACGTGTATTTAATGTATTTCTGTGGATATCTGTCATTGGTTTTATTCTCTGTATATTTTATTTGTTAAACTTTTTTTACATGTATTGCAGTTGATATCCACAATAAATAAAATAAAAATAAAAAAAAACAGTCATTTTGAAAAATTGTTTTAAAAAAATATGATTTTTATGCGTGGGTATTGTTTAGTATAAAACAGCATTTATCGATATTATTCCTGGCCGATTTCCTTTCTTTCCCACCCTTCCCTTGACCCATCCTTATGGTACCTACCTAACATCAAGATAGAAAATTTACATAAATAGAATATTGGATTTGGAATATTATAAAAAAAAATATCTCATTAAATTGTAATTCTTGAAATTGTCGCGCATCCATATAAAAGTTTTTTTAAATAAATCCTTAAATATCATAATCATAGTTAACTTTCATCATCCAGTGCACCAATATTGATTATCGTCCTCATCGCATCAAAGGTAGGTCCATTCCCGTGCTCCTTTCCTTTATTTAAATACTTGCACTTTCTATAAAATGTAATGTTTTTACATTATGCAGTCCGCTTTTTATTAACAGATATGTTCAAATAGTGTTTCGGAATGTTTTTTATAACAAGAAATACACGTGACGACAAAGTCAAAGAATGTACTGAGATATTTATTTCAAAAAACACATTATAGATCGCAGAGGTAATTTATTGTAACACGTATAATATTGTTTTTTTATTTTAAAAATTAAAGAAATGCCTTTGTATACTTGGGTAATTTTATACGATAAATCGCTTCAGAAACAAACTCCTGAATAATTATTATTTTGACATAGGTAAGCACTTCAAGATTTATTCAGTATATCACAGAAAAAAATGTCCTCCTCGATTTAGTCAGATGATTATTAATTCATTTACGATAAATTTCTAAAATTCCAAAATTCAATAAAGTAATTATTTTTTTGATATACTATTATGTAAATAATTGCATTTGAGATATATACATAATGCCAACTTGGATTTTTAATAACTTGCTAACATGAACATGTAAAAAAAAAGTAGGAGAGAAATAAATATATTTGTTTCTCAAATCTGTCCATGTTTTGTATAAATAATAAAGGAATTAAATCCACGATCTCGCCATAAAAATTTTAGAGATTTTTTTTTATTACTTTGATTTGTTTTTACTTGTACGTTGTACCTAATAAAAAACTATGATTAGTATTCGCTTGATTTATTTATATGTAACATTAATGGTAATTTAATTTCGTATTGTTTTTATTAAACAAAAGGCAATACATAATATCTAACACGTATTCCTATGTAACTGATTACAACATGAAAACATGTGCATAGATGTGTATGTATTCAGAATATTACTCCAGGCACTTATAGTCTTTCTAGTTTCATAATGTCCTTTTAAAGAACTAACCCGGTGTTACGAAACGTTAATAATAAATTAGCTGAATACTAAAATACTCGTAAGCACGTATATTTATTTGTACGAAGCATTATTTCAGCTTAATTAGAATGCTGTCCCGCAAAAAGGTACTTTTTTCGTTAAACATTTAAACATTTATTTCGTTTTTATGTATCCGTTATTTTAACTTTATAAAAGTTATTTAGATACTTGCTGTAAGAAATTTTGAAGTTCTCAAATGGGTTACATTTATCAACAAATTCTGAATTATTTTTGTCATGATTCATAAAAATTTTAAAAGTTAATTAAACATATTTATTTAATTAATTATTACTGTCATTTTCGCCCTCTAATAACCCCTACAATGTACGTATTAAGATTTAGCCAAAACATCTGAGGATGTGTTTTATTGCAATTTCCGTCAAGACTAAATAAAAACTTTATTTGAAATAAAATTGATTGAAAAATTATACTTGCAATATGGTGTTTTCATTGTAATTTTTTTATTTTTTATATATATTTTTCTCCACTCGTTTGCAAGTGATTTTGGCTCTTATAAACAAGAATAAGAAATTTAAAGAATATACGCTTCAGTGAACGACAAAAAAAAACATACCCACGAAAAAATATAATATAATGTGAGGTAGTTAAAATCAGTATGAAAGATTTATGTGACAATAAAATATTATTACCGTCTAAATTAAACGTAAACATAGCATAAAATTTTGGGCCAAAAGTAAAGAGGGACATTCAATTAGACTTATTATTTCCATTTGCCCAATAATATTAAACCAATTCAAATATTTTTATTATTTGTCCTTAAGAATTTAGTCCGAAGTAAATAAGTACCCAAATCATTCTGGGCGAGTAAAAATTTTACGTTAAGAGGGAACGTATTATATTCTTCACCAATATTTTGAAGGAATTCGCTTCTGTCGTAGAGGGGACTGTCAATAAACAGGTGATCTAATGTTTCATCGTCATTTTCAAAAAGATATATTGCCGAAGTAAAGACACCTATTCTCGATAAGTGCGAGGCAACGAGACAATGTCCTATCCTCATTTTTGATCTAAGAGATGTTCAATTTTGATGATTTTTCGATTTCAAACAATGGTGTAATGCGGATGGAGCATTGAATACTTTTATAAAACAACCCAGTCGAAGATTCACTGTAATTAGTCATACAAAATAAACATGAAATATTTGCGTTCTTATGATTTACCTAAATATTTCATTTTGAGGGCCATTTTCAACGAGTTGTAAATAACTCACTATTAGAAAATGAAATCAAGTTGGGGTAGAGTGGGATTCAAACCACGGACCTTTGGTCTGTGAGTCCGAAACACTAGCCACGGGACCACAACCCGACTTAAGGACCCGATTGAAGGAGTTAAAACAGTTTGTTCTTTATCTGTTTTTTAACACCACAATATATAATAAAATAAATAAAATATGCAAATACAAGTCACCGTGATGTTAAGGTCATGTTATGGTACGCGGTCTATTTGTTTCTTTAGCCACGGTTTCCAAATCAGTTTATTCCTCTTTGTGTTTCCAACTGTCACATAAATAATAATCGTATTGTCTAGTAGTTATGCACGCTTGTTTTGCCGTTTTGCATCTATCTTTAACTCCATCTTACAAAACAAATCACACCATTCATGCATCTCAAAACTAGTCCTCATAAATTCAAGTACATTGCTGCGCAATTGATTAATTACAGATTTCCTTTGCGAGTCTACCGTCTAATCTAGTATCAAATAATTACCTATCTTGTGCGCAGGCGCAAACGTGAGAGAAACAATGGGAAGGGCTATGCTATGCTAGATGGGATAGGGAAGTTATAGATTAACCCTTTAGGCGTCCTGACTTTATTCTCTTCCGAAATCATTATTCACGTAGAACTCAACAGAATCGAATTAAAGAATGTCAAAATACTATTCTTGATGAAGTATCTCTTCTTACAGAGACAAAGATTTATATTAGTAATTAAGCTCCGATTAATTCAAGTCTATATAATTTTGTGTTGTGTATATATAATTGTATTATATTTATTTATTTACCTTTATATGCAAAACATACTAGGTATATTACATTATTTTATTTAAAAATCCCGAGGAGTTTTGAAAAAAACTGATTTAGGGACAAGCATATACCTAACAACATTTATTTATATACGTTTTTACATATCTATGTTTACTAATTTAGTACAAAAACAGAGTAAAAATTATTAAATATATTTATATTTGTTTATACCTATAAATCCAAAACAAATTATTAACTAATAATTATATTTCGGGTGTGATTATCTTTTTCTCGATCAACTAGAGTCATATTGCTTATTCAAAGTTCTTTTCAAACAAAAATATTTTTTAATTAACATGTCTTGTTCTTATTTTTGGATATTGGTACGCTAAATCCTTGTGAGAATTGTTTAAAACTGTTCTTATAATTTTTAAATGATGCTTGTTATACCTACTCTCAACTCAATTGTTTTCTTAACACGAGACTTTAGTCCCACGGAGTTAAGTTCTTGACTCTAGATTCTGCCTCTTTTGGATTTCCCTGCGATTGCCTTTAGTACTTTCATCTCTGACGTTCTGAGCAGTTATTTGGTTTTTCTATTTAGTTTTTCTACTAGGTTTTTTGTATTTTTTTATTTTCTCTTGATCTATCTTCGCCTCTGTTATATACACCATGATTTGGTCTGACACACGTTTTGTATATCCGAATTATGTTTCCAATAATCATGTGTTCATTGTACTATACGACATTTCTTAGGCATCCAGACGTTTACTAACTGAGATGGATATGTTCTCATCATCACTATGGCAGCATCATCTGCATGGCATGTGATGTTAATGACCTTATCTCCCTTAGTAGATTCACTCCTTTTTTTTATTCTTAAAAGCGTTTTTTTATATATATTTATTCTACGTGTGTAAGAAAAGGCTTTTGGCGTATATATTGTTGTGCTATATTTAGTTATAAAGGTGCTAAACTTGCTTTGTTTCTTTGTTGTTTTCAATATGTGTTATTTTCTAAATTTTAATATTATTTATGTCCCGAATTGAGCTGTTGTAACTCCTGGGAATGTAATTCAACGTATTATACTTGGAAAATACTTTGTGTTATATGATTTATAAATAAATAGATAAATAAATAAGTCTTGTGTCCACATAATGAAAATAAATTAATAATTTAAAAATAAAATAAATTGAATTGTTAGTTTGGTGCTAGAAACATTTTAAATAAAATAAATTAATATAATTTTCAGAGTAAGTGCGCACAAATGTGATTTTTCTCGATTCCGCATTAATATTGTAGTTTAAATAAATATTTTGCCTGATTCTTCGTTTGTTTTGTTGCAGTCATCATTTTTGTTTTGTTTAATTTATTTATTAATAAACTTTTATTTCACATGAAAAACAATACATAATACATAGTAAAAAAAAATAAATACATAAAGAAATAAAAAATAGAATGATTCAATATTATTAATACTTAAAGCACTAACTTTGTGGTCAAACATTTTACTAAATGTTATTAAATATTTGTATATAACCACTTACTGACTTTTCTATGTCTACCGGTTTCGAGACGTACCCGTCTCTTCGTTAGGACACCAATTAAACCAACATGCAAAACCCACTATACACCTTCCCATAGTTGTTGCACAAAATTATAAAACCAACATGACATGCATTTTAATTAGTACATGCACTGATTAGGACATTTTTACTCTTGGTTTAATTGGTGCCCTGATGAAGAGACGGGTACGTCTCGAAACTGGTAGACATAGAAAAGTCGGTAAGTGGTTATTTACAAATATTTAATAACATTTAGTAGAACGATTCAGGTTAAACTTGCCAAAAAAGAGTCATCCTCTTGTGTTTGGCAAGTGTACAAAATAATATGAATAAAAACAAAAATGCATAACGAATAAAAATAAAAATAAATTAACAATTAAAAATTGAAAAAATATAACTATTTTTATAATTTATTTAAATATGCTAATATGTCTTCTTGCCTATACTGATTATCGTGGTTTCGGCAGGGTTTAAAGAACACCCTGTATACATGTACATTTTACATAATATGCATATATACATATTTATACAATACATACGTTCTATATATACCTACTTACATTTTATTATAAATTTATTTTTTACTAATATGATTCGTGTATAGTGCGTAGTATGATTTTTCAAATGGTTGATACCAACATGCATAGTCAAGGAACCAGTAATAAAACTCATAAAATAGAGTTTTTTCATTTAAACTTCGAAACATATTTTTTGTTTTCCGGGAATGCAGCTGAGATGTATGGTCAACAATGTTTATTTCCGAGAGATTGGAGAAGGTACGTTTTCCTGTAGAAGTGTTAAATCGCTGGAGTTCCATTCTACGAGGAATGTTTCGCCGGATTGTTAATTGAAAGGCAGCGAAGGGGTTTATGGAGGAATAACTCAATCGCTGGTAAACCCCGGGTATTGTTGTGTCAATGGTAAATCTCCCGAGCACAGTGCTGCCGGCTGCAGCAGGAGCGAACGGCATCAGTACCCGGTACAGGGTGCCGAGTACCATCTCCAGTCTCTAACACTAGGCTCTGGCCGGACCGGGTAGCGGTCGCTGCTCACCGTTCCCCGCTCACTGCTCACCCATTACCCGCGCATTGCAACACTCGCCCTAATTTATTATCCGACCGGAGGCAACATCGGATAAATATTCTATGCCCGGCGCTGATCTTGTAAGAGATAGGACTTAGTCCAGATAGAGTACCCCGGGAACCGCTTCTTCTCCCGCTGTAGGCTTCTCTTGAAACAAAACTACCGATTCTTAGATAACTACCTTGTCATTATTTTTTCTACTAATTACGTAATTACTCAATACTATTGAATGAAACTTGATCAAAAATAAAATAAAATAATTCGGGTTGTTGTCCCATGGCTAGTGTCTCGGACTCGCGGACCAAAGGTCCGTCGTTCAAATCCCACTCTACCCCAACTTGATTCCATTTTCTAATGTGAGTTATTTGCAACTCGTTGAGAATGGCCCTCAAAATTAAATATTTGGGTAAATCATAAGAACGCAAATATTTCTTTTTAAAAAAAAAAAAAAAAAATGTTTTTTGCAAATTTAAAACGTTGCTCTTCTCACCAACAGGGGTGCGAAAAAATCCAGTAAAAAGAAAAAAATCGGTAGAAATTATAAGGAATTTAAGGAAATAATCTGATGGGGATCCATAAAAAACTAATGTTGTTTGTAAACGTTCAAAAACAAACTTTTTTATTACAAAAAAAAAATGTTTTTCAACTTTTTGTATATGCATTCTCGGGGAACGCAGCCCTGGTGAACGACGAAAAAAACATTTACCTTCCTAACTTTTCTTCTACTAAATAAATAAAAGATTTTTACGGCTGTAAATACGCCTATGGCAAACATCTACATACATTTCGCTGAAAACCGCTCGTAAATCGGTCCAGTAGTAATTAAGTCTATCGAGGACACATACGAACATTGCCTTTTATATATATATATGCATATAAGATACCACAATACATAAGCAGTAAAATAAAAAATAGGTATTCAAAAGCTTCACCTATTTACTAGTTTATTAAATAGCCCCAATGCTAATTACTCTTAAATACCAATGCAGCAAATTATCCAGGATAACGACAAGATGACATGTTCAGATAGTACACAATGTACACTTACTTGTGGGATAGTAAGCAAAATAAAACGATAAAAATATATCGTGCTGCCTACGGTACTTATCAAAAATATATTTTAATAGAGGTTTTGCTGACCAATTCTTTAGATTTAGTGGCTCATAAAAAAAGTAATGCTGATAATTAGGTACGGGTACCTACAAAAAATATTATTTGGTGACTACTAAAAATACGTTAGAAAAATACAAGAATATTTACAATGAGGAAGTTCAGTGATTATTACATTTTTTTATTTGTTCATAAAGTATCAAACTAAGCCAATTTAAAAAAAAAAAAACTAAGTATCGTATTCTCAGCGCTATGACGTCATGCGAAGTAGTTAATTTTTATCAAAATCATTTTTATTAATTATTTTCATACGTTTTCGAGAAACTTCGCAGCACAATTTAACGTAGTTATGCAGAAAGCAGCCAGTCCACAACTTTGAAAAAATGAGATATTGATGTTATCGGGTGCAGTAAGGTCAATTCTATGTCCTGCTAAAAACAGCCAGACCGCTTTCATACAAAAAATTGTTTTAATCACCTTTTGAAAATGGTGTTCATCACAAAAACGGTATTGCTCAATTCGCAGAAAACACCCACAGCACTAGAAAAATATTAACGAATTTTAAAAATTATTAAAACTGGTCAAACATATAATTAGATTCTTGTTTGTAATATAAAAAAAAACTAATATATTCATTGTTTATCATTTGGTAGAGTTAAAAACATTCCGACTGTTGTGTAGATTAGTTTATTCACTCATTTCACAAAGGTGCTATTATCTCAGTTTCTCTTTTCTATGGCTGGCTGCTTTCTGCAGAACTACGTTCAATTAATGCTCTAATTTTTACTGCGCATAAGAAAGCATTTTTTAAATTCAATATTCCCGTTGCATTGAACTTCCGCAGTGTCTCAATATTGTAAAATGTGTCGAACCGAGAGAAATAAGAATATATTTAGAAAACACGAATTGGTATACCATTACGTCGTGTTACATTACAATAGCTCATGACACTGCAATACAGTATACCTAAAATATTTAATATGTTACCAAACAATATTAAAAATACTGAGTTAAATACAGGAGTTCGACGTTTGCTCAAATTATGGTTATTAGAAAAAAGTTTTTTGTATTAGTGATAGTTTTTAATTTTTCAAAATGTAATCTGTAATTGTTTTTCAAGTAAAATTATTGTTAATGTAGGCTAAGTGTAAATAATTAATGTAATTTATAAGAACCTGCTGACGAGTTGTATGTATGCAACTCAGCAGGACTTTAATTTAAGAATTTTTTGTAAATATTTTTGAAAAAAAAAAAAAAAAAAAATAATAAAAAAATTACTATTTTCCTTGTCACATGATATTTTCCCGTTCCCACGGGACGCCGACCAAGGTAGTAAAAAGGTGAGTTTATCTGAAATCATCACCGATTTATACGTACACTTTCCCAAGTACGTATTAGTATTTGTTATCTAATAAGCAGCTAGACGGGTTTTGCGCATTTCGCCAGTGAACCCTGTTCAAATGTTGTAGGCATAATAGGTGCACTCAATTTACCCCGACTTGTTCCTCAGCGACAGTATTACGTAGGATGTTGCGCAATTAGAGAGATGTGATGTAACTGATATATCGCCCTGCTATCTCAGTGCATTGAAAAATGCATCACACGTAACTACCATATACCTGCATGGTAACATTACGTACATACTAATATAACCTACCACAATGGTGATTAGGTGTCCGTGAGTTTATCGAGCATTGTAATGCATTGTTCCTCGTTCTAGCCGAAGAACGGTATCTGCCTCGTGTACAGTAAGGTCAGTTTTTTTCTCGATTAAAACGCTTTGTTTTAAAATTTAATGAAATGCCGCTCGTGAATTTAATTACCTCGGTTCTTGGATAGCGGGCGATGGCAGTTGCAAGCCTGAAATCAAAAGAATAGCTGGGATTGTGCAAAGTGCAATGGCAGGTTTAAAAATGATATGGAAGGACAGAGGCATATCGGAAGCGACAAAAATAAGTCAGAACTTCAGTTTTTTTAATGTTTTTATATGGGATGGAATCATGGACAATAAGGGCAAACGAACGTAACATGAAAGATGTCTTTGAAATGCAATGCTCGAGGTGTATACTAAGAATATTCTGGATAGCCGAACGCACCACTGCCTCCATCCTTCAGGAACTGAAACTGACTGGCAAACTCTTTACCATATGCCTCAGAAGAGTTTTCCAATGTTTTGTCGACCTTGCAAGGAGAGAAGAACATTGCCTCGAGACGCTTGTTATGGTCGGCAGCGTAGAGAAGAAGAGGACGAGAAGGTCTCCATGACCAGATGAACACTGCAAGGGGCTCTTCATTGTTGATAGCTCTCAGAAATGCGGGGTACCGAGACAAGTGCAGGACGGCAGTTTCGAGGAGAAGAAATGCCATTTGGCAATAAGCCCGCCAATTTACAAATAACATTATGTAATAAAAGTTAAATATTTTTATTTTTTTTAAATGCCGCTCAAAGTACCTACGTGCATAGTTAGATGCTAAATCCAGGTTAAGACGATTCTTAAAACATATTTTGGAATGCCATCATACAATGTTTTCATCTTACAACAACAACAACAACAAACCATCACGCCGTTTCCCCGTAGGGGTAGGCAGAGAGGATAGAACGCCATAACACTCTATCTTGGCATACAGACCTCGCTTCCTCTACATTCATACATCTTCTTATGCACGCACGCCGATTATTCCTATTTTTGACATGTCCATCTTCAAGTATTTGATGGACTTGATCGTGCCATGTCTTTCTCGGTCTTCCTCGTTTTCTGCATCCATCAACATTTGCATCGTAGATCCTTTTAGCCGTTCTTTCGCTGTCCATTCGCTCTACATGTCCAAACCAACGCAGCACCCCTTTCTTGATTCTGTCAATAATGCATCCCTCAGCCTTACACACTTCACGGATCTCGACATTTGTGCACCTATCATACATCGTTTTACCACACATTCGCCTGAGGGATCGCATTTCGACAGCATTCAACCTACTTTCATCATTATTTTTCCAATTCCATACTTCGCTCCCATACATTAGAGTTGGAACTAGAACTCCGTTGTGAACTGCTAGTTTAGTACTATACTTACTATATTCTCACTATTTTCTATACTATATTTTCATCTTACTATACTTATACTTTGTCCGCCTCGTATTCTTGCGATCAATGCACTTGCCTACCATTTAGTTAGTCACAGGATTCGATTCTCAACGTGCTTGACAAGACATATGCTATAAATGTGATACGAGATATGCTACGGCTGGTGGACCAATGCAGTTCCTTATGCACCATTAGATGAGGACAGATAAGTTATGAATATTAGTTTTATTCGATCGATAACAAACAATATTATATTATGTGGGAAAATCAAAAGATTTTATTGGAATAGATTGAAGGGTATCTCAACGGGAACATTAACCTTATAAGTGCCTATTTATAATCTCTTTGCAAAAATCATAATAAAAAGTCCATTTCGATTGAATTAATAAACTCAGTGTATTTACTTCTTATCGCCTGTATTCTTGCTCAATCCAATCAAGTACGTTTTAAGTACTTTACTTCTTTCTGCACATGGATGCCAAGGCTACCAGATCTCGGACAGCTTCTTCAAGTGGCTTTTCTCGATCGACAGCGAGCAATTTTAGGCAGTAGGTATTTCAATGGTTTTTTTATAAACATGTTTCATTTTCTAGTACGATTTTTCATCAATATTTGTTAACTAAATACACACTTCTTCATTACACATGTCAAAGTTGTAAACCAGTATTATCTACGTATTGATTCGTTCGGGGTCTAATTTTCCCGGAATATGCGTCGGTTATGTATGTAGGTTTGTATGAGGCCAAACGTGATCAATGTCCACCGTAATGCATTATTTATTATGTATCCATCTACTCGGCGTTTATATGTACATTCAAACTTCAAGTCCGTCCTGAACGTTCACTCAATTTCTCTCCGTGGCATTTTATTTATTCGATGAATTTTAAGCGAAAAGAAAGTTGCACCTGAGAATGTCAACTTATTTTTTAGCGAACCTTGCGATAATAACCACGTAGTGTATTTTTTAAAGATTAGTATTGCTCTTTTTTACGATTATTTTCGTTTTACTTTCTCGGAACGCTATCAATCACCCACCTGACGTTCGCGTTAGAGCGAGGTCCCTTCCACCATTTAGTGATATTATAAACAGTTACTACCGAACTGATATAACAATAAACCGTCTAAAGAAGAGGCGATCAATCAGAAGGAATGGAATGGAATGGAAAAACTTTCTTTTATTTTTATAAAAACTGTGAGCTGAGAGCTGTTTTGACATTAATAAAATAGCATACTCATTACCCACCTCTGCATATTGTGATATTGGCGAGACTGGAGAATAAATCTCAGGCGACAATATAGCGGCGGCGGCTATTATCCTAATAAGGACTAGACCTGTCCTGGCATACACCAGGCTTTGCTTTATTATGAAGGTATAATAACACGCACCTCAGCGTCATACCTTCCGATTCCACCCCCACTAAATGTGAATCTGTACATCGTGAAACTTCCAACAAGCGGCTCACCTTCACGCTACATCGGTGAACATTTGTGGAGAACTATTTACCCGTTTTCTGACTATCGAGATAATTAAAATCATTACAGAAAATATTCTCGTTCAAGTGTCCTTCGATTGAGCGTTATCATTACTGTTTTTTATTGAAAATAATGGCCACAAAATCAATCATCCGTATCTATATTTCTTAATTACTGGAATTTAATAGCTAAGTTGGCTTATTAAATTATTATTCGTGATTATCATTGCTGTATTGAATTTGAAATTTCAACTTCATAATGTTTTATAATCTTTTTTTACTTTCAATTTAATAGTTATAATAAGAAATGATTTGAGTTTCCATAAAACACCAATGCATATTTTGAGTTTACTCTTCAGAAAAGTAGAATTTCATTTGACTTTACGTGGTATTTGTATTTCTATCATTGCAACAACAAACAATTGTGTTAATGACCACAAATAACAAGTCAGTGGCATTGGTTTCTGATTGCAAAATTTCTCCGAACATTTATTGAAATCATGAATACATCGTTAGACACTTGAATTTTCTCCGGGGTGAATCGTGTCAAGGATTTATTTAAATGTACCTACCCAATTCCGTATTCACTCTAATCATTTTGATAAAATCTCGAAATTCAATAGAAAACATGCTAACCTAACTTGTGTCTAAATAATTTTGCGATTGCAAATCTCAATCGACTGGCGAAGTATTTTTTAAAATACGTTAGAGGGTACTGAATGCCTAATTTTAAGATCCGAGCCTTTATTGAGTGTCATTTGATACATACATACATATATTAAGGGCATATTATTTAACTGTGGTTTCATCATTTTTCTTTTAATTGAAAACCCAATTTTTACTAAAAATCTTACTTCACGTGACTTGAGGAAAACTTTAAGTAATACTATATATTATGTTATTGTGTGTGTAATTAAGAATTGTAACGTTTACTTTCTAGTTGCAATTACGGGGAATGGTAGATAGGTATCCTTGTATAAAAATCGTTCCTCAATTTTATTTTAATGTGCATGGCAACAAAATACTTCGTTATCGGAAAAATCGTAGCAAAGATTTATTCAATATCACCCTTCCCTCGCTCATACCTGTCTGCTTATTAAAGGGGCAATGTAGTGAATTCCAAAAACCCATAGTAAAATAACTATTATATTACTTTTCTGCCCTGCTGAGCCAAAAAGTCGTAACTGGAAAAAATCCGTTTCGCTTTTTTTTTCGTCATAAACATTTGATATTCTCACATATTTACGAAGCCAACAAGTTATCTTCGCAACTCAAATATGAGATATTCTCTTGAAAAAAAATTCTTATTTAAAAGATAATTAAGATTAGCAAAGCATAAAACAGGAATGTCTTGTAAAGTTTTCAATTTACCGGACACGACTCTTAGCCTTAGCGGGGCAGTATCACGCATTGTTAGAATAATGTAATTTTGACATTTATTTTTTATTTATTTATTATATTGAAAACATATTATACATAATTATATACAATATTCCCAAGGAGTTTTTAAAAAAAAAACTCATTTAGGGACACACAGATAATATTTTTTTTTGAGACGTTTTTAAATTTTAAACTATAATATTATTTAACAAAAGCAGAAAAATTAAAATTATGATATACTACAAATTAAAAAGGGTATGAAAAATACTTGAAAATAACAGAATAAACAGAATACTAGGCATGGAAATAAATTCAAAATAATGTTTACATTATGCAATCTGGGAAAGAAAATTGAAAAAGTTTAAAAATTACATGGATGTATATATACATACTGAACTAGTACAAAATAAAATCATTTTTTTTAATTAACAAAATATGCGCACACCCAATACAGGTTAATTTTTTTTATCAAAAACGTTGAAAAAATTGAAATTATGTATACAAGCCAAAAAAAGTATATAAAAAGAAAAAAACACAAATAACATTTAAATAGTATTAAAAATTACATATACAAGCAAAAACGGTGAAATATTAAGAGGTATATGTTCAAGATGCGCATTCTCTATAAACTAACATTATTTATTCAAAGTACTTCTGGAAAAAATAATTCTTCAATTCGCACGTCCTGTTTCTATATTTTGAAATAGGTACTTTAAATTTTTGTGGCAATTTATTAAATTCCTTGAAACCTATGTATTGTAAAGATCTAGTACCAAACTTCGTAGACTTCACAGATCCAATATATATATTGTTTTTTGATCGAGTACTGTACCGATGGATGTCTCCAATGAAAGCTGGCTTTATGTTACTGTGCATTGAGTCGAGAGTAGTATTAATGATAGTGTCAGTCATTATTTCATTAATATACTGTATTATTTTGAAACCGCGTTAAAAGAGATTCCGTTATAATTTATTGTTTTGAACGTAATTATATGAGTACTTTACAGTTTAAAAGCACACCGAATCCTGTCACTTGGATATGTCTCACATCTCCGTGTGGTCCCATTAATTCTTTCAACTTAAATAAAAATAATTGAGTTTAAGAAGAAGCTACCTATTCGGTAGATCGGTCGATAGACAGAATAGTGCTTACACTACACAGTAGGTAATCGCGGGGTGAGCGGACTGCGGTGGCGGTGTAATCGCTTCTGAAAATTAATGCTAACACTTATTACTATAATGATACGAAATACACCAAGTTCAGTCAACTTTACCTGAGCGTTGAGTCGCGCTGTTTTGCTTTACTGAAATTGCAACATTCCACGTTCAAGCTTAGGTTAGGTTAGTAAGTGAATGTACCTATAAGCTAACGTAGTCGTCCTTTTCAGGAAGTATTAAATTTACTTGCTTGGGTACAATCTTAAATCAAATTCAAACATCAATAAATAATCATTTTAGTCGCCATGGTTCCTTTTCCGCACCAAATGGTCCATAGGACACTGCATTGGCACATCAACCGCAGCGTGTCTAAATCATTTTTGCTAGATAAAGACAATATGGCCAGTCTTGCGCTTTGGGTGCCTGTACAGAAATATTGACGGGCAAAAACACCTGAATTTAACACAAGACGTCTTGCATGGTAGGCAAACGCGCTACCCATTTGACCACGCGGCCCTTTGTTGAAAAATTGTTTTAAATTTCTGACAAAAAGAGTTTGTTTTCAATAATTTGTTTCAAAAAAATATTAGCGTTCTTATGATTTGTCCAAATATTTCAATATTTGGGGGCTATTTTCAACGAGTTATAAATAATAATAATAACTCATGATTGGATAATAGGAATCGAGTTGTGGTAGAGTGGGGTTCGAACTTTGGACCTCTGATCTGTGAGTCCGCGTACTAGCCGCAAGACCACTACCCGGTTCATTTATTTTAAGGAAATATGCCAAAGTTTACTTCTATTAAAACCACGTTTGATATTATGATAGGTGTGCGTGAATTGATTTGAGGTTAAATGAGAAAGATGGATTACAATTGAAGTTATTTATTGAGTAGATACACACGAGTTACATCCTTACATTTTTGTCCAGAAGGAATTTACAATAGCGTACACTGGACGGAGAGCTGTGGTAATTGGCACGAAATGTCAAGACGAAATGGACTTAGTTCTTCCAGTGCACGACGTTTAATTTCTTGTCCGATCTGACGTTGCAGCGGATTACGCGTTGCAGATCAAAGCGGGGTTCGGCTCTGCCAACCACACGGCTTTAGGTGTTGCTCTCCACAATATTTTTAATTAAAAAGGTACCAGTAGCAATATAAAAAAATAAACATTTTTATTAAGATTCTTTTTTAGACAGTTTTTCAAAGGAGTACCGAATTAAATTCGGATAATTGAAAAAAAACATCTCAATAAAAACAGCATTACGAACAACCTTTATGCGACGATGATATTATATTAGTTTATATAATTCTTTTACATCTCGGAAGCAGGTGAACTTTAATCATAATTGTAAATTTTACGAGCTATTAAAATACTTCCATTACCAGTGATATAACGCTTTTCGCAATTATATTTATGTTTAACTTCTCTTACTTCATTGACTGATTCTACTTGCTGGTAAATATTATTGTAGTTCTTTTCTCCGCCATTAAAATGCTTTTATTGTGCACTTGTTAATAGCATGTACACGTTGTAAATGCATTGGGAAGTTTGTTTTAAAATGAAAGCTCTGGTCATTAATCTATATATAACCGCTGTAGAGAATACTCCAATACATGTCATTGTTTTTCCATTCTGTTCCGCTATTAGGAGGGTTTATATCATGTTCTGTAGCGCGGACTACACCAATGTCTAATGTCATTGTTCTATGTTTATTGCTCGCCTTGCGGTAGAAGTAGAAACGGAAAATTCTCTAGAGAAACTTAACGACTAATTTCATTGTAAACCGCGTCGCCGTAAGTCGTAATGGAACAGCCATTTTGATTTTATCTACAGTTAAAACTCTGTGTTTAAAACCAACTTTGCGTCGACACGTTTTGTTAAATTATTAATTTCTTTTAAACTTTCGCTGTTTTTAATGAATACCATCGCAAGTTATTGTTTTTCATTATTTTCTGACGTATAATTTAACGCACTAGCTATTGAAATTGTTAACAATAGAATTGAACCGCTGTTAAATTTACAATGTTTACACACATTTAACACTGTGACTAAACACATTTCCAGAGACGCGTTTTACAAACTGCACATTCAATAGTAGTTTGTTCTTAATCATTTTGATTCTAAAATAAAAGAATCTGACAATAATTGAAAATGAAGAAATGGGATGATTTTTTAGAAGGTATTTAAAATTTGATCGGGTTGTGGTCCTGTGGCTAGTGTCTCGGACTCACGGACCAAAGGTCTGTGGTTCGAATCCCACTCTACCCCAACTTGATTCCATTTTCTAATAGTGAGTTATTTACAACTCGTTGAAAATGGCCCTCAAAATTAAATATTTGGGTAAATCATAAGAACGCAAATATTTCTTTTTCTATTAAAAAAAAAAAAAAAAATCTTTTCTTTCTCAAAAAAAATGCATCAATTTTACATCAAGTTCATAATACAATTCATTGCAATGAATAATATTTACCTTTTCCTAGATACCACTTCTTAATGTGGTTTTGAATACTGTAAACGACATAATGGCATAAAAAAAATATTTTTTATATTTTCGTTTTTAATCTCTATTTCGGGGTTTGTGAGCTACCTACACCGTTTTAGACTTTTCGAGATCATCAGTTGTCCGTGGGATAATGAAACCTCATGAAAGCGCAATGCAGAAGCATCGATGAGGATCCAAGGCACATTCATTCTGAAATAAGCCGCAATACTTATCGCATGGTTAGAACAGTACAGGTAAAAATGACAATAAATGATAATAAGACACAAAATGTCCTGATCTCTTCAAGTGAAACGGAAGGCCTTCTGATCTCTATCCATAGTCCGGCTTCTGTTGAAATCATTTTCTGTGGTTTTCTATTCATTTAGCAAATGCGGATAAGTTTCCATAAATATCCACCGCCGAAATTCCATCCCTTTTCCATCACTACTTGGACAAAGATATTTGGAAAACAAAATTAACTTGGGAAATCTAAACATAACATATTATACTATAAGCGAGGTCAATAATACTGCAACTCCAATATTGTAAAAAACCTCTATTTTGAAAAAGGAAGTAACCGTGAATAAATTAATCGATAAATTCTTTAGAAAATTGAGTGTAAACTAGAGATGCCACGAATATTCGGCTACTATTATTTGGTATTCGGCTTATTCGGCTACTTTTTTAATATTCCAATACCAAATCATGAAAAAATGCACATATTACTCAATAATGTATCTATTTTAATTACAAATTATTAGTTTAATACTCAAAATCTATTAGTGGTAAGTTGTGATGAATAAAAACTTTTTTTTGTTGGTAGCAAACGATTACGCTTTTTCTCTAGAGATCTTGTTGTTACACGGCGAACACATAGCTAGACATTCACTACAAATCTCATAATATTCCCAAATAGGCGATTTTTTATTAAATGGTGCCATTATGTACAATGAACAAATAATTACTAATTATAATTATAATTATTACTAACAAGGACTATTAGTAGCACAATGTGATGTAATAATGAACAAATTACGCGTGTCGCGACATGGTATATTCACAAATGACACAAATACCTCTCCAGCAGGCTTCTTCTGCCACAATTTCGTTTCGTAAGTTCGTTCGTTCGTCACATATCCATCTCACTCTAACGCAATTAAAATCGTATTTCACACTCGTTCGCTCTCATGCGATACGAATGAATTGACGAAACGAATTAGTTACAGAATCCTTTCATTCTGTCACTGTCGCGCGCGAAATGCGCACATCTTTTGTCGAAGATTCGGCGCTTCGGCCGAGAGCGAGCATCGGCGGTATTTGGCCAAATCGCTATTCGCGGCATCTCTAGTGTAAACATATTTTGTTTGCTTGCGTCGATTCCTGTTATCATCATGTATCATGTATGATTTTGTATTATAATCTATCATATTCCGGCTCTCAATGTCTCTATTACGGGCCAGGTATACATATTTATAACACCGTTCAAATCAGATTTGTTTCGCGAAGTACTACACTAGCTCGCGGTTCATGGCTGACCGGTATTTCTGTTATCTCCAACATGGCTCTGTTCAGTGACTGGTCCATACACCATGGAATACGAAGTTCCCATGATGTTGACCATTATTAAACTCCTTCTCGTGCATTAAAATTTGAAACGCCTCTCAATGCTTATTATTTTCACTATCGAAATACCTGCTGGTGTATCCGAATGAGCTTAAGTGCCGACGGCACATAATAGAGATCCATTTATCTCAAGTTGCAGACCAAATTTCGGCTCTTAATTGCCTTTTGTTAGACTCAGAATGCAACTTGACAAGTCGTTGGGAAAATATGAGATTTAGAGAGTTGAGACTTATATGATTCTTGTCTCCGTCGATAGCCAATACGATTAGATACGAAAATATATATATTTAGTACTATCTAGTAAGTAAAGCAGGGGTCGGAACGTCCAGAATCCACGATTCTATATTACCACAACCCGACTCCAATAAAGTGCGTATGAAAGTTCACAAGTTAAACTTATTTGAATGGTGATAATTTATTTTTCAATTTACTCCTTCTAATTTTTAAGTATAACATATGGTGAAAATTAAACGCTTTAAGGGACAAATACATGTTGCATATATATATACGTATGACTAGATATTGGCAACATATTAATTCAAATATGTTTAATGGGCTTTTTTAAATTTTATTATTATTATTACTAAAGTATTATTAAAGTAATTAAAAGGTGAGAATTAAAGAATAAAACTCTGCGCCCTCTCCATAGCTCCATATAGGGTCGCCCATGACATAGTTTTCACCCAGTCGATCGACCGAGCTGCAGCTCTGCCTCTGCTTTTCATCCTGGCACGCTACCCGTAATTATTATATTCTCCAGATTTTCTGGGTCCCGTTTGGCTATGTGTCCGAAGAACTGCAGAGTACGTTGGTACTCTTCCCAGCCATTCCATTGACAATGCGATCTACCCTTCACGACCCTGCTCTCCTTCCACAGCTCCATATAAGGTCGCCCGTGGCATAGTATTCACCTGGTCGATCGACCGAGGTGCAGCTCTGCCTCTGCTTTTCGTCCTGGCACGCTGCTCGTGATTATTATACTCTCCAGATTTTCTGGATCACCTCTGGCTATGTGTCCAAAGTATTGTAAGAACGTGAAATTTTGCGTTGAGTTCCTCCAGTATGGAGACATTTGTTCTTCTGGCTGTCCATGGTATTCTCATCATTCGATGCCAACACCACATCTCGAAGGCATTTATTCTCTCCTGCTTACGTGTTTTTATTGTCCATGTTTCTGCGCCACATAATAATTTTAGAAACACAAACGTTCGCACTATGTTACTCGGTGTTTTATTCAAGTATACAATAGTTTATTGCAATAACTTCTGCATTTTTAACTTAAAAATGGCAAAAAGTAGACTCCCGTGTTTTATCCTCTGGAGCAGATCTAAGTATTGATTTTTCTGCCCTCTTAGGCAAAAAATTTAGATCTAGTTTAGATTAGATTATTAAGAATTAACATTCGTATTTCACGATGATTTATAATCTAAAGTGATACAGTTTGATTTAAATTTACGTACCACGTATAGACATCGGTTGATGCATAATTAAATAATAATATCTTTCTCTGTGTATTTCCGCATGAGAATTATTTCAGTCACGATGGGTGACTATCTTCCATAAACCACGTTTCGGTACTTTGATCGCCGAATTACCCCTCTATCCCCTCGCGTTATGTAATAATGGTCATCGAAGACCGCAACAAAAAACTGCTTGCCACAAATCCTCGTCAATTAACGACAAACTGGCAGTTATGCAGCACTATAACTATGAAGTCAACTGTCGGTTAAAGTTAACTTTGAATCAAACGAGTGGGCCAGAGAGGAATTATTAATTTATTATTTGTAACTTCGCTCTTACGAATTAGAGCTATTCTTGTTCCTAGGCTTGGATAAATTGGATTCAAATCAATTTTAGTCTTGAAATTCAAATATTATAATGTACTTTTCGGGGAATTTTTGTTACTTTATAAAACAAAAATACAAAAAAGCACGTCGTTAAATTACAAACGTTCATAAATATTACATTTTGAGGATTCTCTGTCACATTATTTTACGTAAAATAACGTATTTTGCCCCCCCCATTAGAGCTTACATGTCAAAACCGCACTACAGCAGCACTGCGCAGCGTTGCACTCCATACGAAATTTTGTCCCACAGCGCCGCTGTAGTACGATTTGACTTTTAGGGCAAATTGCAACGTTAATACGAGTAGTTGGAAAATTTCAAAGTATCAAATAGTTGTTGCGTTTTCGTAAAAATTGGCAAATTTGATTATTTTGTCTTACTCTTTTCATGTAACTCATTTTGACAAAAACTCGATAAATATTAACAATCAACTTTTTAATTTATTTTTTTATGCCACTGCCCTATGAACTTTTATTTGATTCCTTGAAAAGTGTAGTAGTGGATTTCGAGAACTAATATAAAAGGATAATTTATCGTTACGTTGGTAGGTATTATGTTATTTTAGCTGTTTTAAAATTGTCGGGCATAGCTATTTTATGTATTAATAATTTATTTATTTAAATACGAGTTTTTCTGGTAAGCTCGACACAAAGCGTTACTTTAAAACGTAATATTATATTGCTATTTTTACTGTCCTTGTACTGCCACATAAAACTGATAACCATACCCTCGTGTAACAATCGAACGAGATACGCAGTATTTGGTTGACCTATGCAGTACCTTATGCATCGTCGGGTGTGGATAAGGGTATCGGTTGCTCAAGTGGTTGGTGAGATTGAGTGGTTTGTGGCTGGATAAACCGCCAGTAAATGAAGGTTCACCTATCCTACCCATCCTGTGATCTCTGAACTTTTCATTTTTGTTTATTCTCCGCGTCTCTATGGCCATGGGTAGCTACGGTTGCTATGAAAACAATTTTCCATATCTTTAGCAACCAACATCAACAATCACATTTTTTTTCTTGATAATTTGTATTGTCAACTACCTCATGTTCATAATTTTATCTGCCTGCATCTGCTCGTCCTTTAATCATCTGCCCGCATCTGAACACCTTTACATTTTCTGACCGCCGCGCCACCACATTCATCTTTATATTTCCCGAATAAAGTGAAGGTGTTGTATTCACCGAAAAGGGGCAACACTACCCAGAAGCCCGGACTTGGAGATAGCATCCGGATTCCTGTTCTTTTCCGCATCTGCCACATCGCGCAAACGCATCTTTTCTCACCCCGAAAATATTAACACAGATCAACGATTCAGTCAAATAATACCCACGCAAAATTATAATCACAACACCAGGTATGATGAGGATGAATTTAAGTAGGTAGTAATTATCATTGATTTTTACCTAAAACCACATGTTTTCTTTTTTTTTTAATCAAGCCCTGATTCTTGTCTACTTAATCTAAAATCTAATCAAGTACAAATCGTTTATCATATTTTTAAACACAGAAACAAAGAATTCTGACAATTGTTTCGCCTTGTTGGGACATTTTTAAATGAATGTGAATTGAAGGTCAAAAAAAGAATATCAAAAAAAATAAAAATTTCAGGTACGCATAATGCAAGCATATACATGAAGTGAAATAATATTATTAATTAAAAATATTTAATAGTGGTGAAGATATTCGGTTCATTTGTTAATTTATTTTAAAAAATTAAATAAACAGATTCAAGTAGACTGAAATCAGTGTTAGTTTTTATATTAATTTTAAAATGTGGATTTCTACAAAATAAACACTAAGTCAATAAATAAATGCGTTCTCTTTAGAAAATATGCCTTAAAAAATGTTTATATGTATTCGTAGATACTATTAAGAAAATAATAAAAAAACAGAATAATTGAACCAAAGAATGTTCAAATGGGCTGCAAAATTACGTAAAAATCATTTTGACCATTAGAAATAAATGCAAGAATAAACGATTCAAAGCAAATATTTCTTATTGAATAGTTAGTTGATTCGGTTACAAAAGTATACTCGGAAACTATTTAGCCCAGTTCATATTTACCGCCTTGAGTTTATTGGCCTTGTGACAGTCCAAAATGACGTCACAACAGCTGTCAACTGCTTTCATTGTCTAGCCTCTAGCCTCGGCCGGTAGTAAGAAAAAGTGGCGATGACAATTCAACGTGAAAATTGTATTTTCTATTTATTGATTAAATCTTGGTCACCATTTTCAGAAGCGTTTTTGCCAAAAAAACTCATATCCTACGTTTTGACGTATTTTTTTCATTTCGAGATCTACAGATTGAAGATCCGAGGTCAGGCCCCCACGACGTTGACGACCACTTGGTGAATGCATCTCTATCCTGAGCAGTACGAAACAGCACCTTCATAGTTCTAATCCTGGTCCACTTCTCGGATGTTTCGAAGCCAGGAAAGCTGTTTTCTTCCGACTTCTCTACATTCCTTGATCTTTTTCTTCGTGCAACGTCGCTAAAAATCCTAGTCTCCTTCCCCGTAGTTAGGGCCTCTCTCTAGGGGGGTAATAATGAATCTAGAGGTTGGCAATAATGCTCGCCACCGCGGTCTCTGGACACGCCCTCCCCCAGTCTACGATATTTGGGTTGATAATGAATCTACTGATTTATTTTCCTGAATTTGTTTATTAGATTTTTACTTAATGCAGGTTGGCAACGCTGCGCTGCCTTCGTGACAAGCTGAAGTATGACATATTTATTACCTCTCAACACATGGCCAATCCAATATATGGAGAATCTTAATATTCGATTTATAAAAGAAACTTTACAGTAATAACAATAATTTGAAATCAATAAAAGTAACCCACGTATTAAGTAGGTACTATAAAGTATGAG
The DNA here is from genome assembly GCF_059751315.1 of Micrasema longulum. NCBI lineage: Eukaryota > Metazoa > Arthropoda > Insecta > Trichoptera > Brachycentridae > Micrasema > Micrasema longulum. The sequence goes on from NW_028277921.1 coordinate 1,502,949, forward strand.
CCAGCTCGCATGAAGACACAATAAATGTAATAAGAACCGATCAATGGCTGACCGCGATTGACAGTTCGTCCATTTGTCCCTCGCGCACGTTATTGTTCCATTTCTTCACTTATTTCCAGTGCAAAAAGAAAGTATTTCCTTTGTTGTGATTTGAATTCTAAGATATTGGCACAGAATTCCAGTTCCTAGTTCCACCTGATCTGATTTGGTCTCATATTAGCATATCGTTACTGTCTCCAAAAGTTACAACAGAGCACATTTATACTACTCAACCATTCGTCGTTCCTAATACTACGTGCATTCTAACAGATTTCTATATTTGAATTGTTTCCTGCATATAAACGAGGACAAAATACAATATATTTATCGAATGATATTATCGCAAAACAATACTTTAAGCAGCTTCTTTGGGAAATGTGGTTCAAACAATACAATGAATAGTGAATTTTCACGGCATGTAAAGTGATAACCTGTACTAGCCAATTGATTTTTTTATATTAATCCCAATGTACGTTTATATTATTTATTTTTATATTCGATCCGTGGTTCCCTCGATAGCGTCGCAAAATCACGGATCAGAGCTCCTTCAATCAATTTTACTTCTCTTAAATTGTTTACTTCAGTAAATGTTACACGGTGTGGAAAGCGGCCACTTAAACCAGCCAGTGACAGGTCATAAGCCATATAAATGCTTAGGTTTCCATATTTTCTTTTTTTTTAATATTTCCTATCTCTGTTGTTATTTGTCAAATACTTTTAAATTAAAATGTTCAAGTTAGTAAAATACATACCGCAAATACGATTTAGTTAAAAAAATCATACTATTACATTGTTTTAGCTTTAAAGAAGCTAGAAGCTACTTGTGTAGCTTTGAAACTGGTCATAAACAAAATAAATAATAATTTATCGTTAAAAACAGAACTGTTTTGTTTTCATTATTATAATGAATCACCACAAAACGAGTGCTTCAAATATAAATTTGTTAAAAAAAATAATCCTTTTTTTTACATAATATTACCACCCAACGCCAACGACGCGACACTGTTACATTATTATTTATCTAGTTTTTTTTTCTTCATAAATTAAAATACGTACGATTCTAAATCTTCATTTTTCTTTTATTACAAAAGTGTTGAAACCGTTTTTTTTTAAATAATTTTATTTATATAAGTTTTTACGTGCATCATAAATATATAATAGCTTCATACAATTTTTCATTTTTTGCCGTAAACTGTCGTTTACTTTTAAATAAAAAAACGTATTGGTTTGTTAATATAAAACTGCAATCACTCAACAGCTATTCCTATTTATTTTCCCGTCAGAACGCCGTTGCATCACATTTAGTTCTCCGTTTCTCGAATCGAAGTCAAACATTACATCACAATATATCCCAGTGGAAACGACGCGACATGTCCTACATAAAGTATGTTTGAACACGTTGGCCGATGATATATTATATGAAATGTGTGACACAAATAACATAGATCTTAGTATTTTCCATAGATCGGTACTACGAGTAGTTTGTACCAGTAGTTGGTCGCTTACAAAGTGGAATGTAAAAGAAACTTACCATAGTAGAACTTTAATCCATAATAAACGAAGCAAGTTCTCCCCTAAAGCTACTGAGCAATTAATATCAACGCTGCTACAATATTATTTATACATTATAAGCAAGTGGATACATTGTAACATCACAACTAAAAACTTTCTATAATTACGTTTTTTTTTCCATTTTTTTGTTAATAACAATATTTTCTTAACTCGATTAGTGTTGTTTATTGACAATTCTTGATGGAAATCCTCTTAATTTTTCAACTTGTGCGAAAATATTCAAAGTAATTATATTTTCCTCGTTATTCATTTCTTTTTGCAATAGTGTTCATCTCATCTCAAAAGGGTCAGCTAATGTATTTTCAATAATATAACCAGTATGTTTTCAAACAAGGATAATATAAAAATTACCTATCCTAACTTCCGTACCATATTTTTTTTAAAGATGCGTATTGAGTTTTTTCTTATACTGCATATCATATTAAAACAAACTTCTCTCAAAGCAAAATCTTTTTTGGGAGTTGCGTATATTTTGCCGTGCTTACTATTTTTAGACTGCAAAAGGTATGTGTCTTCTAGCTGCTCTAATTTTTGTTTTAAAAATTAACAGATAGTCGATTGTGGCCTTATTTATAAATTTCTCCGCATTTGCAATGAAGAGAAAACCCCAGAAAACATTTGCCCTGACATATGACTAAAAATTGTGAACTATAAGCTGTTTCTTAGTCACATATGACCTGAGAAAGAAAACCTGTAACCCCAAACGTATTTTATTTTAATTTTATTAGATATTAATTCAAACGTACAAAAAAAAAATTAAGTCGGTACTGAAAATTTTTTTTTACCTTCAACTTCGAATTTGATTTTTATTATTGATAATCCACAAATTAGTCAAAATAGCATGTATCTACGTATGTTTTCTTAAATTCCATCAAATTGTGTTTTATTAGTAAACTTTCAATAACCAAATTATGCTTATAAACCTAGGTTATCATTTTTTTGTTTAGTTTAAACTATTTGAAGAAATGCCAGAAAGCATAAAAAATGAAATTAATGTAAATATATTTAAAATTAAACCTAAAAAGTATAGATGTGAAAAATATTAGGTAGTAAATAGTGTAAATAGTGAATATAATTAATGAAAATGTACATATGAAACAGTTAATATTATAAATTAGGATACTAAGTGTATAATAAAGATAAATAATGTTAGAATAAGTATAGATGTAAATATTGTGTTGTAAATATATATTAGACTATGTAATACATAGAACTAAATAAATAAATAATAAAAAAATACAATACCATTGTTTAGTTTAAATGCAATATTTTTAACACTAGGGAATAAAATTAAAATTTCACCTCAAACTCGATTAATGCCCAATACAAGTTTTCATTTTTAACCATCGTTACTAAAGATTTTTAGTCATTTCGCTTTTTTAAATTTCTTGATCTACATACGTGTTTTTTTGTACGGAAAATATTTCCGAAGGAAACAAATAGATATGTACATTCTGTATTGATTTTACATTGTCTTTAACGTTTTAATAATTGTTTTCTAGATGTTGAATCAATTGATTTAATTGAAATTCTCGTATTACATACTAACTAAGTACACCAAGTAACTAGTTTTTTTATGGTGATATTGTAGAACTTGTTATGGTGTCCGACGCGGGCGGCGCGCGTCATCAGGGCGCGTGAAGAAAGCAATGCCGTAACGCGACCCATCACAATCCCCATACATACCCATACTATATATAGTAGATGTAATATTATTACGTATATGCCTGACTTATCCTTCTTTGGAATCAGGACTCAGCGAGGACCACGACCAACGGTCGGGAGAAACGATGCGTCACAGGTATAGTGGAAATTCTAACAATTAGGGGAAAAAAAATATTTGTTAATATTAAAAAATCACTTAAAAATTTAAATGCTTGAATAGTATAATATTGATTTGTTATGATTTAAATGTATTTATTTATTTATTGTTATATTATAAACATGAAATTATACATTTATACAAAGTTGTTTTGACAATCTAACTAAAGGTTATTTTCCTCGTTCTAAAAGCAAGTAAAAAAAAAGAAAAAACAGTTATCAATACATAGAAGAAAAAAAAATATATTAGACACAGTGAAAACGTAGTAGGACACAGAGTAAAATAAAAAACATTAAATAAAAAACGTAAACAATATACATTGTAAAAACAAAATACATACTCGTAGTAAGGAACATAGTAATTGACATACTAAAAAAAATATGTGTGTATAGCAAAAAACATATAAAATTACCTTGTAAAAAGAAAAAACATAGTAATTTTTTTTTTAATATGTGTATATGTAGTAAAAAATGTGTATATAAATAATTTATCACTTTTTAAAAAAAAAATATGAACCAACTAGTTTCGGCCGCACACAAACTAAGATTGTAGTTGATTCCGAAGAAAGCAATGTGTTTCCGAAACTATTTGGTTTATATTTTTTTTTGAAAAAGGGGTGCATACAAGACAAAGTGAGTTTATTTCAATCTATCGATTTATAATTTTGAATGTCCTTAAACAATAAAAAATAATTACTGAACGTTTCATAAAACAAATCTTACCCATATTTCTAGGCCAAAGAATTGTTCCTATACTACTGTTGCAAGTATTAAAAATAATATGTATGTACATAGGTTTATAATAGTTTGCAAATTCTGAATTGTCATAGACCTGAAAACGTTACCCTCATTTTTTTAAGAAATAAATAAAATGTTTTACAATTTGAAGTAAGATAATATTGCTTTTTTTGTCGAATGTAAATTATTCGAAATCAAAACTAAAATATTCGAAAAAATAGTCTCGAGTTTTTTCCTGATAATGACCAAAACTTAACTTCACTTTTAAAAAAAAATATATTTGTGACTAAATATGTAACATTTTTGTACTTTTTTATGTTAAAATAACGAGAAAACTTAAATTTATAGTGGATATTTTTAATTTTCATAAATTTAGTTAATGAATATTTTAAGTGCAAAATAAATACTTAAACTTGAAATATTTCAAATATTCAAAAGTGAGCATTTTTGGAAAATTGGTATCCATCAGTATTTTTATTTTTAATCTTTCTGAAATAAAAATAAGGGAAAAAAAAAAAAACTTTTAATTTGCATAAATACACCTGCATTATTCTTTTTTTATTCATTTATGATGTTTAAAAAATAAATTAGCTCCAATTTGGACATTAAGGAGTTTCACACGAAATTAATAAATACCTAAAATAATTTCTATTTATATTTGGTACAAAAAAAACATTTAATACGTATGCAGGTTCCTACTTTAGACACTAATAGCTCGCCGTGTGAAATTCAGATTACGGGACGCCTACCTGTATCTTCTGAGAAACCCTTCATTATTGCACATTACATAACAATATGTTCTCAGAATGATGATGACCTCACATTAATTGAATATCAAGATGATGTATTGATACAAGGGGCAACTATCATTCTTGATAAATTTGGATATATATAAGCAAATAAACAAAATTATAGCATGATTAATTTTGCATTGTGTGCAGGTATATCAAATAAATGAAATTCATTTCTTTAAACATGTTTATTAAGAACTTAAATTTTATTTTACTCTCATCCAAATGCACACGCCCTCTTATATCCATATTATGTTCAAGTACATATTTAAAAAATGTATCACAATTTAATGGGTATGATTATTATTTTAAAACTTCACTTGGTTGTCTTTAAACCTTGTCCATAATATGTAAATTATCATTGTTGACTATGTAAAATAATCAAATACATATTTATTTTATAAATTACATTGGCAAAACAACTACGTACCGGGATAAATATTTTTACGCTTTGTATGCAACACATAAAAGTTATTAATTTTCTGCTTTATCTGCAGCATTAGTCACAAACGTTAAATAAATAGTGATTCTAAAAGGAGTATTTATTTAACTTTGATGACTTCATTTGGTTATAATGTCTTATCTCAGATTTGATAAACAATAACTTGAACATAAAACACTTAAGCAATTTTTCCCTTAAAGTAAAAAAAATCGATGATTCAATTAATGTAATTTATGTATGGCTTTATTCTACGTTATTGGGTGCCGATAAAAGTAAACTTTTTTAATGGAAATGTTTTGATTTTTCAAAAAACTTTGGATTATTCAAAACCGTGATTTAGAAAAACAGAATCCAAAAATTGTTTTATATATGGATTGGTAAGAATATTGATGTATCCAAGTCCAATAATCCTGATCCTGAGATATTTTGACTTAAAGTAAACTCTAAATAAAATATAAAGGATATTTTCACCGAACCTTTAATTATGTTTCATAGAAAAATAAATAAATAGCTGAAAAAGAAAGTAAATTTCGATGGCTCAGTTCCATAGGAAGATAACAAGCCATTACTAGTTTTAATAAATGGCTGACCAAAGTTTTGGCAGATCTAAATTGATTTGTAACAAATAATTATTATATCACCTTAAGTAAAATAAATATATCTATTTCAAATATATACACAACGTTTACTAGTTTTAATGTTAAAGTTATGAAGATTATCACAACGATTCAATTCGTCATGGAGCTAAGAGATTGTTAAGTCAATTTATTTTCATATGAAAACATCTGTCTCCACAAAAGAAAACCCGTAGTTATACCTTTATATAATTGAAAAGCGGTGTGTTTTTTTTTTCAATTTAATAAATAGTAAAACTCAAAACTTATTTTTTTAGTTATCCCTCTATGGAACTGAGCCATAGATATTTTTTTTATAAGAAAATACAATCGAAATAACAAATATGGTTATGATTCACTATTATTGTGAAAATTTTCCTAATAAGGATTTAAAATGTTGATCGACACAATCAATACATATAGTACATATTGAAATCTACGGAAAAAATCGAAAGGCTACTATTCTGATAATAATAACTTTAATTTTATTGTTAAGTCTACGCGCCTTTTGCATAGCAATATTAAGTGAGCGTGTTACGCTTGTTGCAGACGTCATGACCAGCAGGCGCTACCATGGGTAACGGCGGGTCCCACGCGGCGGGGGGCGCGGGGCTCCCCTCCGCCCGCCATCCCACCCACTGGCAACACTCATTGCCTAGTGATCCCCAGCTGAAGGCATCCCATCTAAAGGTACTTACTCTAACGTTATTCTAGTATGATTATTTATTTTAAAAAAACATTTGCAAAATTTACAATGCCATAATTACATTAATCCCACCGCGTACCGTCCTAAAAAGCAGGCAATGCGATTTTTAGGCTTTATACGGCGGAACGCGGTCGCGGGGTTGACGTGAAGGGGGCAGAGAATGTAAGCTGGCGATATTGCATCTGGCGATGTCTTCAAGCAAAGAAGAAGACGAATTATATTCAGACCATTTGATCTACTTATTTACAATATATATATATTAATGATTCTTCTACAAATACTGTATTTTTTTATTTTGGGTCAAAAAATAAATTATCGTCGTTATTTGTCTTTTGAATTTATCAATACATTATTCAAAGTTATTCAGATGAAAAAATACTTTCGGGTTCCAATCCTAGCAAAAAAAATACCAATAATAAATAGCCCATTCCATCCTTTAGGAAAGCAAAAAAATATACTCACACCACTCACTTAAATATTAATTTTTCATTCTGGAATGCTTGTTAGAGCGGCAAAACCAACATGGGGGTGCTCTCCTGCGGTAATGCAGCAAATATATTATGGTGCTATTGAACCTCTTGTTACATATGCGGCCAGCTTATGAGGTGAAGCAGTAAATAATAAATGCAATAAGAAAAAACTTGACAGCTTACAAATACAATTTGCCATAAGATCTTGTAGAGGATACAGAACCATTTCACTCATCTCAGCTCAAGCCCTAACAGGGTTTACACCGTTTGACCTTAAAATTCAAGAAGGGAATGATATTCATAATGTCAAAAAATTTGGTAAGCTGTATTCCATTCCAGATGATCGCAAGTATCAAGGAAATGCAAACAATTTTGATTTACCTCACCAGTGCGAAAGAATTCCCGAAAGTATTATTTTACTTGACAAAGATATACTTCCTTATGCTCCCAATGAAATAAGAATATTTACAGATAGCCTGCTCGACGGCAAAGTGGGATCGGCATTTGTTCCTGCTGAGAGTGATAAAGAATTACCAGGCAGAACATTTAAATTAGACAATTTCTGCTCAGTTTTTCAGGCTGAACTACTCGCGATAAAATAACAGATATTCGATACTTTGTGAAGAAATATCAACGCATGGACAATAGTCATCATTCCTTAATTTAAACCTCTAAAAATAACTTCTCATGGCTCCGTGTCCGGTAAAAATTTGGGTCGTTTCGAAAGTACTTTGGTGAAGACGACGGAAGTATGCTGCATCAGCCAGCGTTGAGAATAACATTTTAGTGATTTTACCTGTAGAAGAAGCGCGGTAATGATCCTCCCAACGCTGCTACGTATTTTGTTTTACACAGCGTTTAGCAAAGCTAAGGGGAAATTCTGAGAAGAAAGGTGCCGTTCTTTTACAAGTTGCGGCTCTTGCTCGTTCATCCGCTCTCTCATTTCCTACGATACCAGCATGTCCTCTTATCCATCATATTTGAATGATCATTCCTCTTCTTTTTAGATGCTTAATTTTACTCTGAATATCTACAATTCATGGATCTACCGACCTAGTATCAGTCATAGCTTGAACGCCCGAACGACACTCTGATAATATTTTTTGCAATAACCCACCTCTCTGGTGGTTTTTTTTCTTTATCTTTGAAAAAATAATTCATTGGTGGTCAAGAGGAAACGCTATCTGACTTTTCTTCATTCAAACGTTTACACGTATTTTTCCCTGGATTATTTCACTAGAGCAGTGACTTTTTTAAACAATATTAATATTTATCATTGACGTGTCTCCATGTTTTTGCTTTTTTTGATAAGTTGTTTTTTGTGGTAGCTAGGACCATTCAAAAACTCTTAAAGCGCAGTTTTATCTGCCGTCTTCGAACGCACGGTAAACAAATATGTTAAATAAATTTGAAAAATAGAGAACGTACCTACCCAGAATATTTCATTCTCTTTAATCATTTAATCTCTACTATTTTTTAAAGAAACAAAATAGTTCCAGTTTCGAGGTGTGGAAAACGGGACAGCAAATTGTTTATTTGTCTATCGATTTTAGTCAGGCATAATCAGTCCGACTTGCAGTTTTTTTTTTTTAAAGAAATATGTGGGTTTGTGTTCATGATCATTATTCTTTCCTTTCCGCACCTAATGGTGCATCGGACACTGTATTGGTACACCATTCACATGGTATCTTGATCATTTTTTTTACGTGAAAGTGAAATGATCGGTCTTACGCTTCCGGTGCCAGTTCAGGGATTATGAAATATTCTAGTGTAAAACACTTTTTAAATATATATTTCATGTCAAACATGTCAGGAATCGAACCCGAGAGCTCTTGCATGGTAGGTAAACGCGCTGACACCACGAGGCGGGTACGTTTTACCTATATATTATGTCAAATGAACGCGATAGTAGAAAATAAAGTTATCAAAAATATATTCTACGAGTACTTCTGAAAAAAATACGAATTTTTTTTATTTTTTAAACATACTACTATGACATTTATTCCAGGTTTTGCCCGACTTGGACCAGAACCCCCGCCTTCGCAGCACCAACAATGGAGCCATCCTACACTCGGGGGGCACCATCAGTGGGCGGCGCCCCCTCTCCTTGGCTCTCCCATATGACCGGGACCCCGTGCACCATGTTTGTTCAGCTTTATTACTTGTTTATTTCCTTTTTTTAACACTCATCCAGGTTTCTTTACAAAATTACTTGTCGAATAATTATCTCGATGGAAATGTTTAATACATTTATAATCATTAACATATTACAACAGAGATGAATAACACTATGTAATAACACAATTGTTGATAAATCCACCTGGTCCATGAAGTATAGAAATTGAAAAAAAAAAAATTTCAGGCGTTGCCTAGTGTGTAGGTGAAATAATTGCAATTAAATGAATCCCACCCGCATAAATAAAGGTTTCAGCTCTTTAACTTCACAAACATCAACAGATGAAAGAATTGAAGGAATGTAGATGTTCAAATATGGGCAGAATGGTGAATGTTACACAGTGTGTAAAGTGGCCACTTAAACCAGCCATTGACAGCACATAAGCCCTGTAGATGCCTAGACTTCTATATTACCTTCTCTTAAATATTATTCATCTCTGTTATAATATGTTAATGTTAACAGCTCCCCAGGGAGTTGAATCCAGTCCTTGTCTACAAAAATTTGGACAAACTCAAAATGTTGTCGATACTACATGTATCTTTTAATTAATTTATTTATTATTTGTTTATTTACTTATTTATGGACATATGCAGTCCACTCTAACAATGGTAAATACAATTTCTTTTAATAAATACAGGTACTAATCAAATAAAAAACAACTAAATAATATTAAAGCTAGAACAAAAAAAAATACTACCTCGAGACAAGATCCGGTTTATCTTCGTGATTTTTTAAATCTATAAAGACTTTAAAAAAGTCTAGATCTTGTCTCGAGTTTACAATACGACACAATCGGCACATTGGTGCATGCAAGCCATAGTTTGTTCTGTGTTGACCAAGGAACAGCACATTATTATTTCGCAACCAGCGGATTGGATCATTGAATGCCACTTGTTCCAGTAACGATGTTACATCAATTAAACCATTCAGTAAATTAAACATAAATATGGAGTCAATGTTACTTCTACGTTTTTGACTTGAGATTTATATTATCTTTTAATATAAACATATGTATTTATCTTTTAATTTACTTAAGTAACGACACTTATAGCAATATGATACTTTTAATCTGTGTCCGGGTGGATGAAGAGTACAGTTGTGTGTGCGCATAGAACTACAATCCTGGACGAGTGTTTATTACTCAATTGATGCTCTCAAAAAATCAAGTGGAGAAATGTCCACCTCATAGTGTTGTAGTTGGCACATTTTCCTACCATATTCGAGGTCCCGGATTCAATTCCTGGGAAGGTGAGCCTGAAATATTTGTTTTTCAGGGTGTTTTTACACCAAAGTATTTTATTGTTCTTGGACTGCTACCTGAAATTTAAGACTGATCACCTTACCTTCCTGTAACAGATGATTAAGATACGATGCATTTAATTTAAGAGTGCTGTGCCTTATGCACTGTCATGTGCGGATAAGGATTTGATGAAGATGAATTTGATTGTAATGCCTCTTATAAGAGTGGTTCAGAAATTTCGTTAGCCACTTATACCTTATTTATCTATTATGAACTAATTTTCAAATATTTTTTTAGTACTAATTTTATTTTTCTGAATCACGTGTATTCATATTTGTGATTGGTTTATATTTCATAAAAACAAGAAGTTTTTTTTTATGTTGAAAACAAAAATCTTATTTTTCTATCAACTAGGTAGAATATTTTACTGTAGATTTTCGGTACCACTAAATTTAAAGAATTATACTGATTACTAGATGAAAATTAGTAAATGCATAAGTAATTTATATAACGTACGTATTTATTCTACTCTATGTAATCAGCGTTGATGTAATTGTATAATATTTTTATTACATTTGTCCAGAATGGAGTTCATCGATCGAAAAGCATATCCCAGGACATCTATGAAGGAGAGAGACAAATGCAACCCAGGTTTTCCTATCTCTCTAATCAAAGAGATCCTCTTCATAGATCTCATACTCATTTGCATTTAGAAGAACCCATTCAAGGTAACTTTGTTTAACGATCTCTCTTAATAAATGACTTCATTTGTTGCGGTAGAAATCAAGTAACCAATATTTTTTAATATTTCAGAAACGTTTGGTATGCAATCAAAGAGGTTTGGGTCAGAACCGGATCTCCGAAACAGCCAGGAAATAGTTCCTCCTAAAACTAAAGTTAAAAATATGAAAAAAAAATACAAGGCGCCACCGCCACCGGCTCAGGTAATTTTGAAAGTGTAACAATTTCATGCATATTGCAAAAAAATATCTTATTTATTAAAATTCATGCTTTTAATACAAAATAATTTATATTTATTTTTTACACAGACGCAAGGCAGTTCTTCGCCGGATTCTTGGAATGCTCCACACGCGTACGATCACCGGGTCCCGCAACCTCCATCTAGAAAACTACGACTTTTTAAAACAAGAGCAGAAACCAAAAAGACTTCTAAGCATAGTCACGAAATTCAACCCAATGGATATGTTCATCATTTGCCGGAGGTAACAAGGTCTTACGAAATGGAAGCAACTAGACATCATCCGAATGATATCTTTGAGCAAAATAGGTATAACGAAAGGGAAAAGTTACTAAGGTCACCCTCCCGAGATAGAGATGAATACTTGAAATATCCCAGCAGTAGAGAAGAAGATATGGTACAAACGCAATCTTCTCTGAAAAGAGAAGAAAACATTTTGCAAACAGCATTTAGCAGACAAGAACTAATTAGAACTAAGCACTCCCAACAAAATATGTATAAAGAAAAAGCGAAGGGTACAGAATCTAGATTCGAATCCAACAAAGGTTTCCGGAACTCCGAGCGATTTAAAAAACAAAGCAACGATCCTCTCATTTTAAGGAGAGAAAAGTCATTCGATAATAGCCTAGTCCAAGAAACCTTAAATAATGTTAACGGCGTCAATAGGATGCATAACGAACGAAAAATACTCTTAGACAGTCAAAATAAATTCAACGATAGAGAAGACGACTCGCAAATAGAATATAGGTATAAGAATAAAGAGGATAAAACTGATGCCATAAATCATAGAAAATCTGCTCCAGCGCTTGGGTTATCCAATGGAGTAGCGTCAGCCGAATTCCAAGCAGAGTTACTGAGGGCTACTAAAAAGTTAAGAAGCGTTAATAGGCTTAGCCCCGACACAGACGAAAATAGTGAAAAAAATAAACTAGCAAAACCAAACCACAGATCAGAAAACGACTCCAACAATAAAAACATAAGAGAGGAAAAAAAAAATGTTGATAGAGTTACCAAAATAGAAGAACGAAAAAATAAAAACTTCGAGCCGAGCGGTGCAAAAATTACTTCGAGTCAATTAAAAACAAACGTTACAAACGATCGTTTAAAACAATCGGATTCTGCTGACCGGCTATCGCGTGTCGCTAAAGAAGAGAAAAAAGACAATGTTAATAAGGTTTCAAAAGTAAACGGTACGAAAGTTTTGCCTTCTGATAAAGTCGCTCGGGAGAATATACGAAACAGAAGAGAAAGCAGGGTACTGGCTGACAGAGGACAAGCTTCAGGAAAAGAATCAACACCGGAACAATCTCCCAGTAGAGTTAAACAAGATGCTGCATGGGACAGGTAAGATTTTTTATTCAACAACCATTTTTATTTTGACATTGATGAAATTTTTATGAGTCAGCTATTTTTACAATTTTATATAGGGAATGAAAATGACTGTGTCTCGAGTCTAAAATGAAATGTCAATTAAAAAGAACATGTATTTTACAATTTATATACACACACATATGCGATAGAATTTTTTTATTGATAATAGTTTCAAACACCTCAAATTATATTATAACGTCACAAAATAGCCATTAAATGACTCTCCTAAAATGTTGTAAAAACATTGGCTTTTTTAGACCCAAGCCACAGATAAGTTGTGTCTATTTTTTTCCTAATAAAGAAAACAGAAAAAAAATAATTACGACAAATCGGTTAATAATGTATTCTCCTTCATTATTTTTCAACAAATTAGTCAATAATTCATAGCATCTTTAACGTACACTGCCGCAAATATCGCGATTCGCTTTGCCAGCTTTATTCCCTTGATTTAACGCAAACAGAATGAGTTGTTGAATATGCTTACTTTCATCTACTTGACATTCCATTTTAAAGGCTTGTAATCAAATAAAATAATACATGCAACATAAAAGCAAACACAATTTTGTTTGGCAGAATTTTTTCTTTGGAATGACGATCAACCTTTACCACTTTGTTTTACTTCTGGTGGTCATTTTTCAATTTGACTTCCTAATACATCATTGTGTAACGTGCATGTTTGACAGCTTTCTAACTCGCCTAATATTTACATTTCTCTGTAGACAGTTCATACATTGTTCTTGCGCGGCCTATATACTTTGTTGGTAGAACACTGAAAAACAAAGGTCTTTTGATTCGTCCAATACTGTTTTAGAAATCAACAAAATCAGCCGAGTAAGTCATTTTACTTCGGTATGGATAAGAGCATTCTACCCATGCCAGAGCAGGAACTGGACGCGCATGAGAAGGTACGAAGGCATCTTGAGATGAACTACAAGGACTTCTCCAAAACAAATGGATACCCAGTTGAAGAAGAGTTGATTCATCCCACCCCCAAGCACGACTACAACACCAGATTAGAACTACCTCAAGGTATCAATTTTACCTCATTTAATTTATTTGTTTTCGTTTTGTATTTAGTTGTAATATTTTAACTATTTATCAATCTGGTTATTTTTGGCTCGTTCGCGTTCCATTCTTGAGGTCCTTGATTCGATTCCTGGCAGAAGGATGGACGTAAAATTTTAATTTCAAATGTTGTTTAAACTGCAATATTTCACTGTTTTTGGACTGGCACCTGAAGCTTAGGACTGATCACCTTACCTTTATTTTAAATACGCTTCATTTGGTTTACAAAAGCAGTGCCCTATGCAGCATTGGATGCAGAAAGGGGAATGATGATATTAATACAATATATTATGCCTAAAAAACAAACGTGGCCATCTCAAAAACAAAAGTAAAACTGAGTAAATCGACGTTTTGCCTTTAAGCGATCAATACATTAATCAAATTAATAAAAAATCTCCGAAATATCGGCAGCTGGAGGTGTTTGCCACTTTCGTGATAAATTTTATTTGAATGCACATAATGTTATTGGGTATTTAAATAAAATTTATCAAAATTTAACGTTTGTAAAGAATTTTCACCGCAAAGGAATACGTGAAAAATTCAATTGATTGATTGATTTGGATATAAATTTTCTTTGATACTAAAAAACATAATATTATTTGAGGAAAAATAAGTAATAAATGGCTTTGTGAAAGTGGGTTCGTATTTTGTACAGTCCATTATTTTTTTTAATAACCTCTGCTTTATATGTGCGTAGCCATGAGTTTTTTTATATAAAATCATTCTAGAGTGTCTACTAACACAGACGAAATTTAACACATTAAAATATTGTTATTAAACATTCGAACGCACTGTGGTGCATTTTAGAGCGTGTAATTGCAATTAAAATATTTTTTTAAACTGATGTATGAATTTAGGTTCCTCGGAGTCAGCACTATCTAGTGAACCGGAGCCGGAGGACCTGATGTCTTCTGAAAAAAATCCGCACGGCATAGCGCTGCAGCTGCGGCCCACGTTGCCCAAGAAGCAGCTGGAGATCCCGCGCTTCTCCCCGGCAGCGGCGTGGAGGCAGCTGGCGTCCCTGGAGGCGGCGCCGCCCCCACCGCCGCCACCCCCGGCGCAGCCCCCGCGCGGCTGGCCTGAGAGGCCCGAGAGGGGCAGCCACGACAAGTCCGGCGACAGCGGCATCTCGGGGGATGCCAACAATGACGACACGGGGAGCCCGCCCATAACAAGGAGAGAGGTAAAAATTCAATAATATATTTTTTGAATACGTACATATGTAGGTACACTTAGTAAACATTTATACCTACAAACAAATTTTTCATTTCACTCACAAAATATATAATTCCTATCGGAAATTATAGCACTTCTGTATTTATTTATTCATATTTTTTCCATTATAAACTATGATTAATAATAAAAATAATGTGACCTCACTGGGGTGGGGTTATCTGTGCCGAGAATACTTAACAATATACTTTTTTTCAAATATTTCTAATAAACAGAGATATTTATTTATTTAATGCACAAAATACACAATTTTATCATAGCACAATTATATTTTTTTTATGTCCCGACTTTTTAGAAAATGTCGTGTTTAGTCGGGACTCTTCTTTATATAGATTAAAAACACATATAAACATATCAAACAAAATACAAAATAATCAAAACAATGTACAAAGTATTTTTTTATAAATATACATATATAAATAATAAAAATTTATACATGTCAAGAAATGGAATGCAGAAAAGTTATTTAATAATAATGGCAATGTTATTAATAATTTATAGTAATTTCATAATTCAATTCGGTAATTAATTAATAGTAAAAAAAATACAAAATAATTCAATAAAGTAATAATAGTCACACATCAACATGGTAGAATATGTAATTTAATAAACATAATAATAAATAATTTTATGCTTCGATAGGCAATAGTTAATAATAATCAACAAAATGTTCAGACAGTTTTAAACACTACGTATTTATGTTTATAATTCATTTATGTACATCCTTATTAATGTAATGTATATGTTATTTAAATAAATAAATAGAATTGAATTATTTTTATAACTACGTCGTTTTCCTTTTTTGCTCTATTTTATTTTTTCTTAGATTTTGTTTTTTTTTAAAACATATGAACCTATTGCAAATGAACTGGTCAAATATTTATTTAAATGTTTTAACTCAATACACTTTTTGCCTAATTTTTCTAACGAAACAGTTATGATGTTTTCAATAAATACTGTTGGTTTTCATTTTTATTAATTGATTAATTTTTTATTTTACAATACGTATATGACTTTTTTATATTTAAAATAATGTCTCCCGTGCCGAGGGAGTCATTTTATATAATTTTTAAACATGCCTTATTAAACATAATTAAATCGTTTGTACATAAAAAAACCAGGAAAAAAGGTTTTTGGTTTACAATGATAACATAATAATATACACAATAAACAATGAGCTTACTTCACCTTTAAAATATTAGTTAGTTTACTTAATCTGCAATGGGCTCGTATGAAAATAATATATTATATATTCAAGTGGTTGACAATATTTTCCTATGCGATCTGAATTGGCTAATAAACAGACAAATAAATAACAATACATGTAAGCCAAAAATAACTGAATAAAACCTTATGGTGTCTACACATTATCTTGTTATACCATGAAACGCTTGAATTTAAAATTTGTAGCTGTAATGTAAAAGCCCTCTGGGCTTATCTAATAAATAATTAAATAAAATGGCATTTAGTTACTAAAACATACTGGTACAAACAACACAATGACAAAAAATCATAATATATTATGAAGTAAATCACATTATATCTACGTATGAGGTAATTGGTTAAATGTATTATTATACAATGCTTTTGCAAATGCACAATTTAGGATTCTACAAATTTTCCTTGCCAGCTATTTATTAGGAATAATTTGACCTGAACTGTGTACCTACTAATGTTACAAAAAAATAATAGGAACCGACGAAACGAGCGCTACTTTCCGCCTGGACTCCTCAACAAGACCTGGAAGAGGAGAGCAGCTCAGACGCCGGAGTAGACTCTCCCCACAGCGCCATGACGGACAACGCCCCAGCCAAGTTCTCTGCTCGTCAGCAGGTGTTCAGTCTCTCCCTGCCGAGGGAGACACACCTGGCCCAGCTAGGAGACAAGGTGCGGTAACTTCCCCTTTAACTTTGCACCCCGCAAACCAATTATGAGCTCTACCCGATGTGTCGAGTAGTCCAAAAGTGTTTTATGTCTTTCCGACTGCTTTCAGAACAAACAGTTCCAACAGCCCTTCAACAGCTTGCAAAAGTTGAAAAAATCCGTTTCTGGAGCTATCGGAGTGGCGCTCGGCTCCAAGAAGATGGATGGCGATCTGGATGAAAATGATGGCAATGAACAAATGGAGAGTAACTGGTTCCTCAGTAGATCGGCGCCTAATTCCTTAAATAATGGATTAAATTCGCAAAACTTGAAACTTTCAACGGCCAAATCTAATGACTCTGGCCAACAACAAACACCCCCTTCTTCAGATCAGGTACGTCAGGCTTCTGTTGTCCTTTGTGTTGTTACGTAAATAACATGGCTTTTGTTAAGTAAGCGTATGCCGAAACTAATTCTTAAACGCAGGATGTAGCGCATAAATAAATGTTATTTGTTTTTGCACCGTCACAGGCCAGGAGAGCCAATTGCAGCGGTGAATCACAGCACAGATCACTGAGGCTTGAGAAAAAAAGTATTTTATTTGTGAGTTCTTATCGGGAATCGAACCCGCAATATTTCGTGCGTAAGTCAAGGGTCTTAGCCATTACATATCGGAGGCCGCGAGCCAATCATGTTTAATTATTAGAAATAAATTTAAAAGCTCTTCCTTTCAATATGCATTAAACATTATGAATTTTCTTTCTGTAGATTTTGTCATTATTGTTTTTTTCCGAAAAATGATAACTACTAGCGTGCATTTTTGCATGTTAATTCACACATATATTCTTACAAACAAGTCGGCTTTTATGTTTATAAAAAATTCCTTCTATCACAATAATTTATTTTTCTGGTAAAAAAGATCAGTATATATTTTTTAATATCGTCACAAGCGTGACGTCATAATTTTTCCCGCTACAGTGAGGAAGTTTAGTGCAATTTTAAATTCTATATAAAAAAGGTTTTCTTACACGCGTTATAAATTAGGGCAATTAATTGCATGGGAAATTTTCTCGAAAATGTATTAAAAAATTAATAAGAATGATTTTTGAAAAAAATGAACTTCAAAATGAACTACTTTGAACGACGTCAATAGTTCAATATGTTTCTTTTTTGGGTGATACCGTGTGTTTTGGATTTGTTCCGACGTTTCGGCTACCATTGCAGGAGCCATCTTCAGGGTAAACTGAGTATTTTGTAGAAAAAAGTGTGTGTTTAATTTGTACCGTGTTGCAGTTAGCAGAATTACTAATACTTAAACACAAACTTTTTTCTACAAAATTCTCAGTTTACCCTGAGGATGGCTCCTGCAATGGTATCCGAAACGCCGGAACAAATCCAACACACACGGTATCACCCAAAAAAGAAACATATTGATAACCGTAACTGTGAAAACCGTCGCACCTATTTAACGTCACTAGTTCTCCGAAATCAACCAATGGCAGAGTGTTGTGATACATTTCTGGTTACCGGAAAGCCAACCCATCAATCAAAACAACTCTCTGTAGAGAACTTTCGACGTCACAGGCGGAGAAATTTCAAAATTACAAAACTTTTAGAAAACCATAGCGCTGATAGTACGATACATAATTTTATCATAGTTTGACAGTCTACGAGTACTGACAACCCCTTGTTTTGTTTTTTTTCAATTACTGGACTTCCACATTAAATTATTCTTATTTCTGTTAAAGTGCCATTTCTTATTGCTTTACAGGGGCTCAATGTTCGTACGTTCATATCCGTTAAAGTATTTTTTAAATACAATTTCGGGCTGCACTAAACATAATTTCGTCTATCGGCATAAAAATACCCACATTTTCTACAATTCTTCCGATTGTGTCCGTCAGGAGGAGGACAGCCCGCGGCTGGCGGGGGTAGGGGGCGGCATGATGCGGTCGCAAGCGCCACTATCCTACCTGGCGAACGGGGGCCACGTCATGTACCTGCCGCGCTACCACAGCGGCCGGGGGGCGGAGCCGCTGTCCCTGCCGGGCCGGCCCGAGGAGCCCGAGCCCCGCAGTGACGGCGAGCTGGAAGAGGACAAACCCAAACCCTTCGTGGATGGCCGGACGATGAGGTAACCTTCAACATACACATCACATAATTTTATTTAACTGATGTATTCATCATTCATTCATCAAATTTTTCGTTTGAGGAAATTTTAGTTTTTTGTGGAAAATATAACATTTGGTTTTCTTTATTTTTACGGATGTATTATGTGTTAACATAAGCTGTGTTTTATATTTTTTAAAAAGCAGCAAAAGTAATATAAAATGTTAAAGGTACGTCTTTCGAAAGATTTTTTTTTTCTCTTCAAGATATTGCGTTTGTTTTTACCTTACATATATTATTTTATTTGCTTTTGCCTTTAAAATAGAATGTTGAAGAGGCGAAATTGAGCATTTTCGATGCCCCCTTCTACAATAAATAAAAGAGGAAACACATTAGGAGAATAAAGAAATACATTTTTGCTATTTTTTTCTAAAACAATGAAGGAGAATACATTATTGACTATTTTGATAAACATTTTTTATGATGTCCTCTTCTCTTTATTTGGAAAAAACGGACAAAACTTATGTTAACACCCAATAGAATATAGTACTGTGCGTGAAATTGAACCAGAACCCCGGACGAATGTTTTGATTCGACTGCTGCTCTCAAGTAAAAATTTTGGAAAACGAAATTGAGTAGAAATAGGTCCGCTTTATAGTGTGGTGATTAGCGTTTTCCCGCTACTTTTCTTTGTCCCGGGCTCTATAGGTGGTTCTACGAGTACACAGCAGTATTTTATCACCTGAAGCTTGTCTAAAACTGACCCTTTATGTTGAAAAAATGATCAAGATACTCCTCAGTTGGACTGTCAATGAGGTGCACTATGCACCACTTGGTGTAAATATAGAAATAATGACTTGATAAATGGAGTTGGAAAAAAAGAGACGAAAGTAGACTGAATGCTGTTGAAATGCGATCCCTCGGGCGAATGTGCGGAAAAACAATGTATGATAGGTGCCCTAATGTCGAAATTAGAGCAGAATGCAAGGCTGAGTTAAGCATTATCGACAAAATTAAGAAAGGTCTTTTGCGATGGTTCGGTCATGTGGAGCGAATGAATGATGAAAGAACGGCTAAAAAGATTTATGATGCGAATGTGTCTGGTTGTAGAAGTCGAGGAAGGCCGAGAAAGACATGGCATGATCAAGTACAACAAATTCTTGAAAGTGGTCATGTGAAAAGTCGGAATAATCGACGTGCGTGCATGAGAAGATGTATGAATGTGAAGGAAGCAAAGGAAGTGTGCCAGGACAGAGTGGTGTGGCGTTCTATCCTCTCTGCCTACCCCTCCGGGGAAATGGCGTGATGGTTAGTTAGTTAGTTAGTTAGTTAGTTAGTTATAAATATAGAAAAACTGATTTGACTAAAAGCCCGGCAATTAACTAATACTGGTTTTACACTAAATATATGGCTAATTCAACTAGCTAAAAGTTATTTTTTGTATTTAATCACTTACCGATTTCTCATGTCAACCGATTTCGAGACGTACCCGTCTCATCGTCAGGACACTCACTACACCAACATGCAAATGCTAAAATACAGATTCGCCTTTACCATTACCGTAGTAAACAAAATATTTACGAAAAAATACATCATTTACATGCAGAGTTAAAGGGGATGCACCACCACCATGTCCATGCATGCACTAAAATTAGGTTAATAATATTTAGCAATATGTTCTAAGAGGTGGGGATTAGGGAGGGAGGAGCTAAGCGGTCGAACGTTACACGATTGGTTAATTTTTAAATCAAAAAGAAAACTATTTATTATTAAGAAAAATACGGGAATATTATTTTTAATGCTTTTTTATTGTAAATTACCGCCGTGTTGTTTAATTTAAGGCCCTTTTTTTATTATTTGAATGTGAAATTTTAACTCGTGTATTCTTATTAAAATTGTTTTTTGAATTTATAAAATGATTTACAAACTCTGAAAAATTATTTTTATTTCATGTGTTCTTTCGAGTTTATTTATTTTGAACGTAAATCATCTATGCAACACCCTAATGTGAGATTAGTCCTTAAAATGTAGTTCTTTTTACGTCGGCATCCAACGATAATAATTTTATTAATTTATTCATACTATAATATCATGGATATTATAATATAATTTAAGACGATTAGTGTTATGTAATTGTATTTATTATCGCAGTTTTTACACAACTACTTCATTAAAAATAAACCTAGGTATTTGTCATTCAATCAATGAGTCATATCGCACACCTCTCTGGGTAAGGCAAGGCTAGGAGCGGCGAACCTTAGTATTATTATTTGTTTGATATTTAAAGTTTTTTTTTTTTTTTGTTTTTGCACCGCAACATACGAGGAGGCCCAGTTACAGTGGTGAATTAATAATCAGAATACCCAGGATAAGAAAAATCACATTTAATTTTAGTTTTCTTATTAGGAATCGAACTCGAAACCCTCCGTTCGTAAATCAATCATCTTAACCTCTACGCCACGGAAGGCGTAAAATTAAACGGAAATTGATAATAACTTTCTTAACTAATGAATTATTTTCCTTTTTCTTTTAAGTTAGTTGGATTGACATATTTTGTTAAAAAACGTATTTTATTAAATACTTCTTACATTAAAATAATATTTATCGAAGTTATTAAATTCATCGTTTTAGAGGAAAGTGTGTAATTATTGATTTAAGTATACATTTATTATGTACCTAGGAAAAAAGTAATGATACTAATTGTTTTTTAATTATTTTTTTTTATATGGGAGTTGCATTATTTTTTACCTTGCTTATAATATACAAGGTTTATATTTCAAAAAGAGAATTTTTCTGCTATTATATTACATTATTTAAGCTTAACTGTTAGAATCAGAAAGGATATTCTAATGTGGGCCAATCAAGTACTTCTCATCATTTGCTCACGTGAAGAGGAAACCACTTAAAACTCTTCAGGAGAAGCCGGCCTCTTGACAGTTGTCAACCGGCCTTCCGTTCCACTAGAGGAGTGTTCGGCATTTTGTTCCCTACTTTGGTTTATTTTACCAATTGCCTACACTATATTGATCATGTATGATACTTCCCCTCGTGTGAGTTCTTTATTACCTGTCACCGATGGGATGTCGCAAAGATCTTCACCCTGTTTCTGCATCGCGCCTCTTGTCTTTGAAAGCTGAAAAGGGGGCAATGCATTAACAGGTGAGGGACATCTTGAGGAGTTTCATCGTCACATGGGCAGCTGTCGATCTCGGAGAGCTTGAAGCGATGCAGGTAGCTCCTAAACCCACCGTGACCCGTGAGAATCTGGTTGAGCTCGTAGCCAGCTTTCTGCATACTCCTGAAATCATAGGCATTGAAAATTGTAGGGAAAAACGTTTTAGTAATATTTCTGGTAGCTTGACTCAAATAACGATCGTTCCAGAGTTGAAGGGTTCTGCTTCTTATTTTCCTTTTGGCAAAGCTAAGCGGGAAATCGGCGAAATCGAATACTAATTGTTTGTAAATATTATTCACACTCTTTCCCCTTTCTGCACCAAGTGGTGCATACGGAACTGCATTGATAAACCAAATGCAGCGTATTTAGATAATCTGTTCCATAAAGGTAGAGTGATTAGTTGTTTGCTTCAGTCCAGGCAAAAATATTGCTCTGTAAAACCATCCTTAAAAATTATATTTCACGTATTCTCTGCTAGAAATCGAACTTACGACCTCAAGGATGGTAGACGAACCCGTTAACCACATCACAATGAAGCGAACTTATCTCAATTAAATTTCTTTATTTAATATTTGTACCTAAAAGCAGCCATCGAGTCAAAAACACTTGTGGTTTTTGGTTCTGTTTCACACACAGTACTGTATTTTTCATCCGTCGGTATATACAGAAATTGTACGTATAAAATATGTTTATAAAATTTGGTCAAAATAAATAAGCGGAAGAGTAGCAAGTAATTTTTAAATAAATTAATAACTTATATGTAAATATAAGTTATTACATCATTACAATGGAATTCCATCAAGAATTGTCAATAAATAACTTAAATGAAATTTATAAAATACGTTTATAAATTATCCACTGATGTAATTGTAGACGAAGAATTAAAACTTGAAAAAAACTGTAGTAAACATGAACACAATACGAGAATATCAGAAAAATATCATACACAACCTTCTAAAACGAGAAAAGGACAATCGAGACTAACTAACAATGGACTTAAATTATACAATAAACTACCAGACAAAACTAAACAAAAGACTCCGACAACCTTTACAAAAGATGTAAAAAAAAATATTGTTAACAGTAGAAAATGAATTTTAAAAGTAAAAATATTTCGTTAAATGCATGTAACTCGTAAGGGTGTATCAATGAAAAGGTAAAATAAAAAAATAAAAAAAATAAAAAAATAAAAAATGTACCCTAGAATTGCCAAAAGTCCGAAAGTTAAGATCTCAGGCGGTTTGTATAGGTAATAAGTGCATATAATGCATTAACCTAAGGCCCTCAAGTGTTTTTCTTAAATTTAATATTTTAATTTAACCTCACTTGAAGTTATTATTATAGCACATCATCATCCTCTCTCTGTTTCTGCAACAAGGAAAAAGTTCAGCCCTACGGTATATTGGATATAAAAAATGTTTTCTTAAGCGCTATAAAAATTAAAGCATTTAAGTACGGCAAAGTTTCTGGAAATCTGTGAAACATAAATAAATATTTAAATTAAAACCAACTGTATTGAACGACGTCACTAGTTCATATGAATCAATCAACAATAAGAGAGTTGTGAAAGATTTCCGATTTATGGTACCTCAACGGACCGGACGAATCAGCAGAACTGATCGAGAAGAAGCGGAAGAGAACTTGAAACGTCACACGTGGAGTAATTTCTAAAATACAGAATTTAAAAATATTGTAGCACTGATAATACCTCACATAATTTTTTTAACAACTTATTTGGGTTTAGTTTAATAGTCTTTTGACAAATAAAAAAGTCACTAAACTTTACAATATTTGAGTTTGTCCAAATGTTCGTAGAAAAAAGACTGGATGTCACCCCCTCGGGAGTCATTAAGATTAACAAATTACAACAGGGATGGAGAATACCTTAAATAAGGTAATATTAATATATACCTTAAATAAAGGAATATAAATCAACAAATGGAAGAATTGAAGAAATGTGGATGTTCAAACATAGGCAAAATAGTGAATGTTACGCAGTGTGTAAAGTGGCCACTTAAACCAGCCAATGACAGGTCATAAGCTCTGTAAATGCCTAGACTTCCATATACCCTTATTTACGGTATTCTCCATCCCTGTTGTAATTTGTTAATCACTAAACTTTCTTATTGATCCAAAGGCACTGTAGTAAAAAAATGTTTGCAGAGTTGTCATAATATTTCAAAGATAAATAAAGTCTGACATCAATCGCTCTCTTCTAAGAATAGAATAGAAATAAAATTTTATAGATTAAATTTTAATACGTTTGTATATTTTTTTCTGATAGCAATAATACAAATAAAATGATTGTGTGGAAATCTGCAGTAAACCAGCATTTCGTGCGTACTTCTGCTTCATTTTTTACAAATTTATTTTGATTGATACGTGATAATAACTAAAGATAGAATATATTGATCTCATATAAAATAAAATAAAAATATGGTTTCTCATTTAATGTGGTTATATGTTTATTTCTAAACATTTTTCAAATATATGTCAGTCTTTAGTACTAATTGATATATGAACTTAGTTATGCAGAAAGCAGACAGTCATAGAAAAGTGAAAATGAGATAATAGCACTTTTGTGAAACAGGAAAATCGAATCTACACAACAGTTAAAACTGTTTTTTTCTTCGACAAATGACGAATAATGCCCGCATTTATCTTTTTTGTGATACAAAAACGAATTTAGTTATGTATATGACAAGATTAAATGATTTTAAACGTCTGGCTGACCACAGAACCTAAGATGTGAATTTTGCTGAAATCAGCCAGCCCTAGTAAAACTCTGATATGTGTTAAAGCAATTTGTATTGATCAGAATATTTTATGTTTATCTTAGTGTACTTAATCGTAAATAATCCCTTAATTCGTTTTTTTTAATAACTTTTAAAATAATTTAATTATGTTTTAAAGGAATTTTGGTGAAATTTTAAAGTCTGGCTGACAACCTAAATATGCATTTCGCAGAAAACTGCCAGAAATGGAATCTCATACAAACTAAGAATGTATTAGGTGACATTCGTTTTCATGACTTTTTGACATCATGGAATTGTTAGAGGGTGATTATTACAGTTTTTTGTCTGAGAGCGGCCTGACTGTTTTAAGCAAAACATAGCATTGACCTTTCTGAAAATGATAACACCAAAATATATTTTTTTCTAAATTGTGGACTGGCTGCTTCTGCATAACTTCATTCATATATCAGTCTTAACTACTAATCGTAAATAATATTGTATAAATATATAATATTTTGTTTCATTTCTTTTCAGTCGCAGCAAATCCAGTGGAGAAATTATCCTTTCGCAACGAAATGCTGCGGTAAGTAATTTATTTTTAATTTTTATTTTTTTGCACCACAACAAGCCTGGAGGAGTGGGGAATTACATCGAAAACACCCATTAATTTTTGTGTTTTCATCGGGAATCGAACCCAGAACTTTCCGTATCTGAGTCAAGTGTCTTGACCACTACACCACGGACACCGCCAAATTATCAAATTGTTATATAAAAATAAAAATGTTTATAATATTTCTGTGCCATATTCTACAAAATTAAAAGTATTTTAAAAACGAGAACCTAAATAATTTGCTACATACGTTTTTTTAAATAATGTATATATTTTTAAACATTATATACTGCATTAAAAGAAACACATTTTTTTACATTTTGCATAAAAAGGTGTTTTAATAGTTTAATAATAACATTTTGATGTATTATAAATATTTTCCTCGCTCTGTGTCCGTGCTGATTGAGAATACAGTAATGTGTGTGAAATAGAACCTGAACCCTGGACGAGTGCTTTTGACTCAATGGTTTCTCTCAGACAAAAATCCGAATCGAGTGGAGATAAGTCCGCCTCGTAGTGTAATGGTTGGCGCGTTCGCCTACCATGCCAGAGGTCCCCGATTCGATTCCTGGAAAGGTCAACATGAAATATTGATTAAAATAGTGCTACCCTGCAATATTACGTAAGACTGATTCCCTTACTTTCAAATAACAGATTATCGATATACGTTGCATTTATGTTTGATATGTTGTGTACGTTTATGTGAATTTCACTAATAAAATAAAATGAATAAATAAAATAGTTTTTAGATTTTGATAAAAATATCAATTAAATTTCTTAATTTACTTTTATTGACCAGTCTTGAAGATCTTTACTAAGACGAAAGCGCTTGTTGGTTGATAAACAAAATAATAATATTTGGCCCGCACGGGACACCTCACCCCAGTGAGGGAATATTAATTTTAATTTAAAGAACAACAGAAATTAAAAAAAAAAAAAAAAAATCAAACGAATTAATGAACCAAGAATGTTTGTTTTTATTTTTATCAAAATCATGAATAGAGTTAAATCAATAAAATATCTTCAGAAAACATCAATGTATTATTGAAAGTGCAATTGCAGCAAAATTTACAATGTTTTACAATAAATTGAAACGGACGCCATCGTAGTTCTCGATCATTCGGGATTACTCCCGAGTGTAACCTAGGGTAGGTGCTGTTGTAATCGGACATGCTAAAGTAATTGAACACTCAAAATTTAATGGTCAAAAATAAGTCAACGTAAGAATTTATCTCCACCATTAAATATTCACTTTTTTGTGTGTTTTTTTGAACGCTTTACATTTGTTTATTTTTGGCCCATTAGATTCAGAATGTCATGTCCAATTACTATAGCACTCACCCTCCGTAACTTAACGAATTTAATTTTAAACGTTGAGTTAAAAGACCGTTTACACATGAACAATACAATATTATTCTGTCACAGGACTCTGTCGCTGTCCACGTGTAGACAGCAATTTGAAGGATAGGACATTATTTCGAGACGTTGACATCACGGAGAAAAACGGGCAGACTATCTCAGCGGAACAACGATTACTCTCACTACCACGTCACACTGTGGCCCAATCGAGCTAGAATATTTTTTTAATTTTTTTTTTCGTCTTGTGAATGCGCACGGCGGTAGCGATTTGCTAGACGTGTACGAGTCACTCCCGTGCAATTTTGCTGCCAAAAATAAACGCAGATTTTTTTTTTTATTAAGTTCGTCTTTAACAATTCCAATACATCTTGGTATGGAATGAAAAATACTTTTGGTGAACTTGCTCGAAATAAACGCCAACGTGCATTCATTTCACGTGTGAACTGCGGCCAAATTTTTGTATTGTCCCAGAGTTCTGTCCTGCGCGGTCGAAGCTGTTCACGGAACTGGTACAAGACAATATTGTCCTATTCATCGTATTGTCAACTTGTAAACAATACATTAAGCCGTGCGTATTATAAGCCGTCAAAAAATAAATGTACCTGCCATTTTTCATTACTTTAATACATATTAGCTGTCGAAATCGCTTCTGAGTAATGTAACAGTCTCATTTTATTTAAGGTATTAAACACGACCATCGCGGATAATAGTGGTAATTTAGTGAATACATTAATTTGGGCATAAACATAATTACGATTATATACAACTTGTCAACTTTTCATAACTTATCACAGCTTAATATTCTTAGAAATCATTCGTGATTTACATTTTTAAGAATACTTTTGTGACGTGTAAAATTTATGTGCTCATATATTTTATTGTTTACACACGTATGTAGGCATACGATATTGTGATACCTGCGAAATTGTGTTATAGGTTACAAGGTTACAGCGAGACATTGAACATAATACATATATTATATACAAGTATTAGGTATTCATCATATATTGTTAACTTCCATCACTGCTTGTTTTATTATTGTTATTTTATTGTAAACACCTCAATTTAATCGATATTCTACATAAGCGAAATTAAATATTAAATATGTACGTGTTAGAATTGTCGATAAAAGGGAAAGATCACTTTTTTACAATTTTTAATTAAAAAGGGTCTTTAAAATACTGTGGAGTAAAAAAATGTTTAATTCACATACTTTATTAAAAAAAATAAATTAATTCATAGTTTGAGGCGTTAATAAATAAACAAATAATTTTGAATTCCTGTAAAAACGGTCCATTGCATTGGCTACGCCCCTAATACGTAACGATTCGTCTAAATTTTAAACTTTGTTTGTGACTGGTTTAAATTGTAATAGAACATCGTCACGAATCTTGACGTCGCAATTATCAAGGCTAAACATGTCACGTTTTTGTTGGAACATATTTTTAATTATTTATTTTTTA
This sequence comes from Micrasema longulum, assembly GCF_059751315.1. Lineage (NCBI taxonomy): Eukaryota > Metazoa > Arthropoda > Insecta > Trichoptera > Brachycentridae > Micrasema > Micrasema longulum. The sequence continues at coordinate 1,531,520 of NW_028277921.1, forward strand.
AAGTTATGTATGAAAACATTTCTCCACAATATCCATGTTGATTTTAACCAAACGGGGGGGGGGGGGACTCGGATTCCCCATAGACCGATTTCGTTCAATTCCACTTTATGTACATAAGCATTCGTAAACTAACAAAAATGATTAAAATACACGAATTAGTCAAATATGTGAATGCGAAAACATGAATAAATTATTGCACGGTCATAAACACTTCCAACCTTTTATTCTCCTGATGCCATATACAAGTAGGCGCTAGGGTCGTTTGGTCCCCCCGTTCGGATCACGTGTAATTTTTGGATGCTTAGTGAGGGAAAGGTGAAAAAACACAATTTATTTTTCCAAATCCATTTAATATCGGTATTCGTAATGTGAATTCTATTTTTTTTGCTTCTGAAAAAATAACTGACTATTTATTATCATAATTATTTCAGACTCCGCACACAGTGGTGCATAGGGCACTCCATTGGTACACCAATCTCAACATATCTTGATCATTCTTGTAACACGAAGGTAAAATGATCAGTCTTACGCTCCAGGTATCAGTCGAGGGACTATGAAATATTCTGCCGTGAAAACACTATTTTTAATAAATATTTCGTATCAACCGTGTCGTCATTCGAACTCGAGACCTCTCGCATGATAGGCAAACAAGTAACTTGATCAGTCCTGCGCTTCAGGTTTACGTCCAGGAAAAATGTTATATTGCATTTTAAACGACCTTAAAAATCTATATTTCACGTCCATCATGTCAAGAATCGAACGGATCCCGAGAATGCCAACTGCTACTCAACGAGGCGGCTTTATCTCCACTCGTTTTCCTATTTCAGGATTTTTACTTGAGAGCGAGCATCGAGTCGAAAACACTCGTCCTGGGTTCAGATTCTATTTCACACATAACTATATTCTTCATCCGCCTGAACACAGAAAATATTAACATAGTTGACATGTTTTTTTAATATGTCAATCTAATTTATCACATTAACGTACAATTTTTTTTAACGTAGTACCTCTATTTTAGAAGCTTGTCTGTAAGTGAAAAAGATAGGACATGGAAGGAAGTGTTGAAAAAAACAGACACCAATTTATTGAAGAAAAATCTTTTCTTTTTGAACTTTTTTTTGCGGGAATCGAACCCGCAACGCCAGTTTCACGATTGGTAATCTTACCAACTGCGCCTGTCTTTATTTTATGAATTTATTTATTTTAAAATAGTTTTGATACATAATGTAACAATAATAATTTTATATTAATTTGTCTTCTAATAAAAAACAAAAGGGGGTACCTATTCATTTACACATAAGTGAACACAAATTAATGATTTAACCTTCTATTCGAATATTGAAAGTTTACCCTCTTCATAGGCAGATACATAAATACACACAAACGAACAAATAATTTTCCAATTTTTTACCGCTTTGTTTATACTTATTTTTATTTTTTTAACTCTTGTGTGGCTGTCATGTCACCTAGTCTACATGCGATTCAATACTTTAGATATCTCTCTTATTTTTTTTAAATTATGAAGTTTTATTTTTCACAATCTTCAAATTGACATTTTCACGCCGGATTTGGTAAGTAAAATTTGTATGAATATGCAGAATTTTAATACAAAAATATTTATCCTTGTCATGCGAAAAATTAATGTGACCCCGGTTCAGCAATAAATTTGTATAATAGAGAGCAAGAAGATAGAACTCATAACAAAAAAGACAGAGACGCTCTTCAGTGGCCGGTGTTTGTGTGAAAGAGATTCAGTCGGGTATTGGCAGTGAGCGGGGAAGCACGCATGTAATATTACCAGCTTATTTATGATTTTAAATTTATTTTGCTTTAGCAGAGGTAAATGATCCTTTTGTTTTTGTTAATTATTTAAAAGGAATTATCGAACAGTACGTCTCTATGTTTTTTTCCAATATGCGAACTTCAGAATATTCCGTCTTTTCCATAAGGTAACATGATGTTACATCACCGTGCGCAAATGATTTTTTTACCCCAACCTTTTAAGAGTTTACACAGTATAAATTATTTTCACAAATTTATTAAATCAAAACGAACCTAAGTCAAAAAGTGAAAAAATATCTGAATATTTCAAAACTTTTTTTTTTATTGGAAAAAACAGCGCGTTTCTCTTTTTTAGATATTTGGCCGCAAAATAATTACCTAATAGATGTTGTCGACACTCCTCGCAAGAGATAAATTGTCAGCTTTTAATAAATCTCAATCGAGAACCGAAACAAATGTTTGAGCTAAAAATTGTCTGTTAGCGTAACCACTTTGCATTACCACATGAAGCTTTGCCGGGAATTAGGAAACATGCGTAAATTGAGTTTCTCCAACATTTCCGAAATACTTTTTTTTTATTAAAAACTTCTGGATGATAAATAGATTGAACTTCCTCTGAATGATGGAAAGAATTTAATGATTTTATGAAAGAAAATCAACGCAAAAAAGTTATTGTAACATTTAAAAATAGATTTGGTGTTTGACCTAAGTGTTGTAAAACAGCTATTTAGTAAAACTACTGAATGAATAATACACAGTAAAACTAAATGAAAATTTAAATGTTAGCAAATTTTGTTTTTATTTCACAATTATTTTTTTAAATTTACAACTTTATAAAACAGTCTGTAAAATACTTACATTAATAATAATTAACGTTAGTTCATAAAATTTGCAAATCGCTAGAATTACATGTCCTTTTCCCAAATAAATTATTCGTTTACACTACGTTTTTTTTAAAGCTTTGGGGTTTTTTATATGAACACCAATAGGGTAGAGTTGTTTATGCCCCTACAAAATAAACTTAGAAAATATATGTTTAAAATATGGAAACCCGAGTAGTTCAGATGTGCAGTTTGATTTTCGCATAAATATTTGTAAGTGTACATAAATATGTAATTATTCAATAAAATCGTATCTTCTAGACCTCTTCCATAAAATGCTGTACTTTTAATATACTATATATAAAAACTAACTAGCTATAGAAATAAACGTTTTTCCTGCTAAATGAAACAATCAGACAAAAATAGATGACCAATATGATTATGATTACGAAGTAGTAATAAAGTTACGTATTATAAAATATTATTTTGTTAAAAGCATTTTTTTTTCTTTCCTTACCTATACTGAACAATAAAGTAAAAGAGTTTAAACTCTTCATCGTGGTATGAAATTGCGATGTATTTGACATATATAATACAGATTATATTATTGACGTATCTCCATCTTTTTTGTTTTATGAAAGTAAAACTATCAGTTTTACACTTTAGGTTCTAGTATGGGCACTTGAAATATTGCGGTGTAAAAACACTCTTCCAAACAAATGCAAAGGCGTCCAAAAAGATAAAAAATACAATTTTATGATTGAAATATAATTAATAGAACCAGAATCCTGGAAAATAGTTTTTCATTCGGCGCAGCGTAGAGATATTTAGGTTCGCTTCTTGGTGTCATCGTTGGGGTTTTCGCCTACCATTATTGAGGTCCTAAATTTGATTCATGGAAAATTTAACATAAAACATTGGTTTTGAATCTTTTGCCTGATTTTTAATTGGGTCGTGGACGCGTAGCCATTGTCGCGGACTCACGGATCAAAGATTTGGATTCTATCCCAAGTCAATTGCAATTTTTTAATAGTGAGTTATTTACAGCTCATTGAAAATGGCCTCAAAAAATTAAATATTTGATTAAATCTTCTCCTTTATCACGTGCTATATCAAATCCCTATGGCGCTGGCGACGAGTGAGGAGAAAACTCCTCACAGTGATATTCCGGGAATCGTTGACTGAAGGGGTTTCCCGTTGCCTTCTTCGGTGGAATTTTCTGTCGGGGTTACATACCCTTACCTAGATGAATCCCGTTTCATGGCGCCGGACACTCATAACTCATAATTTTCCTATCTGCTATGGCACTGATGTTATTGATAGTGGCCACATTAACCAGGGCTCTCGGGGTCTGAGAGATCACTGATGGATGCGAGGGAGTAGGACTGTTGGTAATGTTGCTGATGGGATGCAACTGCGGCATTACACGGGATCTTATGTGTCAATAATTTCCAACAAAATATGCACCACTGTGACTGTAACAAAATTTGTGCCCGTTTAGTAAATCATAAGAACGCAAATATGTTTTTTAATAAATTGAACCTAAAGCGTTAGACTGATCACATAACCTTCCAATGCAGTACCCATCAGTTTTGAATAGGAGTTCGTTGTTGATGATGATATTTTGGATGGTAGGCAAAATCGCCAACAGCTTTTTTATAAAGAGAACCAATCTCCACTCGATTGTTTTTTTACTGTTGTGAAATTGCGTCATAATTTGGTTTGAGAAGCTCTGAGTTTGGGTGTATTATCAATGGTACATCTTCAGTACGAAGAATGCGGTCAACGGAGTAGGTACTGGTACAGTAATATAAGGCAGGTACTAAGTTCTATCTCCAACTAACGTATCGCTACTGCCATCCTTGAACCGTATTGCCAATTGCCAGTAACGTCCACTGGTCTTCTTACATCCATACTTCAAACACTCACGCATATTGTAAAACACCACTTTTTGTTTTCAACTATTGCAAAAACAGGCTTTGTTAATAGAAAATGTGAATATAATTACGAGGATTAAACATACCTACATTTTTATATTATTTATTTATTTATTCGACGGCTTACGCCTTTAACAAAGTATAAAATAATAATTAGTATCAATTTCAATAAAACAAAATACAAAACACCTGTACACAAGCGAAAAAATAAAGATACACAAAATCAGCAGAAAATAAAGAAATAAAAAATAAATAATGAGTTTAAATATAAAAAGAATTGAAATAATTCAAGTAACAGAGGCGATGTACCATAGTATAAACAGTAAAACAAGTATAACACCTAGTGCATTTTGTTCATTTAGAAAAGATGTGACTAAAAATTAATGATTTTAATTTGTATAAAGATAAATCAAATAAATCTAATTTTCCATGTTTGTTTGCTAACATGTAGAGCCGTGGAGTAGGTGGGTATTTAGCATAGTTTGAACTATTTATTGAACCGAAAAAGTAGTATTTTGTCTCGTCCCACGCTGTCTCATATAAAAATTCACACAATTTAAAAGTTTCGGACCGTCAAGAACGTTATTTAAAAAACTTGATAAGCTGTACTAAATCTGCAATTTCCTTTCAATCACTAATATATATCAATTAGTGTTGCTTTTTAATTGGAATGTTCAATTAGAAATTCATAAATCTTAAAAACTTGTGTTGGACCTTCTCCACGCTGTTTATATGGGTTACATAATGAAGCGACCAAACTGAGGACCCATATTCTCACTTACGTCTTACTAGGGTCATGTATAATATTTTAAATGCACAAACAGACTTAAACTCTCTTGTTGTTCTGCTAACAAAGCCAATGGTTTTTGTGACTCTATTAACCGTCTCATTTACACGGGTAACAAAAGTTTATTTATCATCAAAGAGGATACCAAGATAATTTATTCTCTTAAGTTAATGTCGTATTACTGATTCTATATTGAAAAACGAATGGATTTTTGATTCGAGAAAACCGCATTTATCCACGTTAAGAAAGAGAACATTTCTGGTGCACCGGGCCTCAAGATTATATAAATTTATTTGAACAATCGAACATTTAAAAGGAGTGTTAATAAGTCTGAAGATCTTGAAATCACCAGCAAATGGGAGTATTTTGACGTCGTGGAATATATTAACAATATCGTTAATGAATTAAATAAATAAAATAGGGCCCGAACGAGATCCCTGTGGAATACCGCTCATGGCAATAGATAAAAAGGATATTATACCTTTAATTTTAACACAAAAAATTCGATCAGATAAATAGCTGTCTATCCAGTTTAAAAAATCATCAGCAATCCCCATAGCCTTTAGCTTCTCAAAAAGAAGTTTATGAAAAACTCTGTCAAAAGCCTTACTGAATTCAGTCTATCAACACTTCCATCTGGAATCGCTCTGTTATTTACTTGCCGTACCTTGGAAAATAAAATTTTGGTAAATTAATAAATTGGATCTTGTAGACCTACCCTGAAAAAACCCATGTTGGGTATTTGATATCACTTTAGATAGTTCAGGATGGATAGCTTCCAACACAAGCGACTAAAAAAGTTTTGGTTATGCCGATAAGATAGAGATTAGGCGCTGGTTTAATACATCACCTCTGTCGACCTTCTTAAAAATAGGTGTAAGGTAGAATTTTTTTTTCAAGACTGGAAAGCGTCCTGATGATAGCGAACTATTAAACAATTTAGAAAGGGGAGCAGTTTGAGCATACACACACTATGAAAATATTAGGAATATTGCCTGGACCTGAGGACTTCTTACAGTGAAGTTTCCAAATTCTTCGTTTAATATTGTTAGGGTTTATGAAGCATGTACGATTATGCAAGTTTAAATAATAAACGATTTCAGTCAAATGTACGAGTATATATGAGTGCGCCGTAGGATCGTACACACTACCGAAGAACTATGAAAAAATGTTAACAATTGTCTCTGGATTGTCACTGTATTTTCTATTCATGTGAGTTATGCTAAGCCAAACATTTCGCATTTTAAGGAATACAGTTCTAAAGTCAATAAATGGAGGAGTTAAGAAAATGTGGATGTTTAAATATAGGCAGAACGGTGAATGTTACACAGTGTGTAAAGTGGCCACTACGAGCCAATGATATATTACTCCCTTCTTAAAAATGTTTTCCCTCTCTGTTGCAATAAATTTCAATACAGTTGTATATGTGAAATAAAACCAGAACCCTTAACGAGTGTTTCCGATTCAACGGCTACATTCAGACAAAAAATCTAAAAAAGGAAATCAAGTGGGGATAAGTACACCTCGTAGTGTAGTGGTTGACACGTTTGCCTATCATAATTATGATTCAATTCCTGGAAAAGTGGATCTCAAATATAGTTGGAAAAGGTGATTTTACACTGAAATATTTTACTGTCCTTGAAGTTTTAGAAATCATCAGATAACCTTAGCTTTATGTAACAGAGGATCAAGATACGCCGCACTTTGTGTGCCGATGTAGTGTCCTTTGCACCAATGCGGTGCGAATGGGGGACGAAATATTTTTACCGTTCATAATTTGATAAAAAATAAATGCGAAATCGATTTATTTTTAAAAATGCGAAATCGTTTCTTAATAAAATAAAAAATTTGTAAACTAAAACAAATCGGAGATATACTAAAATTATTTTACAAGTTGACATAAACTCAAAATTGCTACATAGCGTAGAACTCTAAATGTTAAGCAATGTCTTACTTTTAAGATCAAACCGAATATAGACGGACATTGATTATCTAAAATAAAAACTTGAAAATTATTTGTGTACAAAAATTCCCTTGAAACACATTACTTTCTATGCAATTTAAATTATTTTAACGTTTAAAAAATACATTCAAACAACTCTTATTACAATATATACTATAATAAAGAATAAACGGCAGAATAAAAAAACTAATTCATTTTTTTATAGGTAACCATTTTACCTGATGTACTGCGATGTAAGATTTCATAATATTTATAAAAGTTTTATCGTAATTTTATTTATTATAAGTCTGTGTATCTTGATATTAGGAAATGAATGATTCCTTTTTTTCACACGCTTTTATTAGCCCACAACAGGTTTTATTGTTGAGCGTTCGCAGCTAAACGTATAAAAACAACGATGATCGCGTAAACGCAAATTTCCCAATTTCTCGGAAAATGTCTAAAAAGTTCACAGCAAGAGCGCATACTAATTTCTAGCGTTATTAATTGCGGGTGAGATAGCTCGCACAATTGAAACTTTCGTTTTCGCAAATGAGCGAGCAGTTCAACGATCAACAAAGAGAACTGTAATTAACAGCTTACATAATACGTGTAATCTAAGCGGAGTGGAGTTGAGTAGCCCTGGCCGCGGACGGAAAAGGAAAATGGCGTCATTGACTAAGCCGAGCCTGAAGAGCGACTGTTGGGTATTCTCACTTGTTGAGAAGCCTTCACGGTAGTTGTCAGTCGCACTTGGTCTTCTGCTCTCGACTAACTATTCCAACTTTGCCCCCGAGCAGTGTCAATAAAATAATTAATCAATACAGCGGATTGTCAATACGATTGTGAGTTTTCCTTTTCGTCGTAACTTGACTGTAATTATTATCAATTATTTATTTAAACTACAAATAAACAGATTGTACAAAAACATCATCAATATTATCACAAATATTATGCAGTCAATAAACGATTTTTTTGCATTATCTTTTGATCAACTAGAATAATTCTTTTTTTTATATATAATTACATTTTTTATCGTTTAGAGTAAATAACTACGGTTTCGTTTTGTACATTATATTTAATTATTTTTTAGAAGAAAAATATACTTTGATTGCGTATTATGTGCCTTAAATTTAACATAATTGTTGTTTTAATGAGGAAGTTCAGTGTCTTTTTTTCTTTTTTTATTTGTTAATGGAATATTAAACTAAGCCAATTTTTTTTTAAATATTTATCTGCGCTATAATTTATTAAAATTTTGTATTTCTGAAATAACTCCGCGTGTGACGTCAAAGGTTGTTCTATGATAGTTCTTCCAATTGGTTTGTTTACAGTGACCAAACCGGATATCCTTCAAAGCTCTCACATTATTGGATGGTTCATATGAACCATTGACGTCATTCAAAGTAGTGCGTTTTTATTATTATATTATTTTTAATGCTCTAATTTTTACCGCGCGCTAGAAAACATTGTTTGTATCCAATTTCTCGTAGGGCTGAAGTTCCTCATTGAAATCAATATATGCATATTGTTAATCTTATTTTGAGAGATCTAATTCAGCATGTTTAAAATATATTTAAATAACGTGTGGGTACAAAATAAATCAAAAATATTAAAAATACATTTTTTTGTATTGATTACTTGTAAAACATTCTTAAAAAATTAAGCTTTAAAAAAAATATTTGTATTCTATAGGTTTTTTTTATGTCGCGTAATATTCAACAGGTGAAATGTATTTTTCAGTCGAAGCCTCGCACTAAAGGCAAAAGGTTCACCTTCCAGAGTACAGTAAGACAGATTGAAAGGAGGAGACTCGCTGAAAAGCTCTCGAGGGAAGCAGAGTCCAAGGAGAGGCAGAGATTATCTGAACTGGAGGCCATGAGAAGGTAAAATCAAAGTTCTTGTCATTTTTCTGATCCTCGCTTCTAAAATTTACTAAACATGTATGATTCTAGAATTTCAGTGATATATTGGCACTTGAAGAAGTACACTCAAGTTGTATGTTCTACTTTTTAAATCCTCATTTAAATGATCAACCATCATTCCCTTATTCGCATCTGGTGATGCATAGGGCACTGCATTAGTAACACAGCTTAACTTAATATTTTTAACTTGAAAGTAAAATGATCAATTTGATCATTTTACTTTCAAGCTTTAGATGCTAGTCCAGGGACTATTAAATATTTCAATGTAAAATATTAAATGGTCACCGCGTTTGCCTACCATGCAAGTAGTCTCGAGTTTGATTCCCGACATGGTTGATATGAAATATTTATTTAAAAAGGGGTTTTTACACTAGAATAGCGACAGAATCAAGAAATGGGTGGTGCGTTGGTTTGGAAATGTAGAGCGAATGGACAACGAAAGAACGGCTAAAAGGATCTACGATGCGAATGTTGATGGATGCAAAAAACGAGGAAGACCAAGAAAGACATGGCACGATCAAGTCCATCAAATACTTGAAGATGAACATGTCAAGAGTAGAAATAATCAGCGTGCGCGCATGAGAAGATGTATGAATGTAGAGGAAGCGAGGTCTGTATGCAAAGACAGAGTGATATGGCATTATTTTTTCTCTGCCTACCCCTACGGGGAAACGGTGTGATCATATTACCTTCATGCAACAAAAATGATCAAGATACGCTGCAATCGGTGTACCGATGCAGGGTCCTATGCACCATTATGTGTGTAAAAGGGAATGATGATGGTGAAAATTTAGAGTGATAAAATAAAATAAACAAATTTGGTAATTTTCAATTGCAACGACAAATATTTGATATTGTTAATTCTTTTTGGCCTTTATCAGGGTGATTAATTAATTACCTGCCATTTAAACGGATAGCCGAAACCTTGCAGAGAATTTGCTCGGACCGCACGGGTTCAAACTGTGCAACTCGGTGAAACTCTACACCAAATCTGCGAAATCCATAATTAGTTAAAAAACACCACAATTAATGCTAAGTGTTTTATTTTGATGACTAAGATTGTTATGCCTTAATCTTCTCTGCCAATATAAATATTTCCCTCTCCGTTTAGAAGTATTTTTACATTGTTATTGTATGTATGCAGATGTTTAAATATGAGCTATTAATTTTATTTTGACAAGTGTTTGGTGACTCATAGTTTATTACGAATACCAATCACCTCCACGTGACATTTACATAATACATGTAGTATATTCTGCTGATATTTTATAATTACATAATTCAAACATTTTCAACTTTTTTGCAAAAATAAATCATATGCAGTTGATATTTAAATTGATATATCACACTTCGATGATTTCATAAACCCGCGGCTGAGTATTCATAAATTAAATCAACTTTCAAATTTACCAGCTGAAAATCAAATATGGAATGTTTACTTTAACTGTGTTTTTCTGTGTACGGCTATTCGTCTTTTGTTTGTCCGAAATAGTATTTTGTTTACATATTATTTGGCATGCAAATTAATGAACTTAACTAATACTGCACATACGTAAACTGACAGTGTGGGATAAATTTGTTAACTCATTTCTCACGATTCATCCTTGATTTGAAGTAAGTGCCTTTGAACTAAAACGCATTTGTTCTCAACACCTCCGACGAATATAGCAAAGCTCACACACGATCTAAATTATTTTCCAATTGATACCATTTTTACAACGTAAGTACACACCTCGATTTATTATGAGCGTATTAACTTCATCAGAACAATTTTCGACATCGAAGTGTGAAGACGTTTTCGTTTGACGGTGCCGCGGTTATTGATTAAATATTTGAAAGTATGAACCCAATGTAACAATACAGACATGGCTTACTAAAAAAAATGTTTTTTTTATTCAATCTAATTTATGACAATGGCCAAAGATACTGCACGGTCAAAATAAATTAGTTATGATCATTTCTGACCTTGAACTCATCAATATAATGTGTTGCTTACATTCGTGCTTGCTATCCTATTATTTAATATTTTACTTCTTAACCGTTTACTCTATGGTAAACCGGTTATACTTGAAAAGGTATTAATCAATGTTATCGGGAATATTACGCGTAAATCATATCTCAATTTTGTCGAAATAAATGCCGGCTATTTGACAACTTAAGCACGATGCCCCACAGTGGCGCACTCGAGTGGAGGAGGGGTGGTTGGGGGTCAATACCCCCCTCCCTCTCAAAATATAACTCCTTTCCCGGTGATATGTAGCTAGTACACATTGCATCTAATAACTTTTATATCTCCATAAATATAATAAATCATGGGTTGAGATTTTCTGTATTCCTCCGTTATATATTTAGGTGTAGGTTAAAATATGGTTTTATCAAATAATTATTGCTTATTGGGAACAGAAAACCATTTTAACGCAAATCGGAGATAAATCACTAATACAATAGAAAGTTTACTAACGTGTTGCATGTTGCGGAATACGCAGTAAAAGAGTAATCCTAATATATAATCGCCTAACACACTCTTTACGTCTCACTTTCGATAGTACAGGTATATTCGGGACCGAGGGAGACAATTATTTTACGCATTACAAGCGCAAAGAGCAAAGTATCTAATAGTTACTTCTCCTAGACGCTAATTAGTTGTTCTTTGACTTTCGTCAGGGGCGGTTCTATCGCTCACGCTACGAGCTTTAGTTAAAATATTATCACTTTTGACATTAAACATAAATATTTGAAGCAATTGCCTATGAATATGACATTTTTCTGATTTCAATTTTCTTATTTTTTGCATGTGTAATGACCACACAACACCCTAACGCGCGGATATTTTTGGGACAGTAAGGGAAAGGTTTACAAATGTGACATGAATTTCAGATAAATTAAAAAAATCATTTTCATGCACGTAATCATAGTAGAGCAATTTTATATTAGTCATTATGCACTGGACATTTTGGAATTTTATTTATATGTTTACAAGTAATCGGTAATTTCTTCAAATAATAGCACGAGGGTTGACTTTTAATGGCGTTTTATTAATAATGTTAAAGAAGGATATCGAAAACAAAAGTCACTATTGGTTGGATTTCAAAGTTTATTGCCAACAGTTCAACTTAACGTTTTAGTTGCCACAAAAAAAAAAATCAAAGGGTTAATAATTAATAAAATAATTTAATCTCATTGTAACTGAATTCTAATATAACCGTCAGTTTGAAAACGAACGGATAAATGCAGAGATAATGTAGCAAGATGCTGCCCTAGTAACATATAGCAGCATCTAACTGTAAACATAGTGCCACTTACAATTTTTTTTTTTTTATATCTTTCTGAGAGCACGTATCGAGATCTTAATAGAACCAGATTTGTAATACGAATAGTTAACTTTCCGAATATCTCTATATATATATATATAGAGATATTCGGAAAGTTAACTACACCGTCTTAGAAACTATCAAATGTCATATAATCATGTTCGCGCTTACATTTTTGGTTTTAATTAAGATTAATTCAAACTTTAATCATTTTGGTGTGGCGGCTTTTTATCACAGAAGTCTACTTTAAATATGAAATAGAAAATTTTAAAATTTTAATTAATCAAGGAACGAGGAGTAAAGTTTCGGTGTCACTTATTGGTTAAATTCGGTCATATGTCATATGGCGCCAGAGATGACATGTCGGTAGAGCATCCGAGGCAGATAGAGATATTAGAGAAGTTAAGTATCCCGTCTCTGGTAACGTTTTATAGAAGTGACTTAATAGGTCAGTACTTTCGATGATCTGAAAGTAAAACTTGTACAGAGCAATTGCAAGACCGTTGGCCAAAATATACTTCAACTGCTTTGGCATATTGTGAAAATACGCTTGTGCCACCAAATATTAAATCAATGTTAACTGTTTACTATTTATCTATAAAATAGTCACCTACGTAATATATCTACAAAATCTAAAACCCCCAAAAATGTTTGGTGCGCCACTGATGCCCTTAATAAATAACATAAATTAACAAAAAATATATAATTATCTAGTCCTATCATCCCGAGAATACAATGGAGGGCTTTAAACCAGAATGACGTATTACAAGATTTGGCAAAAATTCAAAATTAAATAAAGGTTATTGTTGTTTGAAGCTCGAACTAAACAAATACAAGTTGAAATTTTTTAATATATCATTTGGTATATTGAGGTTATACTGACAGTGCATTAAGTCAACAGTATTTATATATGCTTCAATTATTTTTAGATATAGGTGCAAGATGTTGATTTCAAATTTTAGGCTTAGAATAAAATAATGTAGGTACATGCATCCGAATGATTAATTTTGTGTGTTATGTGTTAGTGCCTGTCGGTGAACCAAGTAAACAAATTTCGTTTGTGTTAGCGGGCACACTAGAATGATTTGTATCTTATTTTATTTATTTATATATACGCCCAATGGGCATTTTTATGGACACATTTATACATAGAAAATTATCATTAAAAAAATTAGAAAGACTCAATGGTTTATAGTAGACTTTGTGGGAGTGGAAGCGGGAGAGATGTGTTTATAATTGAATTTGATTCAGTGATCGTTTGAAAGAAGACAACTTGTTATCAAAGAAATCAAGACTGGTATCTTTGTTGGCAGACCTAAGAATTCTGGGCATAGGGGAATGAAAACCATAGTTAGTTTTATGGATATCGGTATGAAAGAGTAAGTTTTGTCTGAGGTTTCTAGTTGGAATATTTAATTTTACTGAGCTCAGTAGTTCAGGCGCATCAAAGAGTGAGTTGAGAATTTTAAATAGGACTATAAGGTCGGATTTATTTCGACGGTCTTGAAGAAAAGATATATTCAAGGTAGTTTCTAACTCATTATTCGTATATAGGTCTCTGGATAAGCCCAACCTCCAGCCTATCTTTCTTAAAAATCGATGTTGAACGGATTCAATATTCAATATTATATGAAACTTTATTGTTACGCACACATAAAGCAGAGGTTATTAAAGATTTGAATGGACAGTATGTGGGAAGAAAGAGTTGATTGGTTCGCTGCTAAACACAAGCGAGCTAACAAAACATTTCTGTTTTTAATAAAACAATAAAACACGTAATCCAGATTGTTTTTTTTCTTGACGCGTGTCTAAACACGCAAAGCAACCGAAGTAATAAAACCTTATTTTCTGCTCCCTCCTACCTCCTACCTACACCCTACCTAATAGCGCCTTCCGTTCTACATCCATAGTTTCTCGAACCTAGTTAATGTCTTTGTCACGAATTTTAAAAACACATATTATTCAAAATTTCTGCACTATACAGAGTGTTTGATCGAGGGTAGAAAAATAATGAACAAAGGGGGGCATTGGGAACTAATTTGCTCTAGTGTCCCTTTTCAAAATGTCACCATTTTTTTAAACCTTTTTTTTTCATGTTTTTTTATGCAATGAAAAGGAAATAGGAAAAAAGATTTCATTTGTAAAATGTATCTCTTCTTTACTTTGCAACTTGCAACTATCAATGGAATTCATTAATCTAAAATGTCCTTCTGAAGTATTTAACCCTAATTAAAATTAAACCTTTATTTCAAGTAGTTTATATTACATGTAGTACCCATTTGATCCATTTTAGTGTTATTTAATGCAGCGCAAAGCTTCGAGTTGTTTTTTTTAATATATATGTATTTTATATATTATACAGTCAAACCTGGATACAAGAAAGCCCAAGGAACCGGGACATTTTTCTCCTATAAAAAGGTCTCTTTTATCAATGCTTTCTTTTACAAAGGTCTACAAACATCACTCGGCTTCGTATTCTTATGATGTATGTACATATATACTGGAGGTACAAAAAAACGAAAGTACATGACATAATGTATGTATGTATTAGATTAAGGGGTACATAAGGACATACATATACATATGTGCATCAAACAAATTGTATTGAGATTTTGTACTCTGGTGCATGTACATAACAACCTGTCAGAACTTATCAGCACGTGCACAAGCAGTGACGCTGCGACTTTATCTCCAAACCAAAAGCTCTTTTAAAGAGGTCACGGTTTCGGGTCTCTCTTATATGGAGGTCAGTTCAGATAGAACAATTCTCTTATTCTGAGTTTTCCCCGCTCTCTTTTACAGTGGTTTTCGGGGGTAAAATGACGGGACCTGAAGCCAGCTCTCTTTCAAAAGGGTTTTTCTTATGACTAGGTCTCTTATATCTAGGTTCCACTGTACGTTAAGGGGAACATGAAACCGATATGGCATAAACAGACTACAAAGACCGCGCAAAATAAATTATTAAACTAAGTATATGACCTTATCTAACAGTAACTAAAAAACTCTTTTGGCAAACTGAACAATTAAATGAAACTGAACTTTTTCAACTAGAATCTTGACAACATATGTATAAATTAGCCACTGATGTAGTAAACACGGACATTATATCACATACAAAATTTTAAAATGAGACAAGGACAGTCAAAACCAGTGACTGAAATTGTACAATAAACTTCTAAACAAAACTAAACAAACGAATCAGACAACCTTTACAAAAGATGTTGAAGATATTATAACATTATTAACAATAGAGTTTGAATTCAAAATTACAAATTATTTTGTTAAATTAATGTAATCCGGAAGAGTAAATTAATTAATTTCAAATCAAAAATAAATAAAAACAAGATAAAAACCGTGTTTTGTAAACTAATATTTATTTTCAGTGATTAAAAAAGTTCGTAAAAAAAACAAATATGCCAAAGCCTGGAAAAATACAATCAAAACATGAAAAAAAACATTAAGAAAAATCGGTGATATTTAGAAAAGGGCCAGAGAAGATTTATTTCAAATGCCCCCCTCTATCCACTTTTTTTTGTTCCACCCTCTACCAAACACTCCGTACAATATATTTATTATGATAGCGTTCAAGTCATCGTGCGGTCGTTTAACTGGAGAATAAAAAAATTGAAGTAATCTTCTACGGAGTATATTTCAAGGCCCGAGTCGTAGTATTTAATGTGTTTTATGGTAACCCGCGTATGAAATTAGTTATGCCATCATGCAGGTGTGTTATGTCGCTTTTCTTGAATTAATTCTGAATTTACAAAATAATGGTGAAATTCCTAATAAGCAAATTAAACTGCTCGCTAAGGTAATGTTTTGTATTTCTGAGAACCTGTCTTATTGAAGAAAAAAATAAAGTCACGTTTATGGGCATCCCAAGCCCCGGAAATGTTTTCCGTCTCTGTTGTTATATATTAAATAACAACAACATCAAACCATCACGCCGTTTCCTCGTAAGGGTAGGCAGAGAAGATAGAACGCCACATCGTTGCATACAGATCTCGCTTCCTCTACATTCATACATCTCATGCACGCGCGCCGATTATTCCGACTTTTGACATGTCCATCTTTAAGTATTTGTTGGATTTGGATTTGGTCATGCCATGTCTTTTTCGGTCTTCCTCTATTTCTGCGTCCATCAACATTCGCATTGTAAATATTCTTAGCCGTTCTTTCGCTGTCCATACGTTCTAGATGTCCAAACCAGCGCAGAGCTCCTTTCTCGATTTTGTCGATAATGCTTGTCTCAGCCTTACATAATGTTTATATTATGTTTATCTTAATAACTCTCTCGGGGGTAAAAACCAATCCTTGTCTTCAAAAATTGAAAAAAATTCAGGCCTTGCCTAGTTGGTGAAAAAAATCAGTCAGGTGAATTTTATCCTCACCAATAATGGTTTCAGCTCTTTAACTTGAAAAAATCAGGATATGGAAGGATCGAAAAAAATGGATGTTCAAACCTGGACAGAATTATAAATGTTACACAGTGCGTAAAGTGACCAATAAAACGAGGCAAGACAGGTCCTACGCGTTGTAAATACCCCGACTTTTATATTCTTGTCTCAAAAATATCTTATAAAGGTTAATAAATGTGTCGTTGTTTATAAAAAAAAAAAGTACGTGATAAAAGAAATACAAGCAATTTTAAAAAAAAATCTTAATTCTTCATCATCATCATTCCCTTTCCGCACTTAATGGTGCATAGGGCACTGCATTGGTACACCAACTGCAGCGTATCTTAATATTTTTTGTTATATGAAGGTAAGATGATCAGTCTTACGCTTCAGGTACCAGTCTAGGGACTATGAAATGCTCCAGTGTGAAAACTCAACTTAAAATAAATATTTCCTATCAACCATGTCAGCAATCGAACCCGAGACCTCTTGCGTGGTAGGCAAACGCCCTGACCATTATACCACAAGGCGAGTCCTCTTGTATTGTTAATTATGGAGGAGGAGGGACGTTCATTTGGGTGTTCACTTTTTCCAGGTGATCGGTGGTCGCATACATAACTCAGAAATTCTGATGGATGTAGGTCTGTTCGTACCTGATAACTATCTTCGACAAAGACAGCATCGATTGTTTTACCTACCGCAATGCAGAACCAAACTGCCAATGGGTATGCCGGTTGGTAGAGCAATCTTGCTACTTAATCGCATCGCCTCGGATGCCGACATATTTCACGACAGTGGGCCTTTCTAACTTTTAATTTTTCTTTTTACATTTTGTTATATTATGTTAATAACATAAATATCTACTGTAATTTGTGATCTATTATTGTATTTAGAATGAATTGGGTCTTTTTCCTGTAATGTTCTAAATATCTGAATAAATAAATGAAAATAAATTAAATAACTTAAAATTATTTAAAAAATACAGCTCAAAAAAGTTTTTTTTTTTTTTTTCTAAGCTGTTATATTTGACGTTTATTTTTAATAAATTCGTTGTATTTTCATACTGCATTTATATAATGATTTAATTTATTTTTTAGGTAAATTTTTACAAAGAAGACAAATAAAGCCAAATGTTAAATTGTTGCACTCATTTTGGATAAACTTGATACAAGTGTGAAGTGTTTATAAGTAATGGATCTCAAAATGCGCAGCTAAATTCTGATCATTAAATGAACGCCTTCACAGCTGCATAATTTTATGAATATCGGTAAATTGTTATTAAATCACCGAAGCATCACGGACAGCTGATGACCTTGCGAAACATTACAATAAGGTCGCGGGGTAATAACGAGCTGATTATTATCATACCTACCTGCATACCTTCCTGTCAAATTCATTCCCGGGCATCTCTACTTTACATTACACCATCCGCCATTTATATTGTAAAACCGTTATCGTGTGCGAATAACAACAGTGAATATACTCGGGCATCTGAGCAATCCATCGGGGGGGGGGGGGGGTGATAAAACATCACACGATAATCCATCTAAATTACTGAGGAATCGATTCGAATGTTTTTTCTGAAGAATTTCTAAATACTATAATACTTCAACATAATTTTGAACTACAAAAATATTATATATGTTTCTACGTCACGGAATATATGTACGAGACCTAGAACAATTGAACGTAATGCAGAAAGCAGCCAGTTCACAATTTCGGAAAAATGAGATATTAATGTTACCGGGTGCAGTAAGCTCAATTCTATGTTCTGCTAAAAACAACCAGACCGCTTTCATACAAAAAAAACTGTATTAATCACCTTCGGAAAAAGTTGTCAATTTGCAGAAAACACCCACAGCACTAGAAAAATCTTACGATACTTTAAAAATCATTAAAACTGGTCAAATACATAATAAGATTCTTGTTTGTAATTAAAAAAAAACTTATGTATTCATTGTTTATCGTTTGTTCAAGTCAAAAACATTCCAACTGTTGTGTAAATTTCATAATTCACTTTTTTCACAAAAGTGCTATTATCTCAGTTTTACTTTTCTATGGCTAGCTGCTTTCTGTATAACTTCATTCAATTAGTGCTATCTTCATTTCAAAATTAAAAACAACAGGACAATAAACTTAAAGAGAATTATTTCTTGTAATGAAATTAATAAAAGATATAAAAACTACAGTCAGAAATACAAAGTATTAAGGGAGGAACTTAAAAATATATTAGACAATGGCAATACAATAGCTAATTATTTAAATGCACAACAATCCCATATCTCTAATTGTATTTTTTTTATAAGTATATGAATAGTTTTGTACATTTCGGATACTTTTAATAAAAAATAAAGCCCTTCAAAAGACGGCTTGTAAAAAAATATTAAAAATCGGTGGTGGGGACAATCGAAAACGCCTGTCCCAAGAAGGTACCCAAGAATTGCTTTTTTTTCAGTAATACGAAACGTTAAAATATATTATATTAAATGATGTGTTTGGCGGATCACCATTCTTTTTAACTTGCGCAGGTTGTTAGAACTTTACGTATTTGCAATAATTCTTAGCTGTATAGTTAAATATTTTAAATAAACCGATTTGAAACTAAAAATAAAGCCATAGCGCGTTTCGTTTTGTTTACCACATAATGATGGGGCAATTAATTGAAAAGAGAAACCGAATATCGCGGGAAACGCATTTGTTTTTAGCGCGCTGTGTTCTACGGAGTAATAATATCATATTATATAGTTACACATTGTCTATTCATAAATTTAGCATTTATTACGCAAAAGGTGTTTCAATATTACCCGAGTTTGGTAACAAAGTGCCCGTGTGCCCATCGACCATGTTATGAATATCTCGCCTCACTGTTGAAAACGTTATAAGGTATAACATTATTAGCGGAGCGATTTACTCAGCTGGTTGGCCTGAAGACAATGGCCCATCGCATTTATTAAAGTGTTATCGGTCTTCCAAACAAGAACCAGACAGAAGCCCATAGGAGGATCGTTTATCCTCTTACATCTCCATATGAGATGCGACATCAAGATTACTGTCAATGAACTGTGATCATTTTAATCAGAATATGATTAATCTTTGAATTGTTTTTCAAACATACTAGTACCTACATGCTCATACATTAGGCACTTGACAAATTGATAATTACGCATGACGCTTCTTGGTGTTTCGAAACATACATTTTGACGTTATTATTCATCATCTTTAAGAGGATTATCGTCATTAAGAATTTCATACACATTTAAACAAATATTTACATTGCCTTTACTCGATTATTGTTTTTAAGAAACCACGCAGCTCTTTATCTAAGTTAAATAACCATGTGAAGGGTTGTGGTCCCGTGCTATTTTTGCAGAAGTTCGGTTATTTACGACTTACAGAAGATAGCCCCAAAATTTAAATATTTAGATAAACCGTAAGGACTCAAATATTCCTCAATCAAATCATTTATTAAATCTGCTCGCACATCGCAAGCGCGACGCCGACACCCGGTAACTCAGATGTTGATGGGCCTTTGCTGATCTTGGGATGCTTAAACTAGCGCAAGAGTGTTCAAAGACTCAAAAACCGAGTTGTTTAACCGAGTAATACGATAACAGTGATTTTTGTGTAAAAAATACATTTAAAATCAGTAAACAATAGCCAATCCTTTTTTTATTTGTATCACATCAGGCTAGGACATCCAATTACAATGATAATGCATCCGTGATCTGGTCTCCCTTCTATGTAGGCCGGATAAATCATATCGAATCCGTGCAACATCGTTTTCTAAGAAAAGTAGCATGGATGATTGGCCTCGAGAGGGGAGACTACACTTACGGAGAAATGGAGTCAATGTTAAAAATCTCAAGTCTACGAAACGTATAAATAACATTGACTCCATATTTATGTTTAATTTACTGAATGGTTTAACTGATGTACCAACGTTACTGGAACAAGTGGCATTCAATGTTCCAATTCGCCGGTGGCGAAATAATAATGTGCTGTTCCTCGATCAACACAGCACAAAATATGGCTTGCATGCACCAATGTCCCGATTGTGTCGTGTTGTTAACTCGAGACAAGATCTGGACTTTTTTTGTGTAAGTCTTTATAGATTTTAAAAAATCACTAAGATAGACCGGAGGTAGTAATTTTTTAGATTTTTTTTTGTCCTAGCTTTAATTTTATTTAGTCGTATTTTATTTTATTAGGGCCTGTATTTATTACAAGAAATTGTATTTACTATCGTTAGAATGGACTGCATAAGTCCGTCAAATAAATAAAGACAGCACAGAATATCCAGGCTTGAAAAAATCACATTTATTTTAGTGCGATCTCACTGAAAATCAGTCCCGGCATCTTTCAAACGTCTAAGCTATTAAGCTACGGGGGCCGGTCCCCGATTTTATACTTGTAGGAATATATATTTTTTTTAAATGAAATGATTTAATGAAAATTCTCGGTTATGATAGTCTTTAATTTTGTATTTTCAGAGTTGAGGAGGAGTTCCAGAGGAAAAGGGCGAGAGAAAAGGCATCAATCAGACAGCAGTTGAGGCTCGTCAGTCTAGATGAGTCTTGTTCCAGTCTACCCTCGTCATGGGGAGGACAGGTAAAACCAAATAACAGAGCGTTCTTTTATCCGTGTTTAGCGATTTCCCTGACACGAACGATCGATTTTTAGCGAGAAAACTCCTTTCTACGTTCTTACTTTCGTAATGCATAAAATTAGAAGTATACGTGTTGTTTATTATAATTTCGAAAATGGAAAGATTGAATAGATGAATATCCCATTCAGTGCGCACTATGTGTACCGTCGATACAAAGGTACAAAACACTGGCAGATATAGTCGCCGGTTATAACACAAGAAGAGAAAGCGAAATGTTATTGCGATGTCAATCATACCCATCCATTCATATGACACAAGACGTTCATTGTGTCAACTTAATCTTTTTGAAAAGATTTCACCATTTTCTAATCTAAAATCTAAATCTCAATGCGCAACAAGGAGCTCCATAGATAGCTCTTTTTCCCTTATTTGTAATTTGTATTGAACTAACTTCGAATTAAATAAAACCGTATTTTATATTATCGTGGCAATTAAAACCCGGTATAAAAATCTTGCCCTTTGCGTGATCATTTTATTTTCCGGGAACCTGCTACTCAGCTTTGAATTCGCAGCCCCGTATTTCTAAATATCACGCGACCTTTAGTTATTTCATATTGCACCCTTTCCCCATTCATAAGGCTGTGAAGTTTGTTCCATTGACCTATTTCCTTTACCGGTAGCGAAACAACAGTTGCGTTTCGTATGTACATAACATTATAGTCCAGAATGTTAACGGCAGCACTATGGAAATATTGCATGTATTATATGCAACGTGAATCGAGAACAATCGCTGTCTTGTCACGGTACGGTGCGCGATAGACGCGATGGACGCGATGGACGCGATGGTGCCGATCTGCCGATGCCTATGGCGGGAGCGGTGATCATGCAGCGGGAACAACAACTGGATTCACGCAGTAAAAACATTATTTACTCGTACAAAACGCAACATCACAGTTACAGAAATTCTCACACTTAAATGAAATATTTAACTGGTTCATAGTTTAAATACACCTACCACAAACGACAAAAAAGCAAAACGTCCATACGTACTGAACCTGATGAAATATACATATATTATTAAATATGAAAGTATTGATAGCAATAGTCAAATTTTTCCCCGTATCTAAACGGATGAAAAATAAAGTTGAGGCCTTCCCCCCATTAATGATGTTTGTTATATTTGTATTGAGTTATGAATGCAATAACTTTCTACATCACATTATCAGTATTTCTAGTTTCAGTCTTTTTTATGTTGGCTTCCCTGCATTACTGATCTATGTAAATTTGAAATGGCCAACAATCTCAGTGATTTACGTCGTGACATACGAGTATATCATCAATGCATGGAATTTAGCTTTTTTTTCTTATATCCTTAAAAATATTTAAGATTGTTCTGTTTTTTTTTACCATTATTTTATTGGGAGTATTTTCTTTTTAATGTATTTTAAATCAAAATGTAATAAAGTTTATTAAGCCGAAGAGAATGTTTTATTTGATTATCTAAAAACACCAAATTGTAACACATATCACTAATGGTGGGAAGGCTTCAGTTATGTTTAAAATATAACTATGTAGAATCCTGGGATGGTATTCTGAATCTTCTTTACCTCCTCTAGAGTGGTTAATTTGGGAATCTTTTTTTTTTAATGCTAAGACACTTTTCTTCCTCATTGATGATTAAACATCAAATGATGTATAAAATTGGAAATATCTTATACGGTTTGGTCAATTAAATTTAATTTACTATTTTAGGAAATGTTTAAGGTCGCAATAATGTTCTAAATGAAAATCATCATGTTTGATTTCACGTCTTCATACTTATTTAACGTTCAATCTTCAATGTGGAAAGGTAAAGTGTAAACGCATGCAAAAAATAAAAATCCCCAAATGATTACTCAGAACAACACCAGGTGGCATCAGGTAAAAATCCTGAAAAGGGGAAATCGAGCGAAGAGAAGTCCGCCTCGTAGTTTAGTGGTTGGCGTGTTCGCCTACTTTGCTTAAGATCCTGGGTTCGATCCTGGGAGGGCCAACATAAATCATTTGTTTATAAGGCGGTTTTACACTGCAATATTACACTGTCTGTGGACTGATACCTGAGCGTAATATTGATCACCTTGCCTTCCTGTAACACATGATCGAGATACACTTCATGAAGTTAACTTTTAGGATTTGATGAATAAAAAAAAATATAATGAATTTATAAGGTTTGATTACTTTGCTGAGAAATTGTATTTTTTAGAACGATTAGGTTTTATTAAAAAATATTAAATACATTTTACTTTAAATTTTTTAGGTACATTATTTTTACCTTGTGTCTTTCTTTTGTAAAAAAATATAGATCTGTAGAAAGTTAATAATTTAGCGTTTTTTCTTGTTTAAGCGTTCATATAAAATTTATATAAATAATAAAAACAATTGGTTAATTATTTGTAATTGCATGAGCAAAATGAATTATTTATCTATAGCATCATATCTTATAATGTTTTTCTGGTTAATTTAGAAGCTGTCGTTATTTTCTTAGTTTTTTTTTATCACGCATACACAGTTAAATAAAAAAAATAGAAAAAAACAGGAAAGCGGATTGTTATCAAAAGTCCGTTCAATTATAATTGTTGGCAGAAAAAATATTTAAATCCGATTTTTCGCATTAACTTTTCCAGGGTCGCTCGGAACCAGAGGGCGCTGTGTCTCCCTCCCCGCCCCCCGCCAGCAGAGGCAGCGGTGGCAGCGGGGGCGGAGGGGGCAGAAGGGTCTCCCCCTCCCCCAAGGGGGGCGCCACCCCCTCTCCACGGATAGGGGGCAACAGGGTGGTCAACAAAACCAGCAATGAATACAGGTATGAAGCATTAAAGCCTTTTAAACGGTAACACAAAATGCAATTTTGTTTTTTTTAATGTAAAAAAGTATGTAGGTAAGTTCAGGTTAGCAATAAATTTATTGTGGTTTCCATAAATCATACCCTTGGTTATTTTTTTTTTTGTTTTGAGCTGTTATAGTTAACTGATATTGGGTTATCTTACGCCTCAATATTTAAATCCACTAAATTGTGGGACGTAATGGTATTCAGTGTTTTTATTTATTTTTGTTTTGAGTTTTGAAACTGATAAAATTTCAATTCTTCGGATTGAAGAATTTTAGAATACCGCTTTGTTAATTACTTATAGGTACTACCTAATTTAATACTTATAGCCTGGCCAATTTATTTAAAGATGGACCCTGTCCATTTATGTTAACACAAAATACAATGAAATAGAAAATCCCAAATAAGAACAAAAAGCAAATTGCGGGAACGTAATAAAAGAAAAACGTTTCAAAATAAAGCTTAACTTTACAAGCAGATATTTTAGGTGTTTATTGCCAATTTTAATTATTTACAAAACAATTAGAGCCATCAATGGTGTGGCATTTCTGTTTTTGTGCTAAAAATGTAGCTACAAATCGCGACGCCAGACTCATAAACCACGTGAGTTTCAATTAATACTTCGCCCAATTAGAAATTATTAAGAGAATTCGTGGTCTGACTTTTCTTCATGCAAATGTATCCTCGTATTTTTTCCCTGGATTATGGTACTAGAGCGATGATTTTTTACCTAATATAGACAAACCACTAGCGTGTTCCTAACGTTTGTTTTTTTAATATTTTTATAAATTATTGTCTTTTGTAGGACTTTCCATCCAAAAACCCTTAAAAGTGCCTAATTTTATTTGCCGTCTTAATACAACTATTTTTGAAAATATCTAAACTTATTTAAAAATTTATTTCTTTTAAAAATCTAAATTGGTTCAGTTTTTGGGGTCCGGAAACAGGACTACGAGACCTCGATTTTTCTTTTATAATACATTTTCGAATTTATAATATAAGTATGGATTATTAAACCAAATTCTTCTTCCTGTATTAGGAGGTAAATAGCATTAACCCTAATTTCTTTAATAACGAAGACAAAAATATATATTTTTTTAAACTGAAACTCTTCACCACAGAGAGGTTTACTTCTAGGATTGTTCTTTAGGACAGTATTAAAAAAGGTAAGAATAAAAAACTCTAACTCTAAAAGAATAATTTGTTTTATAAAAAAAGGAAAAGTAATAATTATATATTTTTACAAATAGGCACCCTTTTTTTTAAAGGATCAATCTTTAGTCATCCTTGCAAAAAACTTTTTTAAGGTCAACCAGAACAACATTTTTTTACTAGTAATAAAATAGTGTTTTTTTCTATCATGGATAAAAAATCATATAGGTTTACTGTTGTTTAGCCATACAAAAAAATCTTTCTGGTACAACATTAAATGTATCTCCATTTTTAGCATTAAAATAGTTTATAATAACCAAGAAAAAAACATAATTATATTAAAAACAAATAATATATTTTAGGACAAGAATTTACTTTAAAGCCTCTTTAAAAAAATATCAAATGTTTTAAGTATAAAAAATCTCTAATTTGTCTCTCCTGAAAAGTTGGGTTTTTGGAGATACTGTCATAAATGTAAACCTCTAGCGTACACATACTCATAGGAAGCTGTTAATATAAAAACATTACAACAGAGATGGAGAACATTTTAAAGAAGCGAAAAACTTTTTCCTAAAATGAAATGAGAATTGAAAAACCTTTCTCTAAAATTTTCTTAATTTATGTTGTAATATGTTAATATTTACATCTCCCTAGAAAGTTAAATCCAGTTCTTGTCTGCAAAAAATTGAACTAACGAATGAATATTGAGTTTAGAATAGCTTTTAATATCTTTGATTAATTTGGTATCTTTCAAACAACGCGATTAATAATCAAATGCGTAATAAAGTGTGAATGGGTAATCATAATAATGTATTTCTCGCCTATCTAGTTAAGGCTAATGCTTGTTTCCTTCCCCGCCCCCTGCAGGCAGCCTCGCGAGTACAAGGACTACCGGCGCGCCCCCTCCACCCCCGTGCTGCCCCCCGCCGTGCACCCGCCCGCCTGCTACAACATGCCCCGCGCCACCCCCGCCAGAGGACAGATCGGTAATGTCACCACCCGAACCCGCCTACCTCACTACCTCACTAATCCGATACCCACTAAATATAATTAAACTCTTCAATCATCATCGCTTTCTCATTTAGTTAAGCCCAACTGCTTCATATCGCTTTATGTAATATACTTGTAATTTAGCAATCGGTGTATAAAATATTTCAAATGTTCGCTCTTAAATCTAGGTAGGTGTATAATAAACCACTTTTTAAAGCATAGTAAGCGAGTACTTACAATGTAAATACCAGATTTTATTTTATTTTTAAATAATTTTACGAAGCATTTTTGTTTGTTGAATGTAACAGTTTTTAACGATTTTTTTATTTATTTATTATTTATTTGGAAGTTCAACAAGGATACATAGAATACATACAATTTTTATGTAAGCTTTTGCTAACATTCTTTATACATATCCTCAATTAAAGAACTCCACCATCTTTCATAAATTATATAAAATAAGTATGTAGCTTAATTAAATAAATTTAAGTAATAATAAAGATTAAGTGAAATATAAGAATTCAATTGAGTTAAAGAAATAAAATTAAGTTAAACATAAGAAACATTTTTTTAAAGAAAAGAGAAAACAAGAACATATAAGATGTAATAAAATAAACTAAAATTAATTTACATACACAAAAATAAAGATTAGGCATATCATTCAAGAAATAAAGTTTAAAAAAAATTACAATCGATAAATGTCAATGATAATTTTTTTCTGTTTTGTTATAAAGTCTTAACATTCTTGTAAGAGGGTTAAAATAATATAATATAATAATGATAATGTAATACAATAATACAGGAATAAAAAAATTGGCTGGAAAAATATGATACTTTTTCGGTGTTTTACGCCGATTAGCAACGAAAAATAATTCCGTAATCAATAAATGAATTATATTGACATAACATTGTTTATTTGATTACTTCACTTTTTTTTCTTTTCCATATGAAAACCCGTGTCGAAGCATTCATTTATTTTTATTTTTATATTATGTTTAGTTATTTTACTTTTTTTTTTTTAATTTTCATTGTTTTTGTTTATGTTTGAAACCACGAAAACACACGAGGCAAAAATTGTGTTTACGCTCTTCTCATTTTTCTATTTTACTTAAAACAAGTGAAATATGTAGCATTATTTAAGTGTTTGATAAGTAGACCAAACTTCACAAGGAAAAGAAAATAAAGTTGTAGCTTTAATCGAATAAAGTAATTTGTACATTTTTTCATCTACAATTTGTATTTAGTAAAAATAGGTCAATGAAAAATAAAATAGGTAAATGCTTTTATTGCGTGAAGTGTTACGGAAGTTATGGATGTAATGTAGGCTAAGTTGAGAGCGGCGCTAATGGTTAACTGTGTATAGTGATACAATATTTAATATATAGATTTGTGCATGCATCGTAAACTAAGCAGAAGAAGTATCGCTTTATTAACTCGATTCATCGGTGTTCCCTTGTTATACACAACAAACCTAACACAACTGAAGGATAATATGATAATAACATAACAACACTTAGATATTCTGAACGGCCATTCTTCCACAGTCTGTTTTCTATATTATTCTGGAAGCGACCGTGGCCGGATATGAAAGAGCTCCCCACGCTTACCCTAAAACCATTTAAAAGACCGTGGGTCTTGCTATCGGTTTCCCTCATACTGCAAAACAATATTTTTTGTCGAAAATCGAGTAGCTGTTTTAATCATCTATTTCATAAACCGCCATTATAATTTAATTTAACTCTAATGCCCCGTTCACTGGGAGTTTTCGTTCTCATGACCAAATTTCAATTTATGTAAACAGTAGCAAAAAATATTTATTCACTCGTATGATCTAGTAACTAAAATTATTATCGTTATTATGAAGGATAACCTAACTCTGACACCTTTTATACAATTAACCATAAAATGAATTCCACAATCGTGAAATCAACACAGTTTATTTCAATTTAATCTAGTCATAGTGAAAGGATTCAGTATTTTTTACATTTGACAATTATATTATAACATATAGGATGTAGGCAGCACTACTTCCCTTTGCTGGGAAAGGTCAGTACAAAAACATAAGTTCGATTCGTACCAAGAAACATCGGGCTCCTCCGACAAAATATGACTTTCCATCCATCCCACAAATCTCTTAAAGACCAGAGTTCCGAAAACATCGGTCACCACTTGTGGAGTACCCCTGAGAATTACCGTCGAAGGATAGTAAGGCCGTTGTGGCTGTGGCTTGAGATATACTGATCTTATAGGAGGTTGGGAGGCGGACCCTGATAACTACCGGAGGGAGTTCGCCAGGGGTAGGAGGCCCCCTAGCAGCTCGGGCTCCGAACTGTCCCACAGCGGCCGGCTGGTCACGCCGCCAAGGTAACCAACCATTAAAGGCAAGGACGACTCTTACCACCGGGATCTGTACTATGTCATACAAACCACGCACCGAGCTTGCCAAACAAATGGGAAGAAATAATTATGGATCCCAATGACGTATAATAAATAAACCCGTTACTTCTGTACTAGCTGCATCCTAAATATAGCAAATATTGCATTGCCCTCAACAGTTTGAAAAAAATATATAGCAAATCACAATACACGGTATACACAGTATACCATTCATGTAAAAATGATATAAACCTACCTTTTCCTTGGTTTAAATTATTTTTGTCTACCTCGTTACCTTAGAAACGACACTAGCTGACAGCTGGCAATATTTTGAAAAGTGTGCCTCAAAATAATTAAAGTTGTTTTAAGGTTTATCTGTTTTTTTTTGCCGTGTAAATACTGTTTGTTTTTGGCTAGTTTTACAAAGAATGGTAAAAGCCATAATAAATGAAAAAATAATTATTAAAAAACACATGTGTATGCACTAGATGCCGCACTAAGCACCTGTCTTGGGTTCCATTCAACTTAAGTTCCGGAACTTAACTTGTAGTCGGTAAACGTGAAGCAGCGTGAAAAGGCGCGACGACATACATCCGAATGCAGCTGGTATTTTTTTACTCAACTACGCGTTTCGCACCGCAACGTTGACGCGATAATGCTCATTTTTCGGAACATAATTTCAAACTATCGTTCTATGAAGCATTATCTCTCTTAATTATACCGTTGTGTTCCAAATATACTATATTTCAAAGTATTTCATAAATTCGATTGTATTTAGGAATGAAACCATTTATATATTTTGTTTACCATAATTGCTGCGCAATTAAAGCATTTTTTCATCACACACAAAAGTATATTTCTGCGTGGCATCACGTCAGATCATAACGAAAGTCCGTCAGAGAAGGAAAGCACGGAAGGCAATTACCCACAAATAAAAATGCCTTTTCCTTCGCCTCAGTAACGTGTCATTTATTTATACGTCATTGGAGTATTCAACGTTGTTTTCTTCTTTAATAGTTTATTTATCAGAAGGAGTACCAAAAGAATATATTTTACTAAATCTAGTAAGTAATAAAAGTACCGGATCCCCTTTGGTTATTGTCAATTTTCATCTCAATCAAAAATGACAATATTCAATTCAAGGTGACGAGGAATCCATGACTTTTAAGCGGCCATTTTATAAGAGATATTTGCTATTTAACGCACTTTCTTGACTTTATTTAAAGAATTATCACATTTTAAAAACTGAGACACATATTTGAATACTTTTTTTACAAATTATTCTAATTTCGTCAAAATAAAATGGAATTTTTTATCTCAAATCACATCCTTATGCATAATTTGACATGAATTCAACATTTCAGCAAACAATATTTCCTTTCTGTCTTCGGCACGAATACTTTGCACACTTCCTGTTTCTTGTCTTGTAAACGATTTCATGCACGTATTTCAAATTTAGAAGATTTATTCGAATAATATTATAAATTATAAATAAGTGTTTTATGAAAAAAACACGGTTAGTACAAAATTGCTGAGATGATACATATTTATGAAAAGCTGTTATTCCAACCTCCATCTCATTTCCATTAAAATAATTAAACATTCATTACCCACGCCTAAGTTTGAGTATAGCGCTACATATTAATTTTGTTTGCCATTAAGATTCGCAGTAATGAGTAGTTTTCGTTAAAACGACGAAGATTTTCGCATAGAATTATAATATTTGCTTTGAAACCATATACTTAACGCATTGTAATAGCCTGAATTAACATAATTGATAATAATTAATCTGTAATGGTTTGAGTCATGAATCTGATTACAACAGGTGGTGAGAGCAACACCGCGGGGTGTTCTGGTCAGCGGTAAAGTAAAGCGGAACTAACACAACCCATCCTGAGACAATAATATTCTAGTCAAACTAATTTACTTTCCACTTCCCGATATTCCCGTTGACTCCTCAGAACGAAGGTGCTTCTCGGTGCTTGGATGGTTCTTTAAAGGTTGGTATTGAGAGTTGATGAATCACGTTTTAAATTAGAATTTTACGGCCATTTTTGATGTTTGAAATATAAACACAGAAAACTTTTATGAAATATTAATTAGAAATGTTTTTTTACAGATCAACTTAGACCGACTTGAAGAGGCGTTCATCAAATCGTGAGAAGTGACTTCATGCACTATTTATGCAAATACGTCATGTATTGTGCTAATCATAGGGTGAAACCTCCATGTACATAATATATACAACGTGTAATCTGACAAGTTAATAGTCAACGTAAGACTAGAGTAAGTTTATAATATGATATACTCGTATATATCAATCCGGATATCACGATCGCAGATTTTGGGAGTTGAATTCCGACATCACAGTTTTTTTTTTCTAGTTACAATTTCAAATCAATCAATTCTAACTTTAGGCAATTTTTGAGTCATTTTACTTTTATGTTAATTGTTGGAAAAAATGTTATATAATAGTTTAAAATCAACAAAAGTGTGTGTTTTAACCCTAACTACCTCTCCAGTTTTTGTTTATATTTCTATATCTCTTCGGATACATTTCTATACGTTTATAAAATCGCTATAATTTTATGTAAATACGAGTGCCTATTAAATGATTCTCAGAAATATGGTAGAACCGATATACGAGTACTAAACCAAATACAAATAAAAGAGTAATGCTAAGAAAATTATTTCTACTCATTTCCCAAAAGGTACAAATACCTATAAATATACACATGACGTGGTGCTTAATTCTAGATCATTTATACTAACCGTTAATACTTAATATAAATACGCATGTTTACAGAAAAATAACATTAAACAATTCAATCTAAGAACTGTATATGTAATTGTAGGGCTATTTTAATACCTTACTGTTGTATGTTCGTATAATATCATGTTATAAATGTTGACAGTTATATATTTATAATATTTCTTACAATGTTTTAGGAAGCGAAGAATTTTGGGAACTGTTACCATGTTTTTTTTTGTTATATTTTGTAAAAGAAATCGAATTATATGTTTGGAAATAACGATTTGATCACCTTAATTTTGAAATTATTACAAAATATCAGTATCTGTTACTTTACCGATGAATATAATATTGTGTAGGTTTAAGTAATATAAAAATTATTAATATTAAATATAACCAAAATAATAATTATTGTAAATATTAACAAATTGTACAGAATATCTTATAAAATAACTAAAACTATGACAAACGACGAACCTAAATTCCTAGGGACAACGTGTAGAAATAAATTATAATATATTGTCTAATTACTTTGCTCAAATACTTCAATTTTAAGAAATGTGTATTCAAAATAACATTATGTGTATTGTCATAAATGTATTTCAATCAATAAACATATGAAATAAAACATAAATTTAACAGACCAATAAGTAAAGTGTATTATTTTTAATATATTTATAAACACTAAGGTGTAATTTTACACTTGTTTTCCATGCGAAGTTCGGGTTCTAGATTTGATTCCTGGTGAGATTGCAGTAATTAATTTAATGGAATTGGCAAATTATAATAAAATAAAAGCTTTGTTTTTACATTTATACACATTAGTTTATTATAGTAATATAATGCAATGAGGAAGTTGAGTGGTTCCTTTATTTTTTTTATTATTTATCAATAGAAATGGACTATCAAACGCAGGCAACATTTTTCTTTCATAATATATATTTATGTATCGTATTATCAGCGCTATGATTTTTTTAAGCTTTGTGATTTTAAAATTACTCCACCTGTGACGTAAGTTCTCTACGGTGAATTGTCCAGGGTGGTATTCTGAACGCAAATGCATTTTTAACGCGTATTTACGTACTTAATACACGCCAACCAAGCGATCTCTTCGCGCGCAATTCTGTTCAAAATACCAGCCTTGGGGTGGTATTCTAAATCTTTTGTGCCCCCTAGGGGCTCTAGAGAGTGATTAATTTTTGGACTTTTATTTTTTGCTTGCGTTTACATTTTGCTTTGCCAAATAAATAAGAACACGTGAAATCGAAAATAAAGATTTTCATTAAGAACGTTATTGGGATCTTAAGCATTACTCAAAACACTTAATTAGGTTGAATTGACCAAACCGCATACGATTTTTTTCCGTTATTTAAACAGTTTTATACATCATCGGACGCTTAATCATCAGTGTGGTCATTATATGCAGCAAAGTGTCGTCGTATTAAAAAAATAATCCCCAAATGGATCACTCTCTAGGGGGTAGAAAATATTCACAATACCACCACAGGTGAGTTGGCTTGCCAGGTACCCGGAAAATTATCACAACATTCTGTCATTGGTTGGTTTTGGAGAAATAGTGACGTTGCTCAAAGCAATTCATTTTTATTAAAATCATTTTTATAATTATTTTTGTACATTTTCGAGAAACATCGCTCTAAAATTTAATTATTTAATTTTTACCGCGTATACGAAAACATTTTTTTATATCCTGTTTCATGTTGCACAAAACTTCTTCATTACAGTTACGAGAGAACACTCCTCCAATCAACGTCATTTTGTATTACCCGTCAATGGGAGGACTACTCTCCCAAAACTATAGTTGTATTCTTTCAATAAAATAAACTTATATGTGGAACACCTCCATGGGGTAAAGGCTATTTGACCCACGCACGGAAGGTTCCGGGTTCGATTCCTGGCGAGAACACAAAAATTATATATTATTATTCTTAAGCCTGGGTGTTCTGTGCTGTAATTTACCACTGTAGTTGGGTGTCATGGCCTGTTTTGTTGCAAAAAAAACACAAACAATTACGTTTTAAAATAATTTACTTTCATCGGGCCAGGGCACCGATTACAATGGGAAGTTAACAGAGTTATCTTCAACTGTCTATAAAGAAAAATCTATATTTGTGTACGAAAATGAGTGTATTCGCATGAACATTTAAAGTATCTTCGTCGATAACCTATAATTGAACACGTTTAAAAGAAGAAAATGTATGCAAATTTAGCTTTTCATACCGAAAACTTAATTTTACTTTGTGGATAAAATTGCAAGTAAATATTCATTTCCATGAGTTATCTTCGACTGTCTATAAAGAAATAAGAAATAAATATTGTACGAAAATGTACTCATTTATATAATCAAATATACTATTTGCATGAACATTTAAAGTATCTTCGTCGGTAACCTATAATTGAACATGTTTAGAAGAAAGATTGTATGCTATGCATATTCTGCTTTTCATACAGAAAACATAATTTTACTTTATTGATCAAATTGAAGATAAATGATAACTTCCCATTGTAATCGGGGCCCTGAGCGTATTATGTTGTAACATAGTAAGATGATTGAACAATATTTGAGTATGTCCAAATGCTTGCAGACTGGCTGGATTTCCTCCCTAGGGAGTTAATTATATTTAAATTTATTTCAACAGAAAGGGAAAACATTTTTGAGAAGGGAATGATAAAGGTTTCAGCTCTTTTACTTCACAAAAGTCAACAGATGGAAGAGTTGAGGAAATATGGATGTTCAAACATGGGCAGAATTGTGAATGTTACGCAGTGTGTAAAGTGGCCACTTATACGGATAGAGTCTTGAACTTACAGGTACAAATCTTAAAAATTATCGTACCTGTAAAAATAAAGATTGAGGCAAAAGACAACAAAATATTATTTGATTTTGTTAACGTTTTGCCAATTAACAAACATTGTCAGTATAAGATAGTGATAGATCATTTCCTCGATTGCAGTTTTAAATCCAAAATAAACCACCAGATCATGACCCGACAAGTATCGGCACAGCAGCTGATGGTACCACGACAGAAAAACTACTATGGTGACAGAACAATGGGTAGTGTAGTACCAAAACTGTACAATTTAATACCAGCTGAAAATCGTGAAGAAAAAAACCTAATTTCATTTTAAAAAATAGTGAAAAAATTATTGAACAGCAAGTGAAACTTAAGCGTGCATATAAATATATTTTATTCTTCAAATTATTATTAAACTATGTACTTACTTATAAATTTAAAAAAAAAAAAAAAATTATGTAACCCGCAGACAAGCTTCGGCTTTACGGGAACAAAAATACAATTATGTATGTTACTTATTTGTTAAAATGAATAAAACTTTAGAAAAATATATATAAAAAAACCAGCCAATGACAGGACATACGCCCTGTAAATGCCGAGACTTCCATATTCCCTTCTCAAAAATGATTTCCCTCTCTGTCGAAATAAATTTAAAAATGATTGAAGTCTATTCACTTGTGGTTAAGCAAGGTTGTAGTGGGTGAGCATATTTCAAGCCAACTGTATCACTCCTTTTAAAATTATCAAAGGATACTAATCGAAAGGTCTTTCTAAAGTGGCCGTGCATACGATGCAAAAATATTTGTAATAATGGACGCCACAGTAGGTAAGGTAAGTCACGATTGCCGAGTTCAACACAAATCACGCCAACACGAAGTGCCGTTAAGGGTAACCGGTGACCGGTGAGCGGTGAGCGTGCTGGCGTGAGAGGGCTGGGCGCTTTCTACAATTACCACTGCAGGGGAAAAGAAGGTTTTTCTGTCGGTAGCCGTTTACTTGTGTACTTAACCTTTTATGAACTTTTACACCAGATGGAAGAGTACTTTTACAATAATGATTGATTTATTTGTACTTAAATGTTATGATGACTTTGTCAAAGTTCAACTATAGTTTTTTAGACACAGAAGGAAATTACGTAAATCAAAATAAAATTCAATTAAACTGGAATCTAAAGAATTGATTAGTACATAACTCAAACTGTTTAAATGACAACTGGATGTTTCTTAAATGGCATTTGGCACCAGACTCTATTAGGCTTTTTCCTTATTAAATGAAAATGTCGTTTAAAAACTAGTTATAAAAAGGCAAAAATAAATATCATTAAACTTTAAAAAATATCGAATGTCAACGCTTTCTTGAAAGTATAAGCGAAGCAATAAAACTACTATCTGAAATAATGTTATATAATACAACGTTGTTTTTTTAAACCGAGCTCTGAGAAGCATTCTTGGTTTGAAATGGGATTCCCATGTCAAGGATATTTATCGTAACACAAAAATACTTCCTTTCAAGGTAATGGCACTGTATGACATCACTAACACTATTTCAAACATCATAAACTTTTCTGCTCACACAAATTTAAAACTTACATTTAATCATGAAATTCACAACTATAATACACGACATGCAAAAAATCTTCATATTTCTAAATTTTGTTCCACGAAGTTCGGCAAAAGGTCTCTGGAATACATTGGTCGTATACAATTTAATAAACTGCCTGATGACCTTAAAAATGAAATGTCGAGTGGTAAATCTCAAAGACCAGAAATGAAGACCTATTTCTTGAATCTTTTTGAAAGTGATAGTTTTTAGCTCAGTTTCTGTGAATAGTCTATATATTGTGTTTTAGGTTTAAATGTTTTTCTTTTCTTTTTTTAATATTAAGTTCACAGAATGTTTAAATGTTTTTATTTTCTTTTTTAATATTAATTTCACAGAATGTTTAAATGTTTTTATTTTCTTCTTTAATATTAAGTTCACAGATTGTTTAAATGTTTTCTTTCCTTTTTTAATATTAAGTTCATAGATTGTTAAAATTTGTTAAAATTTTTATTGTTTAAATGTATACTATGTATTGTTACAAGAAATGTTCTATTTTTTTTATGTACCGTCCCAAATGAGTTTTCTCGTACAACTCCTGGGAATATAATATCATGATATTCATGTCTTATATGTTTTATTAATAAATAACAAAAAAATAAATAAAAAAAAACAACTTTGTTTTTAACAAAGTTATTTTTTGTTTTTTTTGCCGACCGGTTTCAAAGCTGCACAAGCTTTTTTATCAAAGTATAATTAACCGAAGTTAAGTATGCCTTGTCAAAGAAACTTGTGTAGCTTTGAAACTGGTCAAATATATCAAAGTATACTTAACCGAAGTTAAGAATACCCTGTCAAAGAAGCTTGTGTAACTTTGAAACCGGTCAGTGGAAAAATAAGTTGTTTAATTTTTTATTTGATTTATTTATTTATTATATATACGGCCTAAGCCAATTACAACAGTTACATAAAGAAACATAAATGCAAGAAACTGAACAAAAAGAACATAAAACTATGTAGCAACGACAAACAAGGGCAAAACAATAATGGTATACTTTATATTCATATAAACGAAAGACATAAGACTTCGAGCTAAACCATGCCAATCCAACTTCATCCCATACTGTTTAGTCGCGAAGAGATCTATTTGTTTTATTAAAATTAATAATCACAAAGTTAGTGCTGCAAATATAAATTTTATAAAATATGAATTAATTCGAATGCAAAAAAATCAAACTCACTCGACGCAGACGATAACGAGACGAATTTTTTGATATCTTTTCTCATAAAAATGTGAATAGGCTTAACAAAAGTTAAATATTTGGTGTAATAATGAGAAATCTTATCCGGTAATTTTATTATTTGTATTTCTACGCAATTCCAAAATGTTTACCCCGTACCTATTTTAATAGTTTTGCATTTCAAGTCATTTTTGTCAAATTGTAAAGTAGTAAAATAATAATGATACCGCTGTAAATTTTATCTTTAGATGTGAAGAGTGTAAAAATCATCCATTGTGATATCGGAAAAAATCGCAACTATAATAATTTTGATAAATTTTAACAAAACCAAATTACATTCCATTATTCATTAACAACGAACTAATAAAGAATAAAGATTTTTACTAAATGCGTTGTACTATAATATACACGTACAAAATATTTTTTACCATCGTATTAAGGAAATTCAGAGTCCACTACTTAGCTTCAATACATTACATAATGTTTATTCGACTTCTGGAGTTTATATCAAAACAATATAAGGTTATTGTAATGTAAGAGTTCGTCGAAGGGTCATCTCGGGTTGTATCAGTTCAAGACCTCGGAAAGCAACGTTATCGCTGTCGAGTTGAAATATTCTGTCAGGTTAATAAACCTCCCTAACTTCTGCACCCCTGGAATGGTCAGTAGACTTTGCATCGCGGCGCCAATCTTTGTTAGAGCTTTTAAAAGCTTCAGTCACATTCCCGCCGCGACGCCAGCTGGATTGTTGCGCCACGCAAAACTAATAAAGTAGATTCGTGATTCAACACGTCATCAAATACCACCCGAACAAAGAACTTTGTAGAGCTATTTAAGTGATTTTTTGTTAAGAGCATGTTAAAGTCAATTGAACGTATTATCTACTATTTTGGGATAAAATTGTTGTAATTCAGAATATTCCAAAGATAATGGCAAAACCAGGAAGTGCAGCTATAGAGGATTTAGAAGATCGAGACCCAAACAGCTTGAACCAGCATTTGCAGGTGCATTTTACAATAATGATAACGTTAGTGCTATGTACGACCAACTAATCTCTGAATCATCCCAAATATCGTTTATAAAACTTCATCCCTTTTTATACAGTTTTTTTTAAAAATAATGTTATATATTTATCAAAACAGCTCAAATTTACCAATAATGATCAAAATATATTTACTAAATGTTGTCAGCCATTGATATATAAATATTCAGCTGATCGTTAATTATAAACATCAAAGATTTTAATTAACAGCACATAATTGTTTATTTGAAGAATCCGAATCCGAAGTCCAAGGTTCGGTTTCCTCTTTTTAAGTGTAAGCAGTTGGCTAAATGCTTTTATTTTGAAATAATTATATGTAATTCCTGTCAATTTTTTTACACAAAACCTATGGTAAATCAAAAAGTTTATACATATAGGCGTGGAGAAAACATAGAAATGTTTCTGAAATAAATAATCAAATAAAACAATGTAGTCATTTAAAACGTCTTAAAAAAAATACGTATTTGAAGCACTCACTTTGTAGTTATTCATTATATAATTGTTTACATTATTAACAAACAATCATACGTCAATTTACAGCAACACGGTTTAACATACTCAATTAGTTGAAAATAGGTCTACTACTGACATTACAACAATAACTAATGAACCAAAAATTAATCTGTTTATAAATATTTAAAATTCAGCTTATTTATGCTAAAGTATACAACTTACATAATGTGCCTATGTATACATCATAATATTCATACAAAATTTATAAACTTGATGAATATCTCATATTTTATACTTTTTTAACAATGTACTAATTTGCACAATTGACTACAGACGTTAATAAAAAATAATATTTTTTAAATTGTATTAAAACACTCTCCTTCTGACCGCTTAGTATTCATTTTATTACTGACCGGTTTCGAATCTACACAATCTTCCTTATCAAGGTTTTATTAAGTAAATTATTAAAATAATTCAAGAATCATACTTGAATTGGTATTTTTTTTTACTACACTTAATACAAAGCATACGTAACCGAAAATTCATTTCAAACCAATAAATTTTTAAAAATTGTTAACTATTAATAAGCTTATGATAGATAGTTAAATTGTTAGATGAATTTATAATTTACCTGTTCTATTTATATTTTATATACATAATACCATACATATAACATTACTAATTCAAGTGTGTGGATACAAATTCTTTTGTTTTCGTTGCTGATTAAGATACCGATCTCTATCCTTCCGATATTTGGAGCAACAATATTTATTGTGCTGAAGCGAACTAATGGAATTATTTCATTGAACCTTAAAAAATATTTAGGCTAAGCCTCTCTGCCCAATTAATGACTAACTATGTCAAATAAGTATTTTCAGCCCCTTCAGCAAGTAAATATCGATCGGAAACGTAATTTATGCCTGAACTTTTGTGGAATATTTTCATACATTGATTTTTCCGCATTGAAAGTTGCTTTTACGACGCGCTTTGTGAGGACCTTTATTTGTATGTTAGTGCACTGTTGTTATATTAGGTCCTGTGGGATGACGTGATCGGAGAGCCCGAGGGAGTTAGGAGTCCGGAGTGCGCCTGGAGGCTGAGCAACCTGTGCTTCAAGTACTCTAAGAACTTCTGCTACATATTCCTCTCGGTGCTGGTGGCTCCCATAGTGGCGCTGTGTCTTGGCCTCACATTCGCTTGTTTAGCATTTGAGGTAAAAATAATATTCTTAATCTATTCAAATGACAGTGTTGTTTGTATATACGGATGGATGAAGAATACAGCTCTGTGTGTGAAATAGAGCCAGACTCCTTCAGTTATAAACTTGAAAAAGGAAATGGAGATAAGTCCGCCTCGTAGTGTAGTAGTTGGCATGTTCGCTTTTTTTTCCATAGAAATATAATTGCAAAATACATCTTTAAATTAAGCCATAACATAAATAGGAAAAAATGCCCACAAAGACTTCAGCATCTGAGCGTGGGCCATTCCTTTTTTTATTATTAATAAGTTTATAAATATGGTTTTTATTTATTTGTCTCTTTATACATCAACGGTTCAAATAATCTTTTACAAAAAAATGATTCACAGAAATAATCACAGCAGTGAACAATAATAATGTACTACATAAAATGAAATAATAGAATAATTAAAACTAGACAATTTAGTGAACATATAATACCAAAACCAAAAAAGTAAAAGAGAAACATAACATATTTACATTAAAGATAGCATTAACCATGAGAAAATCTTATGATCTAAATATAAATATAACACAGTAAAGTTGAGAATAACTAGATAATAATAATAAAAAAATAAATACAACATTTGTGCTTTAAAAGTTACAAGTTTTTTAGAGCAATAAAATAAAATATGACATGACCATGAAAAGAAAAGAGCCATGCCCTAGGTCCTAGTTTCGGTAATATTTTATTATTTCCTTATCTGCAGCCATCGCTTTTAGGACACTACAATGGTACTCTAGCTAGGAAATTAAGTGTTTTTTTTAAACCAAAAATATGTTTATTTATCTTATTCTCGTAGCTGTGATTTTTTAAAGTTTTGTTATTTTGAAATTACTCCACCCGTTACGTCACTAGTTCTCGTCGATGAGTTGTCCTGATATTTAAATGTAGAACCCCGTAACTACAAAATATCCTAAACGTTGAAAAAAATGGCTTTCCCGGAAACCGGAAATCTGTTATAACAACACATGCCAACGCTGTCATTGATTGATTCATTGACAAGAACTTGTGTCGATTCAAGGCAATTCATTTTTATTATTTTTTTCATACGTTTTCGAGTAACTTCGCGGTACAATAAAACTATTTTTGTTTGTAGAGAAAACATTTTTTGTTTCCAATTTTCAGTAGCACTGAGCTTCGTTATTGTAGGGGATCTTAATAATTTTGTTAGTTGAAATACTGCAGTGAAAAACCACCTCTAACCCGATTATTTCAGGTCTACTTTTTCAGGAATCAAACATGATTAACGAACGAGCTAACACTACACTACAAGACGAACTTATATCCACTCAATTTCCTTTTTTTTAGACTTTTGTATAATACTTATAAAGTAGCAGTTAATGTTATTATAGTAATCGAAAATAAAATAAGCGTGTATCGAAAATATACTTATTTGAAAATTGAAAATGCCACTCTTGATTATTTCGCGAAAGCTATGAAACCAGTTGCTTACTAGAATAACCATTATATTTTTATGGATTTAAGTATACATTGTCTTTAATTTCTATGAAAAAATGATACACAGTGAGACTACTACTTCTAAAAACACTTATTTCTTTAACAATACAACATTTTTTATACCTAATTTGGTTTATAAGCTTTCTTATAAATATGGCGCAAATGTAAAAATACTAGGTATCGACCACAATTCGTGCTCAATGGATATGTTTTTATGTAGGCATACCGCAAACGAAATTTACTGGTCTATTAATTAGTGAAACAATTCATTAGCTCGCCGTGTTTTAACCTAATAAAAAGAACCCTCTTACCACGCCCAGATTTGATATGATGAAAGATAACCTAAAATTGAAAAAAAGAAGCGTGGCTAGTTACTTACATAAACAGATAGTTCTCTTTGAGGGAGGTGGAAATTGCTCTCTAGGGAGTTATTAAGATTTACATATCAAAACAGAGAAGTTAAATGAATTCAAAGAACTTATATAACGGCAAAAAAATGTTTTAAAATACATTTTATGCATATATGTGCATACATTCATTAAAAAAAAAAAAAAAATGAAAAAAAAGATCAAATCAAACAAATAAACATGATCACAATACCAGAGAAAATGTATAAACCACACTCTCATTTAGGAAAAAGGCTAAGTAACGAAATTTAATTTAATGTAAGGCAGTAAAAAAATATTATGATATAGCATAAAACATTTATGGAAAAGAAATTTAAGTAAAAATACAAACAAACCGTTTTTTTTTTTCATTTATCCATAAAACAATGTCGGCTTATTCTGTAGTGGTCAGCGCATTAGCTTACCATGCAACAGAACTTGGGTTCGATTCCCGATATGGTTGACACAAAATATTCATTTAAGAAGGTGTTTTTACACTAGAATATTTCATAGTTCCTGAATCGGCACCTAAAGCGTAAGACTGATGATCTTACCTTCACGTAACAAAAAAATATCAAGATACTCTGCGATTAGTGTACTTATGCACCATTAGGCGCGGAAAGGGAATGATGAGCATAACACAATGACATTTATTGTGACACATTATAACTTACATAAACATTTTATATACACAATCATATTATTCACGTCGAGTCGACGTATGGTTATCTTTAATTTACTCTACCTTATGATATTTTTTTTCAGCGGTTTTTTCCAAACGATTTCCTTTTACTAAATTTTAGCTCAGCCATCGAGCCATCGCATTTTAATTCACACAGAGAACATATTTTTCTGATATATTGAATCGGCATTAACTTCGTAACACTTCATTTTAAATAGCACCCTTCCCATTGACGGGTGATAAGTTTTATATCACCCATCGATGGGAGGAGTGCTCTCCCAAAACTATAGTAGTGTTCTTGTAAAAGAAAAAAAATGTGTAACACTCATAACAAAGTTTTATTTTCAAAGTTTTTTAACTGTCACGCAATTTATAAAATCAAATAGTCACTTTTGTTGGGCAAAATAATTTGTAATAGCCTGTTAGTAATAATTTATTGTAATAACTTTCATAACAATCATTGAATTCAATTAAGCTAGCCACTTTGAAAAAAGTCAATCCTAATTTATTTATGCATGCTGTGTTCACACATAATTGATGAACAATATCTAAACATAACAAATTGT
This sequence comes from Micrasema longulum, assembly GCF_059751315.1. Classification (NCBI taxonomy): domain Eukaryota; kingdom Metazoa; phylum Arthropoda; class Insecta; order Trichoptera; family Brachycentridae; genus Micrasema; species Micrasema longulum. Next base: position 1,574,582 of record NW_028277921.1, read on the forward strand.
GATTATTATATTGGTATCGCATGTTTTGTTTGTGAACCATAATAAATCAAATATATAAATAATTACATATTTTTCACCCACCTGGACGCAAAAATTATACTCTTATGTAAGCAAACGTCAATATGGAATTGCATCGATATCTTTAATTGGATTTTTACTTAGTAACAAGTGAAATTTAAAAAAAACAAACCGTTAAATACAGTAGGTCATAGTGTTTAGTAGAACCTTTTCTAATACAAACCAGCACCGCCATTTCCCTCAATACAAACCTATTTTTTTACAAACACCTACTGGTCACGCAATAATGGCACCTCAGTATACAGAGTGTTTCTGTTGACTGTATTGAATACTTTGTGAAAATTAAATAATAATATTACGCCTTCGAGAAAATACAGTTTGAAAATAGATTATTTTTTATTCGTCAATTTTTACTGAAAATTTAATGATTTATTCAATGGTGTTCTAAAACGAAAATAAGGGTGTACTGTCTGTGTTTTTTAACGTGAGCTCCCATGTAAACAAATAAAATGGCCGAAATTCACATGATCGAATAGGGCCCAGTTTTTCAATCGAAACTATTCATATCTTTCGCGCTCCTTTTTTAAAAACTTTAAAATTGAATATATTTTAATAAATAATATGTAAAAGAAGAAAGAAAATTTGATTACTTATTGATTAAAGTTAGTAGGTATGCGTACAATGCGTAATGTTATAGACAATTTAATATACCAGACCAAAATAGAGTTTTTTTTTTTTTATGGGTGAGTTAATAATGAAGGGATATTATTGTAATTTCAGCTTCGCGGTGTAGCGGTCAGCGTGCTTACCTACCATGCAAGCGGTCTCGGGTTCGATTCCCGACATGGTTGACATGAAACATTTATTTAAAATATTTTTTTGTACTAGAATATTACAAAGTCCCTGGACTGGCACATAAATCGTAAGACTGACCATCTTACCTCCATGTAGTAAAAATGATCGAGATGCGCTCCGATTGGTGTACCAATGCAGTACTCTATACACTCTTTGATGTAGAAATGGAATAATAATGATCAGGGCGAATAAAAAATTCAGTTCTCTATGTAAAATTGAATCGGATTCTTAAACAATAAAACGCTATGGCTACTTCTACTAAAAATCATTTAAAAGAAAATAAACTGCACAAAATTCCACCTCGTAGTGGTTGACGCGTTCGCCTATCATGAGTGAGGTCAGTGCGAGGGGCGACTTTTTTTCATACAGAAGCTACATTTAGCTAAGTGTTTGTTAATTTGTCCCTCCATAAGCAATATAAATGTCCAATTAGATACAAGCGGCCTCCGTCGTGTAGTGGTCAAGACGCTTGACTCACACACGGAAGGTTCTGGGTTCGATTCCCGGTGAGAACACAAAAATAAAATGTGATTTTTTCTTAAGCCTGGGTTTTCTGTGATGCAACTCACATATTTAATTGGACATCCTGGCCTGTTGTGGTGCAAAAAAAATACAACATCATCACTCTACAATAAATCTAAAATATATTTATTTTTAATGAAAACTTTTACTTTTACTCCGTAGATATGTATTGAAATTTTCGATTTACTTTGTTTTATTTGTTATCTTGTTTTAGTTACATTTATGAGCACCCACTATTTACGCATGTACATATTTTATATATATGTTTAAACTTTATTCAAGTAAATGAATGTTTTAATTATTATTTTTTTCTCTATTTTCCTACTTTTTATCTTGTTTTGTTGAGTTTTTTCTTTTCTATCTTCTTAATAATATGTTTTATTTATGACGACATAATATTAGTCAAAAATGCTGACATACACAAATATAACACCAGACAACAACAACACTATCATATTGAAAAGGCAAAGACAAACACAGGACAGTCAAAAATACTACATAATGGACTTAAACACTACAACGACTTACCTTACTACTTGAAAACTTTTACTGGAGACAAATTTAAAATCAATCTGAAAAAGCACATGATGACTGAACTAACTAGACTAGACGAGACATAAAATGACTAGACAATATAAAATTTCTAATGTAACCCTAACGGGTTTTTAAAAATTGTAAATAAATATTTTTTAAAAAGCAACAAAAAAAAAAAAAAATTATTATAATTATTAATTATATTAATTATTTTATATGTTTTTTTTTATTTATTTTTTATTTTTATTGAAATTTTTTTTTTTTACAAAATACATTTTTGAAATACAAAATAGGTAAATATACAGAACATCTTATATATAACGTTTCTACCTCTCTAATAAAGTAGATACTTGTGTTTAGAGAGGGAGTTCGTTTCACATTTTTTTTTTTTATAAACAAAGTAAATTAAAACAAAGTGAATTAAAATTTAAATTAAAAATAAACAAGGTAAATTAAAAATAAAAAATAAATATTATTTGGTATGGAGTCTAGGAACGGGTGAGTCTTAAATGTTTTTTCATTTTAGTTTTAAAAGTTTGATAATTTTTTATAGATTTTAAGTTTTCCGGAAGTTTATTAAAGTTTTTTTTACCTATGTACGTATAATGGTTTAACGCTGCTGTTGTTTTACATCTGTGCAAAATTAAATTATTAGAAAATCTAGAGTTACTTGAATTTTGCACTTCAATTGTTTTTTCTTTAAAAGTTTGTAAGATTGAGGCTTTATTAAAAATTTCTTCAATTGTTGGTATATTAAGTTCTTCGAATACTAGTTTTGATGGGTAAGTTCTGGGCTTTTTAAGAATTATTTTTGCAATCTTTTTTTGAATAATAGAGAGTGATTTTAAGTTTGTCTTATAAGCTCCTCCCCAGCCTATAATTCCATACTGCAGAATTGACTGTATTAAAGCATAATGTATACAATATTATGTCTGTACTCTTTCATTTAATTTTTAATTTAAACTAATGTCTGATCACCCGATGACAAACTATAATTTAATAGTTTATTGGGACAAAATATAATTTATACTTTGTTTTCTTTAAATAATGTATTAATATTGTAATAATGTGTATTTTATTGAATAAATACTAGACAACTATACCAATAAAACCTATCAATGTATTCATTACTCTTTTTGACACGACTTTGTCTTGTCATATGACTGCACGCACGACTATCGTTCAAAACAGTAATTAGCATAAAAGGGAGTTAATAAATTTGAAAAAGTTTATATTTCTCTTTTGCAAAATAGCCGATTAAGACATACCACGAGTTTTTTTGGAGATGCAAATTATATTTGTGTTTAGTGTTTATTGACAAATTGTGAAAATGAATTTGGCTCTATAAAGGTAAAACAGCTTATAATAGACTCAAATTAGTGTTTGATTTAAATATTAAAAAACACAACTACGTAGCAGTGGCGAGCCGTGATTTATTTTATAGGTAATCTATTTAAAATGTTCATTAATTTGTACTACATGTAAGTACTTACATAACGTGTAAGTAATGTAATTATAAATTACTATTTTGTTGTGGTTCTGTGAAAATGAACTCAAACAACAATTATTATTAACCCCGCGATAAACGTAGCTTTATTCCACACTATTTTAATACATTACTTGTACAAAAGTTTATTAACAAATACCACAATGACATTCCGCAGATATTTCCATTATGATCTGTCATTGACAATACTGTCATCTGTAGTCTGTGGTACTGTCAAGAGTCAAGACTTGAGCACTGGCCGGTTTCTTTTAAAATTAATAATGCCTAAAACGGCCACTGCGAACGCCACCTGTCCTATGTGATACATAATATGTCGACGGTATCCCATCAAAGAAAAATAGTCCTTAGGAAATAATGTTCGAAATACTAGTTTCCAAATAGTGAATCTTCTAAAAATATTTGTAATCTGCAAGTTTGTTTTAGTACCAAAAAAGCCGACTTGGGTTAAAGTATAAAAATGCAGTGTACTTTTTTGTATGGAAGAATAAGCTGAGGTAATCGACTAGTTTCATCGTTCAGTAAGAATGGGCTAGGCGCACTTCATGGATATTTTTTTGTAGAAAGATATAAACGGTGATTTATAATAAATAACAATCACTTTATTTATTTTCCCATAAACATGGTAACTATAAATTATTATTATTAAAAGTCAAATATAATGGTAAGCTGTGCATAATCGCTTACTTTAAGGATTCGCCCCTGCTACGTAGTACCTAAAGTAAAACCTAAAGGATGTGTCTCAGGACAAATCATAGATATATATTGGGTCGCGGGTACACAAATAATTCGTTTCCATTTTCTTTATATCTTAATGAGGTTTTTTACTCTAGCACATCTGGTGCGTGGGCCCGTGTCTCCGCGTGCTGAAGATCAGCTGCGCGGCGTGCCGGACCAGCACGCGCGCGTGCGCGCAGGCCGTGGTCGTGCCGTGCTCCGAGGCCTTCGGCACCTTCTGGGGAGGCATGAGGCTGCAGCACCACACCCTCACTGAGCCGCCGGACAGAAAGGACGACGTCCTGCTGGTATAAAAAGGAAAGACCAGAAAAGAAATTATCTTTGTGCCTGGGGGATATTATGAAAGGATCGACAATTGCTAGACTGAGCTGTGAAGCTACTCCAAGATATTTTTAACGTCGTCGGATAGTTGGATAGATAAATACTACTACTAGTAATTAATGACTTATCTTTATTGTTCATATCGTCGCCTTAATTTAAATACAACGTAATTCATTAAATGATAACTTTTAGGGAGACAAAAACTTCATAAATCAGTAAGTTTGTATGAAACTTTACTTTTTTTAACTCCAAATATTTTGTTTTTAGGGTATACATGATTTTAAAACTATTTATCCAAATAAATTTTTACTACTGTACTGTATTATTAAAAATGTACAACTTCATCGAAATACGCGTTATTTGAAAAATCTGCTTTATCTCTTTTCTGTCAACATTATTCTTCGTTCAAATAAGAGAGATCGATACTATAAAAAAATATCCAATCATAATCTCAATAAAGATCAAATGTACTTATTTCATGGTCTATGGTAAGTTGTTTTTCCTTAAAGGATCTTTTTGAGAAGTATCTAAAGACTAGATTGATAAAATCGATGGTACTGAATGTCCGATAAAATGTCTTATTGGTGCCACATCAAGCGGCCTAATAAACGTGTGTGTCCCAGTTATGCTGACTTTGCGAGTGATCGTCAAATAGTTGAAATTCCCTCTGTGGTGAAGGTGATTCAATTATGGCCAACAAAGGATTTAATATCCAGGATGCAAAGGCACCTTTTGCCAGGAAATCGTCATTTTATAATCTTTCCAGTTAACAATAAGTATGCTTCCTACATTTAAAACATATTTGCTAAAGTATTAAAACAAGACACCCTAATTTTTTAAATGTATTTAATCGATACGTATTTTTTTCCATTTAAAAAGATTAATTCAGAAAATTATTTTCTATTCTCAAGAGGATTAGAACAGGTAGCTTTCTCTTTTTTTTTTTAATTTTTTTTTTTGTTTTTTTACAATAAACGTAAGTGATAAAACAGATTATTAAAAAAATAAAACATAATTACATAGCAATGAAATACATATTAATAGTAAAAATAGTAAACAAAAAATCCCAGAAAAGCATGGCCTGTTCGTGGGTATACAAGAAAATTATCTTTAAATTTTCTAGATTTCACCTCTATATTGGCAACTAAAAACCTCGTTAAGTTTCACTTTCACTCTCTAAAAATAAAATCAATGGAATTCACAATATAAAATAAAAAGGTTTGCAAGGACGTATAGACATTTCTAGAGTACGGAGTTTTAATGAGTAAAGCGTATTTTTCGTATACACAAAAAAATCGTAATTCTATTCAGTAACTTTAATTTGCTGTAATTTAAGTCATAAGTATTGTTAGTTATATTTACTTATGAGTCTGCATATAGGTAAACATAAATAAAATTAACTGACTTATTCCATGTTAGTATGTTTAGACAAAATTAGGAAGAGATAGTGATTTTCATTATTATTCTTTTCGCGTTTAGATTAATGAATAGACCAAAGATTGTTTGTCATAACTGTAGCATTTAAATGTTATTTTTGTGATTATAGTTTAATGCGTCATAGTAAAAATACAATGTGCCTTGGGAAAATATCAAAATCTTAGTAAAGATGTATTTTAGACCTAAAATATTTGTGTGGGACTTTTGGTTAAAAATTGAAATTATAAAAGATAAAAAATGTTCAATTTATTGTGAATTTATGAAGGTAATCATATTTGTATTAAACTTAAAAAAATAATAAATTAGGGACGTTTTATTCGTAAGTTATTTTAATTAAAAATATATGTATTTATGAATACTTATAATAATAGATTTGACACTGCGAAATGTGCCTTTGAGCCAAAGAAGTGATTTCATCTACAAAAAAAATATTGTATAAAATAAAATAAATATTCAATGGAAGTGGGACTTATTATTTTCCTTATTTAATTCGTGTTTCTTACTTAGATGATATGACACAAAAGGCATATGTCATATATTTATTTTAGAAATAGAAACTACCTCCCTAGGTTGATAGGAAAACAATTAATAAAAATTGGCGGCCTCTGTGGTGTAATGTCTATTGATAATTCTGGTTCCGATTCCCGATAAGAACACCAAAATTGAATGTGATTTTTCTTAAGTCTGTGCTGTAATCCATCACTGGAATTCCCTCCCGGTCCGTTGCGTACAAAATACGATAACTAATGAAACCAAAAAAATGTCAATATAATTTCATTATTCATATGTTGGGAAAAAAAACTTTAATAATCTTCAGGAAATCTTAAAATCAAAGGCAAATTTTAAAACATTTAAATATAAATTTTAAAAACACATGAGACCTACCCTATCTGAACTCCATACAGTGGAAAATTGTGTATATTCTAGAATATAATAACTAATTTTAAGGAAGCTGTTCCATATGGTAAAAATAAAATGTAAATAAAATAAAATATATATATATGTATACATATAAATATAAAAATTGATGAAATACGAACTCCCTCTCTAAACACGAGTTTTTCACTTTATTAAAGAGGTAGAAACGTTATGATTAACTATGTATGTGCAAAACATTTATAACTTTATTATTATGTACTTAGTCAAAAAAAAATGTTTCAATAAATAAATAAAGTTTACCCTCATGACTTTGGAATAGCTAAATAAAATATTATTTTAAAATCATTTTTCGCTGCAATTTAATTAAATGCTAATATATTGTTTGTTCTTTTATCTGTCTAATTAAGTTACCAAAAATTCATGCTTTTACATTTTTTAGGGGTCCGGTGGTTGATTCTATAATAGAATAGGGGTCAGCTAAAGGTTGGACAAATAGGGTGAAACTATTATTATCCTTTTTGTAATACCATTACAAATGTACCCAATAAATCAACACACTAAAAGCTTTTACCGAAAAAATATAAATTGATACGTCAAGGAAAATTTATTAAAGGGGAAATATTTGTTATGCTTATCACTAACAATAACTGGCCACACCTGTGGATATTCACTGGGGCCACACCTCGTCCTGAAAGTTCCCTCTCCCCATTTCCCAATCGAAGCTTTCATAAAAATTGGGTTCAGCCATTTCCCCTGACGAAGATAAATTCTCAACTGTCAAGCGAATCACTAAAAACAAAGAAATCTTCTCTCTGCGCGGCTGTTTAATGGAAAAGTCTCATAAAAAGGTCAAATTAGCTCGTAAACATCGCAACACATTTAATTAAAAACGGACGCAAATAGCTTTAATTATTGTTCCGCGCCTAGTTTACATCATACTGTACTGAATTCATTAACCGTTTCCCGAGAGAGTTAATTAAGAGGAAATAATAATACATTTTTAGTTAGTATACAGTACAGTCCTTCTCTAGCAATATACTTGACAAATCGCATGTAACTAGGTACATCATTTTATACAAAAGAAAAAAACGCTAAGGGCGATATTAACTTATGGAAACAATGTTAAAGTGTCTGATAATTTTTAATAAATTTAATATACAATTTTTTTTTTTTATGCCAAGGGCCTTTCCAGGGGGAGGAAGGAGAACCTCCTCCTTCCGACAAGAATTTTTTTTATCTAATCCTTGTTAACTGTCTACTTCCGCAGTAAAAAAGTTAAGACCCTTGCCTCACGTCTGAAAAGTTCTGAGTTCGATTCCACGATAATTTAATGAGATTTTTCTCAAGTCTGGGTGTTCTGTGCATATGTTTCACCACTGTAGTGGCTTTTGCTGTGCTGTGATGAAAAAACAAACACAATTAAGATTTATTGATCCAAAGTATGTTTTTTTATTTACTTAATAGGTATTCGCCCTTTTTACTATGCATTATTCCACCCTCTCCCACGAAAAGGGTCAAATCTAGAAAGCTGCCCCTCTTCCATTTCAGGCAGAATGCGACAAGCCGGTTAGCATCGTGCACTCATTTGCAATAGTATTTATCATTTGCAATAATACTCATTTTTGTACTTTGTTAGGCAATATTTATTTATCGTTTGCGTTTACTAGTTACCATATATTTTATATAAGTATAAAACAACCTCCCATAATCTTGAACAATTATCCTCAAACGATGTAATAAAATCAGCATTTTATTTTAGATTTCCATTCAAAATTCGAGTCAACATAATTTGACGTTAACAGAATATGGGTATTATTTTTTTAAAAACGTGCAACAGGAAAATAAATATTTTATTTATTTTGCCAAATATTTTTTTTAATATCCAGTAATAAATAAAATTATCATTAAAAGTGAACATAAAATGAAAATGTGTGTAACATAATAAAATAAAGTTATTTCCACCGCTACAAAAAGCCAGCACAGATTGAGATGTTTGACATTCAAAATGAGAGTTTTATGTATTGTTTGTGTCTTCAAGTAATAATTCGCTACCCGCATATAGAAATGTTATTTCTCTTTATTGCATAGAACATAGCGTTCCAAATTTCGATTTCGGTTTGCGCTTGTAATTTTCGACCTGAGTACCTACGGCTCGTTGTGTTGCTGTAAACTGTAGCTAACTTCGTGATTAATAATCACAGAATGGATTTTGTCCGTATGGGCGACTCTACAAGCTGGTGGCGTATTTTTACCCTGAGGTTTGTATATTCAAGATCGGGTTGTGGTCCCGTGGCTAGTGTCTCGGACTCACGGACCAAAGGTCCGTGGTTCGAATCCCACTCTACCCCAACTTGATTCCATTTTCTAATAGTGAGTTATTTCCAACTCGTTGAAAATGGCCCTCAAAATTAAATATTTGGGTAAATCATAAGAACGCAAATATTTCTTTTTTTTTTTTTTTAAACAAAAAAAAAAAAAAAGTTTTTAAAAATAATTTACTTATTTTATGGTAACGATTATTTCCATATCGATCAATCATACCAACACGGCTGGATTATCTAAACGTAAACTATCAGTCAAACCACAAGCAAGATTGTATTTATTTCAACTATCGTCATGGTAATTTCTCTATCCGCACTCAGTGGTGCATAGGGCACTGCATTTTAGTATAACGGTTGCGTATCTGAATCATTTTTGTTACGTGAAAGCTAAGGTGATCAGCCTTAGGCTTCAGGTACCAGTCCAGGAACAGTGAAATATTGCAAGTAAAAATATTTTCAAAATCAGTATTTCATTGTATTTTATCTCCAGTCCATTTCATTTTTTAAGATTTTAACCTAAAATAGCAGGCGAGTCGAAAACACTATTCAATTACGTAAAAGATTATGTAATTATGTACTTCATAACTGCCGAGAGGAGAAAAAAGAACGAGTGTATATTATCTACTAGTATGGATAACCTATATAGCGCCATTTTGGCAATAATACTACGTAAGTTGGCAAAAATATTGATCGTGGAAATTGTAAACGTCTACAAAAATTATTTATTTTTTTAATACTTTATGTAAATAAACAATATTTATACATATACGGGCGGGCACATTTATTGCCTTAAAGCAATTTTTTCCTACCTACCCAAAAATTATGTTGATTTATTTGAAATGTTTTGTTTATTAACCGAACAATGGCCGCAAGGGTTGAATTTTCTAAAATTAAAGGTTGCAATTAGCATTTTTGTTTCTCGCTAAAACTGTTAAGTTACATTTACATTTACAAAAACACGTAACGCATTAATTTACATACATATTCGAATCGTAATAAAAATATTTTTATGCAAAATAATGCAAATATTATTAATGCTAGTACCTACCTAAATTAGATACGTAATGTTATCACGGGTAACTATTTATAATTCACATGGTGAAAAAATTTGCAAACAGAATACCTATAAATATTTTAGATGTTAATAAACTTTAAATTTTGGCGTAGGGAATTATACAAAGTAATTACACTGGCATGTGACTGTTATATTGCTAGGAAGTTCGGCTCTTCGGGTCATATTTTAGAACTTCATAGTTTTATATAATTATCCTCAATATTATAAGCGTCAAATCCCGGAGCAGTAGGTAAGTAAGCGGCGCGGCGGAGTAAAGAAATAAAAGCTAAAACTAGAAAAAAACATTTAAAAAATGCACTTTTTGAATGCGTGTCTCCATTGTAGACAACAACAGAACCAGCATTAAATAGAATAATAATTACATATGTAACGAAATTAATTTTCGTTACAAAATATTGAGCACGATTTAGTAACAGAATTAAAAAATATTTTTTAAAATTAATATTTTTATTCTTATAAATATTTATTTGATCGTTCAATTCAAGACAGGCACCGTGGCGCAGTTGGTTAGACGGCCAACAGTGAAACTGGCGTCACCGGTTCGATTCCCACCAGTTGCAAGGAAAAAATCCAAGAAAGGTTTTTTTCTCAATTGGTCTGGGTGTTATGGTGTATTTTTCATTACCTCTTTCCATATTCCCTCTATCCCACCTGCTGAAAAGCCTCAAGATAGAGGGCTTAGCGGGTTATTCCTTTAAAATAAAAATTCAATTTTAAAACATTGGGTTCATTTTCAACAAAACATAAATAAACCACAATAAAGAACTTCAGCCCTACGGGAAATTAAATACAATGCATGTTTTCTTACGCAGGGTAAAAATTGGAGCATTAAATTTTACGGCAGAGTTTCCTGAAAATGTACGAAAAAATGTAATAAAATATTTTCATAAAATCGAACTACTTTGAATGACGTCACTAGCTCATATGAATCAACCTATAATATGAGAGTTATGGAAGGGGGAGATGTCCGGTTTGCTTGCCGTGGATAGACCAATCGGAAGATCTGATCTAAAATAAGAGGAAAATCACCTCTGACGTCATACATGACGTTATTTCAGAAATACAAAACTTTAAAAAATCGTAGCGCTGATAATACAATATATAAAAAATTTCAAAAAAATTGGCTTAGTTTAATGGTCTATTAACAAATAAAAGAATAATAAAAAACCGCTGAACTTCCTCGTAGAAAATTGGACTAAGGCTGTGATATAGCGGGGTTTTAACCTCGGAACTTCGATACATGAGCCACGGGATGAGCCACGGGATCACAACCGGGTGTGTAACTAGTGTTTTCTTTTAATACGCTTGGCTCGTAACAGACTTTTAACCAAAGTAGCTTCTTATTTTAGGTACTAAACTTTAGTGACAATCTATTAGTATCAGGGTTCGAAAATATCATGATATTTATATACCTATCAAAACACCTTATATATATCGCGATATCAGATATATCTGTATCAAACCATATTATCATATCTATATCAGCGACTGTTTGGTACCAGGAGAATATCGGTAAAGTTTAAAGCTAAGTTTTATTTCATGTTATTTTATTAGGAAGCCAAAGACATTTGTATAAATATATATATTTTTTAATTAATTCTATGTGTCTTAAATCAAATGCCTAATCCTTATTTTTGTGTATGCAAATTAATGTTAGTCTATTTTATTACATCTTATATGTTTTTATTTTCTCTTTTCTTTTCTTAAAAAAATAAAAAAAGTAGTTTCTTATGTTTAACTTAATTTTATTTCTTAAACTCAATCTTTATTCTTATCTTTCACTAAACTTAATCTTTATTTTTACTTATATTGATTTTACACACTTATTTTATAAAATTTATGAATGATGTTGGAGTTCTATAATTGAGGATATATATAAAGAATGTTAGTAATGCTTACTTAAAAAATGTATGTATTTTATGTATCCTTGTTGAACTTCCTTCTCTTGTCAAATTAAAGACTTTCTCTTAATATTGGTAAAGTTTATAATTGTCACTTAATCTAAAACAACTAATTGAACTTTTTTAAAAAAAAATCATTTTTACATTTATATAGTAATTAAAACCCTACCAAGCGACTTTTAATGGCTTATTGGTGAAGTAGTATTTTTTTCATTTAATACACAAATTTATTATAGCACAATTTAAATTGTTTTTATGTCCCGGCTTATTAGAAAATTCTGTGTAAAGTCAGGATTCTTCTATACTAAAATAAATACATTTGTAAATATGTATTATGACACATCAACATACAAAATACATAATAAAAAAAATATACATCTCAAGAAATACAAAACAGGTAAGTTATATAATAATAAATAGTGTAACAAAGTTAAGATCATGTATCTTAAATTTTAATACATTCATTTAATTATTTTATAATTCAGTTTAGTTATTAATTTTCATACTCAAAATAAAAATAATACCGTACAATATATAATTTAATAAACGGATTAATAAATAATTTTATGTTTCAATTAGCAAAAGTTAAAATACATATTTACAAATTATTGAGCATCACTATTTAAGTTATTTATAAGTTTATTCAAAGATGATATTATACATATAACGGTAATAAGGAAGACAGCATCGATACTGTAAATTTATTCCCGGAGCAATCCTATACTTATATGCACAAGTAATTTATATTGTTTATAAATATAAATCTTAACAAATCTACACTTGAATATCGTTCGTACAGTTGCTCATTATAATACATACGTACCTATTACTAATATAGCTGAGCATACAGTGTACTTTTATTACGTGCCTACATACAGTACAACACATATGTATATAGGCTCCGGATTCAAGGCACATCATCATAACTTGAATTTGTTTTATAAATTTATATTATTAGAATATGATTAAATTGACGATTACACATATTGCAGGTTCTATTTACAAATGAGTATAGATACGCATTTTCAGATACTATACGTGGTGATTCGTGTAAATAGAATTCACCTTTGCGTTAGAAAATAAATTTGTGAAAGCGGACAGTAAATTAATTCTCCAAACTGACAATGTGAGCTAGTGGATGCAGCCAACAATCTATTACAAATGTACTCAGACCAGATAAAATCAACATGTAATAACACTGACTAACCTGGTGTTGAGTCCTCTTTCTTGTCGGCGATCAGCTCACGCTGTCAGGGAAATTGGTGTTCAGGAACACTGCAGACACACAATTTCTTCTGGAGGCGGCAGATGATGAAGAACGGATATGTATCATGATAAATTTGCGGCGTTGCGCGTTGTGCGAGTTAAGACGAAGTCAAAACTTAAACAGTAAAATAGTGGACAATAATTTTTACAATGCAAAAAGCGTGCGTACATAAACAGTCGAAAGGGCGCAGAGAAGCGCGCGCGAGCCAATAAGAGTAGCCAAACCAAAAATGTCCCGTCAGGCGTAGAAACCTCACAAAACCAAAATTAGCCACAGCTGTCTACTTCCGTTTGATTTTTCTGGCTAAAATGCATCGAAACAAATTATCGGCTCAACCAACACTCGAAAAATATACTCTGTTCAGGCGTGCCGGAAACGGTTACGAGTTATTAAGAAGCCGGTTACGAGTTATTAAGAAACACGGAGGAAACACGGCGGTTGCAAACCGCGCGGTTTCCTTCGTGTGTGAAGTATCCTTATTTTTTTTCAATACATATGTTATTTTCATAGAAATATAATTACAAAAATACACTTTAGAAAAGCACATCTTATAATTAAGCCATAACATGAATTGGAAAAAATACCCACAACGACTACAGCGTCTGAGCGTTGGCCATTTTTTTTTTTAATTATTAAAAAGTTTATAGCATATGTACAAGTTTCTGCAACAAGTTAGAGTGGCAAACCTTGTCAAAGGCCTTACTGAAGTCGGTGTATACAGGTGTTCTTTAAACCCTGTCACATCCGAAATGACGATGATCAGTATGAGCAAGAAGACATATTGGCACATTAAAATATTTTTTTAGAACGAATAAAATTTAAAAAAATAAAACATCAAAAAAAGGAACTGGTTGCTTACTTCTGCAGGGGTGAAAAGAGAAGGTGGGAGGGGGGGAGTCTGATACTGCGCCGCCCTCCCCTCCCCTCTCCCCTGCAGAAGTAAGCAACCATTTGTTTTTTTAAATATTTTATTTTCAAAAAATTTCTTTGTTCTAAATATTGTTTTAAATATGCTAATATGTCTTCTTGCCCAAACTGATCATCGTGGTTTCGGATGTGACAGGGTTTAAAGAACACCTGTATAGCGTCGACCTGGTGCATCTTATGAAGTGCACTAGCAATATGATTCTCGTACAAAATTATATATAAACATATATATAATAAACTGAACAAAAAGAACATAAAACTATGTAGCAAAGACAAACAAGAGCTATAAAATAATGGTAAGCGATCCATAAACACGATCAACAATCAACATATAAAATAGAATTAAGTATTGTTGTAGGTACCTATTTTACCAAAAATAATATTTTTTGTTTGATAGGTATTCTACCTGTTATAATAATATTTTCATTTTTATTTTTTCAGTCAATTTGAGAGTTTTTTTTTTGTAATGTTGAAAAAAATACTAATAGTTAATTGGTAATTATTTTCAATATCACCAAAAAAATATTGAGTCTTGGGTAAGAACCTCGGTAAGTACTTTTGAACAAAAAACAATCATCATATTTTATTTTTAAACAATTTTTTCCAAAATCATAAAATGTTCTTTTTTTGAAAATAATTTAGTGGCATGTCTTTTGTTTCATATTTGTTTTTTTTATTTACTGTCACATATGTCAACTGCTCAATTTGTAGTAAAAAACATAAAGTAAGTTTTAATCTTGATTATCATAAAATGGCATCATCTAGCCAATCTACTTCAAACAGATATTCAACTTCTACCATCACTCCACATAAAAGAATGTGTATAAGTCCATTACATCCAAATGAAAATTCTGCTACTGCATCAACTTCAAGTACAAGTCAAGAAACTTTTCAACTCACAAAAGGTAAGATTACAAGTAATAGCAAAAACAAATTAAATCAAATGTTTTTAAAAATATGTTTTACTTATTAGATTGTTTATACACCTCGCATGTTGTTCCTAGATCCATCTCAAGCTAATGAAAGTATCCAACTGGCAATTAAAAATAAATATTTGAAGCAAAATGTGTCTTTATACCCGGAAGTTATGATTGAAACCAATAATATTTATAAACAATCATTCCACAATGGCCAAGCCTTGGACATGGTTGACTCTGACAACGAAGAAGTATTCCAATCTTATTTTTCATACCAATATTCAAAGACTCGCTTAATTAATTACTTTTAAATACCTCAATGTACTTACCGGTCTTTTCTTTGTCTCAGATGATAATGTCAGTTTATTGGAGAAACGGAAAATTAGGAGCCACTTATTATAATACAATAACATCAGAGGTAGGTTTTAACGATTTTTTAATCAGTCAGTTCTTTTAAACGTTCAATAAAGAATCAAACCTAGAACTTCCTGCAAATTAATACAAGATGAAGATCGTGGTTTGTGGCAATGTAAATAAGTTTACATTATAAGACTAATAAAGGTGATTATTTGAATGTGAATTATTTTTAAAAAATTATAATATTTGTGTTTTTTTAATTTACCCAAATATTTAATTTTGCGGCCCATTTTCAATGAGTTGTAAATAACACACTATGAGAAAATGGGTTGGGGGAGAGTGAGATTCGAACCACAGACCTTTGATCCGGGAGTCCGAGACACTAACCATGGGACCACGACCCGATAATATTAAAATTGTGAAACATCCATCTTGTTTCAATTTAAAATACCTAGTAAATAAATAACTTTGTGGACCACAGTTTCATAAAAATATACTATTAAATAAATATATTATTAAATATATTGGGTTGTGGTCCTGTGGCTAGTGTCTCGGACTCACGGATCAATGGTCCGTGGTTCGAATCCCACTCTAACCCAACTCGAGTCCCATTTTCTAATAGTGAGTTATTTACAACTCGTTGAAAATGGCCCTCAAAATTAAAATGTGTGGGTAAATCATAAGAACGCAAGTATAAAAAAAGAAAAAATATATATTCAGTGGGTTCGAATTTTTAATAAGCCTATTATAATGTGTTATTGTTATTGTTATTGGCTGTCGGAGAACCAAATAATTATACAAATTTCGTTTTTGTTGGCAGGCACACTAAATTATTTTATTTGAAAAACCAAAATTTGAATGGACTTTATCTTTGTTATTTCATTGTATCCTATTTCCAAAATGTTATGTGCATAATGTTATCGATTCTATTTTATGTGATTACAGCTTTTACCCCCCCGCCTTCACTCACATGGTATTAGGGAGAAATTTTGTTAGTTAGCAATAAGAATTTTTCCAATGACGACTTCTTTTTCAGGATAAAAAGTAGCCCGTATCAATTGCTAGACCACTGCTAGATTGATTGAAAGTGATACTTATCCTGTTTTTAAACCAATAACAATATTAAATAATATTCATTTTCAATATGATATTATTCGGTATTATGTTATCATAACATAACAAATGCTTTTTAAAATTTGACAATTAAAAATATCTTGTTTTGTTAGTTGTACGCTTTGAACGAAATAGTGGACTCGAAACCAGAACATGTCATGCTAAGGAACCTGTACCAGCAAGTACAACCTTCTGTAGTTATTACGGAGACCAGGACTCAGGAGACCTTCGCCAAGTGTCTCAAGAGTCTCATTGCCGAAACAGGATCTGAAACCACCTCAGACTCCGATAGTAATGAAAACACTAAGATTATTAGCAAACTTTACTATCTCCCTAACGAAGAATACAGTAAGTACCATATTTTTTTAATAGTTCTATCAGAATATATATATTTTTTTTATTTGGAAAACCAATAGTTCTACATATTTATAATAAACATTTAAGATATATTGCATGGGTTCAGAACCAATAGTATGCTTCTACAAATTGAACAATTTTAGTAAAGAAATGTAACACATATTTATATATTACACATATATATATCTGGCAACCGTCCGTCTTCGAAAGACAATGGTGATGTACACTTAATTGGAAGACTAGGAAAGACAGCTTTTCCGGTGACTGTATAGTCCTATACGGGACCAGCACAGTCGGCCACATTTCTCACATTTGCAGGTTGTGGGGGGGGGTCCCAGTAGGTAGCTGCCTTCCTCACAGTCTTTTAAGCCTCAGACTTTCCAGCCAGAGGTCGTCGTGTGCCGCTTTTTCCTCCTTTACTGCTCCTCTCCACACATCTCTATCCCTGGCCAGATCTTCTCAATGATCAGCGTCAATGCAAAAAGTCTTCATGTCGCATTTACAGACATCTTTAAATCGCAATTGCTGACCACCATGGGTTCGATTAGCATCACAAAGCTCTTCATACATAATACCTTTTGGTATTCGGCCATCCTCCATTTGACTCACGTGACCGAGTCATCGCAGGCGTCTTTCTTTTAAGATCGCCATCGCCGAAGACATCTGAGTACGGGTTAGTATATCTGCATTTATCACTTTGTTCTGCCACGTCACGCCAAGAATACGCCGCAAACATCGCAAATGAAACGCGTTCATTTTTCTTTCTTGGTGTCCGTAAGTGGGCCAGGTTTCACCGCTGTATAGAAGCGCGCTGAGTACACAGTCTTATTGAACTTGTATTTTGGTAAATATGGTAATTTATCATTTTTCCAAACTCTGTCTTGGAGCTTTCCAAATGTGGCAGCTGCTTTTCCTATTCTACAGTTAATCTCCTGGTCTAATGAATAGTCTCCAGACACTGTTGAACCGAGGTAACAAAACTTTGAACAGACCTGTAGTATTTGACCATCAACTTTAATTTCTGGCCTCTGATCTGTGTCTTGTCGTAAAACAACAGTTTTTTTCAAGCTTATTTGAATTCAATTTTTTTTTAATGTTGTTGTAAACAGATCCATCAAAAATTGTAGATCTTCATCAGAGTGCGCAATAAAAGCAGCATCATCCGCAAATAGCAAATCTTTGATGAGTATCTGTCTTCTTTTAGTGATGACTTTAAGCCTTGCGATGTTGTATAGCCTTTCATCTGATCTAGTGTGGAAGTACACCCCGGTTTCACAATCTTTAAATGCTGAGTGAAGCAGCACTGAAAAACAAATACCAAAAAGAGTGAGGGCCAGCACACATCCTTGTCTCACTCCACATTCTACTTTGAAGGCGGTTGACCTTTTACCCTCAAATTGAACTTAATTAAGAGTTTCCTTCTCCTAGACACGCTGCCTTTCTAGGCTTACGGGACCTGTCTTCCCGGTTCGTTGGTCCGCGGGAGGAATTTTATTTCCCTCCTACCCTTCAGCAAGCTGACGGGCATTCCCCTATCCGCCACCTTGGGAACGCGCTCTCTAGAAGTTACAGACTGTACCGAGAATTAACATAATGATTCAATGGAAAAAATACATTTGAAAATAATGTAAGAGTAGGCAATCGGATGGAGTTTAAGGAAGGGGGGGGGAAAGTTAAAAAAATTTACATTATTTAGGATTGTAGTAGGTCAAGTTGCATAACAAATTTCAAGTGCCAATTTCAGTGCTGACAGAGTGATATTTGTATAGGTAGTCCATAATATCTCAAATTTGGTAGTGTGCACTAAACAAGACCTACAGAAAAAAGCAAAATATTATGAAATACATTTGGCATCTTTCATCAGGGGCCTTAAAAGTGCTGAATACATAGAACCTTTTTAAGTTTATCACTCTTCTTACTAATTTGTACTTCAAAGCATTTAAATTTTCCAATTTTATAATCAAATTACTTTATCGCCATAATATTTAATTATGAATTGAATTTTTTCTTTATAATATATTTATTTTTCAGATTTTGAGTCATGTAAACGCAGAATTTATTTGCTAAGACTCCCAAATGAGCCTGACGATTCCTCTGATAAAGACCACCTGATATTTTTACATTCCATCATAAATTTTCACTATGTACAAACAGTGCATGCCCTGGGAGCTTTACTGAAGTATCTTGATAAAAATTGGTGCCGTCTCAATATTGATGACAATACAACACCGAGTTTCCTTGCAGTCCACTCACTGTCTTTGTTAGTATTGGCAGTTTAATAATATCAATTTATAAAAGATTTCTAAAAAGTCAGGGGAAGATTGAAATATCATAGATATAAACACTAGTATTCTTATCTATAAAATAATAATAAACCTATAAATTATTGTTCGTTTTTAAATTAAATTAAAAAGTCGTTGGTACTTTGTTATGTAATGAAATGAAAATCAAAAACGTTCCAATTCTACGGAATAAGTAAAGGAGGATAGTACTTAAAACAAACAAAATATTCAAATTTAGAAATAATGCATAAAGAATTCCATTCAAATATCGAAATTTAAATATAGATACAAAAACTTAGCAAGTTTATTGTGTATTGATTGGTCGATGAATACCTACTATTTAATAAAACATAATTTATTTTCTCTTTAACCTTAGGCATCATAAATAATGGGTAGGTATTTCCTTTTACCTTAATAAACAAACCGTTGTTGTAGGCTGAAATGATCTGCACTCTAAACGTTTTATTAATAAATTGTTTAATGTGTGTTAGAATATATATTTTTTTTATGCAATTACAGATCCAATATTGTCACCATTGATGATGAAAGCTATAGAGCTTTACAAGTGTTTAATAGATTATCACATCCAAGTAACTTTAAGAAAGGAACAGCCCATAGCGCTAAGGAAGGGCTCAGTCTGTTTGGAATTTTTAATCACTGTAACTCTAAAATTGGCATGCAATATCTCAAGTTCAGTTCATTTGCTATTTATTTTTCATTTATTATGTAGCTATTCATATATTATGAGCATCAAAATTAGAAACGATGAAATGTATGTTTACTTTTTTAGAGTATTACTGCAACAACCAACTAATGATAAGAAAGTACTGGAAGGAAGACTTGATACAATCACATTTTTGAATAAACCAGGAAGTGAAGAAATCGTAAAAAATTTATGTACTTCTTTGAGACATATTAAAAATGTCAATGTAAGCTGCTTCCGATGCATTAACTAAAATAATTCATTTACTAGTTTTACGGTAACTTTATAAAACAATTTTTTAGGGTCTTATGACAAGAATAAAAGGACTACGAGCTTCCCCATATGAGTGGAAATCGCTTTTCAATGTAAATATACATACAAAATATTTCATCTACTTAAAATCTGTCTATCAACTCTAAAATCAGATACTGTTATATTTAAAAGCTTTAAATATTTTAATCAGGTTGTGGTCCCATGGTTAGTGTTGCGGACTCAGGGATCAGAGGTCTGGGGTTCGAACCCTACTCTACCCCAACCGGATTTCCATTTTCTAATAGTGAGTTATTTAGAGCTCGTTGAAAATGGCCACTAAAATTGAAATATTTGGGTTAATTAAAAGAACACTAATAAATAGACTTATATACTTATTTGTATTTTAAATAAAAACATTATAATATGTTTTTAAAGCACATTAAAACCATAAAAATATTTTTTTATTGGTTTCTCGAGAACCACTAATAGGACTTTATCATTCATTGCAGGGGTACGATACCTTCAGATTTTAACATTGTTAACCTTTTTTTTTCCAAATGAACACTGGAGAACCATCCAAGAAAGCATGAATTTTCTTATCATATTAAAATGTTACCTGGGTTTATTTCAGACATTATACAATAGTGTATTGATTTGCCAATTTTGTGAGAAATACCAAGGAAATTCCCCTCTAATTGATGCCCTTGGATCAAGAAACAATTCAGATTCATTTCAAGTAAGCCGGTTTTTAAAAGCTTACATCTCAGCATTAATACGAGTCTATAAATGTTACATATTTCTAGGTTGCACACCACATGAATCGAGTTATTGATTTCGACATATCAAAGGTCCAAGGAAAGTTCACAGTGAAACTTGGCATTGATCCTGAATTGGATCATAGTAAGTCGTTTTTATATCTTCATAGAGTATGATATTAGGTAGGTATTAAGTAAATCTAGAAATTAAGTATTTTTATTTTAGAGAAGCAAAAGATGATGGGACTACATGGGTTGATGTCTTCTACAGCAAAATATGAATTAGAAAAACTACCTCAGTTTATTGAAGAGTGCACAATGGTTTATCTTCCTAACCTCGGATACCTCCTCGGTGTTAAGTCTTGGCAATCAAATTTAAGCAGAGAAGCTAAAGAACTACCAAATCTGAAATTTATGGTTATATTTCAATTAACTTCATGTTACCGACGTACCTAGTTCTTTAATATAAATAATTTGTTATATGCATAATTCCTACTTCAGTTTCAGAACCATGACTACATTCATTACAAAAGCAAAGGATGTGAAGGTATTTTACACTATTGCATATTTTTTTTACATTATAAACAATCATTAAATCAGTAAATTAGATTAATAATTTTAATATGTACTTATCAAATGCCAAATTTTTTTAAATTTTTAGAACTAGACCAACTTATAGGGGACACTCACCCAGAAATGCTGGCACACGAAATGAGAATAATGATGAGGCTGACTAAATTTATATTACAGCATCTTCAAACATTGGCATCAGTAATAAAACTGTGCGCTGAACTTGATTGGTACAATGTTTTTAAAATATGTGTTGTTTACAATATAAAATTATTTTATGTTATACTTTTTATCAGTGGCAGCTGAAGGAGTTTAAAATGGGGGGGTCATTTTTTTACTAAATAGGTACATGTGTATTTCACAATAATTTTCACACAATTCTTTTTTTGTAAAAAAAATAAATGCATCTTTTAGATTTTTCTAATATGTTACACAAATTTACAAAATACCTAACATAGCGAGTGCACTTTATCTAAGCTCATAGAGTTTCGTAAAAATGTCGTAATTCGCTTTAGCATCGAAAAATATCTTTCACAGTAAACTTTCATCATCGTAATTCCACAAATAAAAATTACTAGTAAATTAACTTTTAAAACACAAACAAATTACTTAAAATGTACGGGATTGAAATTTGACAAGTCAATGAGTTTAGTGCATACGAAACGAAACAGGACCCTAACTAATACTAGGACACGTGCAAGAAACAATATTTTATAATAATATTGATTCAGAAAGCTGATTTCAATCTTGTAAAAAGGGACGAGAAAATTTAAACTTATGTCAATCCTTTCCATTAAGGATTCGTCCTTTTTTAATTTAGTTATGTAAAATACATAGAAATTAATTTATCATTGTATCTCTTCCAGTCTAGACCAATGCCAATATAATATTATTATAAATCTTATTCTTATCTTCCTTGTTTCATATTTTTATCTCTACCGGAACAATGCCCGCGTTCGAATTAATTTTGGGCGAAATTTTTTAATGTTCATGTACGCATGGGACATTTCATCTCTTTCTTTCTCATGAGAAAATCTAGAGATAAGACATTAGCTTTGAGACAAGTATAGAAATGACCCGCGCATTCGACGCAACATGAATATTTGACGGCGCACATGCTAAATAGTATTTTAAATAACATTTATAAAAACATGAAGATTAAAAGGTCCTTGTAGTTTTGAATGAATGTTTTTTTTTTTAAATATTATAAAACCGAATCGCATTATATTATATGGTTTCTTTATAATGTGTTTTAAGTAAATTATTTTAATTGGTGGCAAATTTTGAGGGGGCCATTGACCCAATGGATATAAGGGAAAGCCACCACTACTTTTGATATTGACATGTAGAATATAAAAATAATGTTGTTTTTTTTAGTTTGATAGCTATTGCAAAGACATGCAAAGATAATGATTACAAGCGACCCATAATATCAACAGAAAAAGTTATTGACATTACCAATGGCCGACACCCACTTCAAGAACTATGCATTAATAACTTTGTACCAAATTCCACAAAATCATCTGTGGACAGTAATTTGGTTACTATCCTAACTGGACCCAATGCAAGCGGAAAATCTATCTACCTAAAACAAGTGGCATTAATAGTTTATATGACTCACATTGGATGTTTTGTGCCGGCTGAAGCAGCTACTATTGGACCGATTGATCACATTTATACTAGAGTTCAAACCGTCGAAGATATATCCAATAGAATGTCAGCTTTCCTCATTGATTTACGACAGGTCAAGTATTTGATTACATAAATCTTGCATTGTTTGAGTGAGATTGTAACTATTGTTTTTACAAGAACATAAAAACACAATAATGTAAGATAATCACCTTAGTAAAGTTGAGGCTTTAAAAAAATATTATATTAGGTAAAACTACTTTTACATTTACCGTTTTTAAATTATGTATTTGTAAAAATTCCCAACAGATGTCACTGGCTATCCAAGAATCCACTTGTAATTCTCTAATAATTATTGATGAATTTGGAAAAGGAACATCAGAAATTGATGGATTGGCACTTCTTGCAGCGTGTATTAATAACTTCCTATATCGTGAAGACAAAGCTCCACACGTTTGGGTATCAAGTCACTTTCAAAACATTGCTCAATATTTGATTACCACCTACAAACCCTCACCTTACTTGAAATTTCAGGTATGATTTAATATACTGTTTATCATCATTTCAGTGTTTACTTTGTGGGATAACATGATAAAATTAGTAAAAAATTAACACCAATTAAGATCTCAAGTTTATAATTACACCTGGGTTGGTATTCTGAATCTTCTCTGCCCCCTAGAGAGTGGTTACTTTGGGGATTTTTATTTTTTGAATGCGATGACACTTAACTTCATAAAATGGCCACACTGATGATTAAACATCAAATAACAGATAAAATTGTTAAAAAAACGAAAACAAAACAAATATGATTTGGTCAATTAAAACTAATTTAGTATTTTGGGTAATCGCTAATATTTGGGTAATAGGTCGCAATTATAATTTTTATGAAAATTATCATATTTAGTTTCACATGTTCATAATTTTTTGATGTTTAATCATCAGTGTGACCATAAATGAAGCAAAGTTTAGTTGCTAGCAAAATATAAAACTCCCCAAATTAACCACTATTTAGGGTCTAGGGGATAGAGAAGATTCAGAATACCACCACTGATAATGGATACTCCTGCGAATCCAAAACATATTGCATATATTTTTTTAGTAAACTCATAAGTGTGGTCTCATGAAAAGTTATTTTTTATTTTTAATTAAGGTTTAATATTTATATATATACATAGGTACATAATTATAATATGTATATACTTTATGCATAGTGAGTAATTGTCTGCAAGTATTTTTTTAAACTATAGGTTTTTAAACTCCTTAATTTATTTAGTTGAATTAAGCTGTTTCTGCAAGAACGCATTGCTGTCAGGGTTACTCATAAACTACCTACATAAAATGTCTACAAGTTGACATGTCTTAGAATGGAGCAATGAATTGTTACCTAAATTGTTTTAATTCAAAATAATAAATGAAACTTTCGTAAAGTTGGTGTTTCATAAACAAATGAGCTTTTAATTTATTTCAGACCTTAGAACACACAGTTCATGATACGGAATTAGTTTTCCTTTACAAAATAAAGGAAGGAATAGCAAACAGTAGCCTCGCTCTCCAAGTAGCTGAATGTGTGGGAATAGACAGTTCTATTATAAAAAGGGCTAAATTAATTTCTGAATGTTTAAAGGTAAATCAAATAAGTTATTCAGTATTTTTCACAATTTTTTTTCATGGCATATTTGAAATGTTCTTATTGCATTCTTTACTTTATTTTAGAGCAATGTTCTCATACCTGATGAATCAATGACCAAATACAAGAAACAAAAACAAATTATAAAAAATGTACAAGCAATCCTAATTGAAGAAAGCATTACAAAAAATTTGGTTGATAAAATATAATATGCGTGCAACAATTTATTTACACAATAATTTTTATTAAGTAAGATAAATAATATAAGGAATGCTGATAAATATAAAAATGTATAAAAAAGTATATTATTACGACTAAGATTTCAATTTCTTTTTTATATTGATTTCATTTGTGCCATCAACTCATCTAATGACAATTCTGATGCTGCCACAGCTCCTGTTGTGCTACTTTCTGGAGATACATCAATTGGTAGTGTATAAGCGACCTGAGAAAGAAAAATTGTTTAAATATATGTATTATTAAATATTGTAATAATTATTATTATTTACTGATGTGATGTATAAACATATTTTTTGTCATTATATAATGTTAATTGTATACTATAGTTTTAAAATATTAAAATATTTATTAAGTACATACTTCTATTCCTTCAGTCAATTTGATTGTAGGTTTATCTTGTACGGTTTCTTTTGTTTCATCTATCAGGGAAATGCCTAAAAAATTCACATGGATTTTATCAATATCAAATATTTTTATTTTGGAAAAGTTTTTTTGGGTTATTGTACCGTGTGTTGTTCGCACTTTTTTTCGAGTGTGAATGGCCCAATACCTTAGAAAAACTCAATGTGCATAGTGGCAGTAAAAATCGAAGAAATTACATATTTATTTTTATTGAGTAAATGTATGGGTGTATTTATTTAATTATCACAATTATTACCCCAATCATTTTCCTCATGTAAAGGTCCTTCATCCACATCAGCCTCCTTTATAATAATTTCTATGGGTTTAGCTTTGAATTTTTCTTGGCGTACACAACAAAACACTTCATCGCAACTTGGATTTGGCTAAAAATATAAAATAATATTTACCTTAATCAAATAATACTACTTTATATGAAGTGGATTTTAAAATAATATTTACCCTTAACGTCATTGTCGGAAAGAAGTCTGTCAAAGCACTATAACCCAAATAATAGGACACGTTTCCAAATTTAAGCAAATACTTTAATGTGTTTTGTACTAAAATAAAAAAAACAAACATTAGTGTTGAATTTGTCAGCTTATTATCCGTTTCTTAAGCATCATTTCGTTTTCAGCGTTAACGTGAAAAAAGGTTCAAAGGTGAAAAAATATTTTTTATACAAGTACCTTAAGACAATAATTTTTACAAGTATGTTATATCTACCTGCATATTTTAATAAGCATTTTGAATAAGAAAAATAAATAACACACCTAAAAATCCAGCCACTATTCCGATGGTTGTAGGTAAACTTGCTGCACATACCCCATCTCGTTTTAATGTTTTTTCATCAATATTCGATGCCACAATTAATGGTGGAGCACACTAAAACCAACATTTTAAATATTATCGAGAGCATTTATGTAAAAAAATAAGTAAACTTATATTGATGCAGAACCTACGGCAAAACATGCAGTTTCCCCGGGAATAATAAATTGTATATGTCCGGAAACAGCATTCTCCGACACACCAGATTCAAACCAGTTTTGGCCGAGTTCAAGACAAGCAGCATTAATAGCCATTCTTGCTTCAAAGTTGTCTACGCAACTCAGCACTAAGTCGACAGCACCACCGAGCAAACTCCCTTTCCTGAAAAAGTATAGGAATATTGTAAAATAAACAAGAATAAGGAGTGAATAAGATAGTGTGTGCCATTTAAATACTGCTTGATTAGTAATTATGTACCTTATTGTATCAAAAAGTAGATCAAAGCTGTTAACTGTTGTTATGTCATTATTGTAAGGTTCAACAACAACATCGGGATTAATATCCCGGAGTGTACTTGCAGCTGCTTCGACTTTACTTTGCCCAGCTTGATGGGGTTGAAAGAACAATCTATTCATGTTCGCTAATTCCACTTTGTCATAATCAAACAATATTAGCTGAAAGATTAAAAATATTACAATTTTTGTATACTTATCTAAAAGAATCATTGCATTTCGTGATATTATAATGTCAAAGTATTTTAATTTTAAACCATTTTTTTATAAAAGGTTGTTAAAAAGCTAAGGGCCCAATATGTTATATAAATCTTGAATTGTTAGCTGGATTATTTTTATTATAAATTTAGCTGTGAAATACCTTCCCAATGCCACATCTTGTCAACATTTCAGCAGTAACGCTTCCTACACCGCCAACTCCTACAATAACAACTGTATAATTCCTGATTGTCTCATAATTGGTAACAATTCCCATACGTTTTAATGCCATAAGACGACTAAAAGCAAACATATGTTTTAATTACAAAATAATCACTTTGATACTTCTTATCAAATCTTCATAGAAACAGGGGTTTCATATTGATACATTACCTATATGGGTTTGAATCAACGACTTCTGATGATATTTCGGTAATTTTCTCGCGAACGGGTCCTTTTTTCGGCTTTAATTCAGATATTTGTTTTTCCAATTCTTCTATTTTAACGAGTAACTCTTGCACCGACGCCATGTTGCAATTTTTTCTATAAAATGGAATAATAATAAAAACGGATATTAATAAAAATAAAATACTTTAAAACAATTTTGAAAACAAATTTAGAGAAATGTCAAAAGCAGTGAAACATACACCACCAGCGCCACGAAAGCAAAGTTTGACAGCTTACAAGTGACTAGTAAGAGAAAGAGGTTTACGACTAGAAACAAGAGCGTACAAACGTACAATGTGACACATAAAGTAGTCCATCTTGCATTCTAACTCGAATATAGGCGGTGGGTATTCGAAAAATATTTGTAAAGTTGTTTATTTTCCATATCCATATACAAAAAATTGTAATGTTCCCCAAGAACCAAATTACATGTTTTTCCCAATCTTTGGTATCAATAAAATATATGATGGTGACCTAAATCTAATCAATTTACACCTCTGAGTCATAATGCGCTACGACTGTAAAGATGTAGAGACGTCATTTTGCTCTATTGCATAAAACAAAAGCCTTGCAATTTTTTTGTTTGGCTTTTAGTTTAACAAAAGACGAGTAACATTATTTTGCTGTATATTATAGTTAACTTCATGAATGATAATCTAAGAACGAGTATTGTCTTTATGAGCGGTTCTATAACGTCTTCACTCTGAGGTTTACACAGCATTTCATTTTATTTTATTTTATTTACATATATGGAAAAAATGCCTTTTACAAAAATTATAATATGACAAACAATACTTTTTACCCAAGATTTAGAAACAAAAATTACACCTAAAAATCATATAACACATTCAGTAAAAGTTTAAAACATTATTTTTTTAATGTAAAAATCAAATTAAATAATAAAAAAATTTAATGGATTAGTGTGGATTAATAAAACAAAAAAATCATAAAGCACTGTTTCTTAAATATTTTAATTATACTAGAGGTTAAATTACTATTCACCTGAGAAGTTCAAAAGGTTTGTTTTATAGAACCTATACGTATTATACAGGGTGTTCATTGAACCCAGTCACATCCTAAACCACGATGATCAGTATGAGCAAGAAGACATATTGGCACATTAAAGTATTTTTTTAGAATGAATAAGGTTTAAAAAAATAAAATTTTTAAAAAAAAGCAAATGGTTTACTTCTGCAGGGGTGAAACGAGGAGGGGGAAGGGGGGAGTCTGATACTGTGCCACGCTCCCCTCACTTCTCCCCTGCAGAAGTAAACAACCATATGTTTTTTAAATATTTTATTTTGAAAAAAAACTTTGTTCTAAATATTTTTTCAAATATGCTAATATGTCTTCTTGCCCATACTGATCATCGTGGTTTCGGATGTGACAGGGTTAAAAAAACACCCTGTATATTACACCAGCGGACCCGACAGACGTTGTCCTGCCCGAACGTTGCTTTGCTTGCTATTACCTTAGAAAAGACATTCATTTATTGATAATTTGATACCTAGATACTTGTTTATGATTGAATTCCAAAACAAAAATTGTTAATATTGAATTTATGTAGGTACTTTTGTACTTGTTTATGCTTGAATTCCAAAACATAATATAAATATTTTTTCAAATATGGCATGCTTTTTGTAAACGTCAAACTCCGGTCTTTTCACCAACAGAGGGGTGTACTTATGTACGAATACGATTTTTAAAAACGTATTGAATTTAATATTATTTTAGTATTACCAAAATCCCAGTAAAATGAAATAAATGGGTAGAAATTATAAGGAATTTAAATTCCTTTAGGGAAAAATTTGATTAAGATCCATAAAAAACAAATGCTATTTGTAAACATTCAAAATCAAACTTTTTTTATACACAAAAAAACAACATTTTTCCAATTTTTTGTAAACGCATTCTCCTCAAATGTAACCTTGGTAGATTTATGAATAAAACATTCATACTCCTTACTTCTTTTTACATATTAGATTGAAGGTTTTAGTATCTGCGAACACGCACAGCGCAAAGCTCTATATTTCTCTGAAAACTGCACATAAATCGGTTAAGCCGTTTAGGAGGAGTTCGGTGACATCACACGTACAGAGGAATTATACATATAAAGATATTAATTTATTAATTAGATACCTATCTTTTTTTATGCGCTTTTATCAAAATGTGCCTGGGAACCTGTTTATTTTTCCCTTGATTTATTATTCCGATTGGCTAGATTGATAATAAATTATTATGGTAATATTAATATTTCCATAAAATTTTTCAGCAAGTTCACCCTGTTATTTAGGTACTACTTATCATACTGAGACAAGATATCGCGGGGCTTCTTTATTTATTTTATTACCTTGGTAGGCTTAGTCCGCAGTAAACCTTTATTACGATAACACCATATACATCAAGTTAGAACCTCATTTGTAATTCACCATTGCTCAGAGTGAAAAAACAGTGAACACTAAAATTTTCAGAGTTTTCAAAGGATTAGAGCATATTGGTAAATATTACATTATAATTTTTAAGTTACATACGAGTATAATTGAACCAATGAATGTTAAAAGCTACTTTAGTGTTTTATTGAAACAACGAAGAGAATTTTTTTTTGAAAAAAATATTTCGTTTTAACACATCGTTTTATCAGCGCTATGATTTTTTAAAGTTTCATTTTGAAATTACTCTGCGTGTGATTTGCGTGTGATTAAGTTCTCTTCCGCTTCTTGGTCAGTTCTGCCGATTGGTCCATTGACTTACCGTAAACCGGAAACCTTTCACATCTCTCTTATCATTGGTTGATTCATATGAACTAGTGATATAAGAAATCATTTTTTATATCCAATTTGCTGGCTAACTTTCCTGAGTGTGAATAAAATTATTTTGAAATGATTTGTGGAGAAAATTTTAAAGAAAAAGCATTCGAAGAATTGTGATTTTATTATTATTTGTAATGTTTTTATCAAAATAAATAAGTTTTCAGACAAAAAATACTGTGTCATTAGTTTTCGGAATAATATAAAGTAGCGACTTCAGGAATATTTTATTGTTATAATAGACATTTGAAAAATGCAAAAGAAATTTTTATTGGTACATGAAAGTTATGCCTTGTTTTAATTATTTTACCTAATTTAATTTTTGCTGAATTTACTTGCGTAAATCCATATTCCAACGGGCACATTGCTTACGTACCCAGTAGCGTCCACAAAATTTTCACCTGAATGTTTACGGGCGGTCGTGTTTAGGGCAGGAATATGTTATCGGGAAACTAAGCCCATTGCACAGCGATGGATCAACCTTCTACGTCCGAGCGTACGCCCCTTGTAGGGGCTCCAACTGCCCCCGCTTACGTCTTCACGGCCACATCAGCCCGCTACAGAAGAGAAAGACTCCGAAAGCTCCAGTGCTGTATCTGTTCTACCTTGCTGTAAGTTATATTTTACTAAAATCATGTTGTCGCACCCCCAGAAGTACACTGTGGTATGTCTGATCTTACATTTCGCAGGAAAGCAAAAACAAACTTTTTAAAATTGATTAATTCTCGTAACTTAATGTGTATTGACATTATAATGCCCAGTATTTACTGTAGTATTTGCTCATTCGACTGTTAAAATTCGAAAATAACACTGAAGCATCGAAATTATTTCAGAGTATTTCTCAATATTTTACTCAATTTATTTCAAAGAATACTAAAAATTGTGGTATATCTTGCTTTAAAAAATGTAGAAATACGCAAGCGTTCTGCTAAGAAAAAAATACATCCAGTTAAACAGCCAAATTTAGACTTCCGACAGTCTACTTCTGCGCTGCTATTACGAACGCTCTCGCTTTAAAAAAAAAAACCAAAAAAACACTTTTATAACGCGTATTTAGTATGTAAATGCCGCGAGAACGTTCATATTACCAGCCCTGGGGGTGCGAAATATTGCTGTGTAACACTAGTATTACCATTTTTCCAACACAAGTTATGTACGACTTTTAGGAAATGGTCTAAAGGTTTAATATTTCAGTAAATGATAAGAACACAAGAAATTTTTTTTCTTAAAAAATAAAAAATAAATCATTCGGCCTTTCATGTTCAAAGGACATATTTTATTTAAAATGCATCAAACTTACTATGTTAAGATTATGTTCCAAGTATCTTATGTTAATATTAATATTCATGGAGAATTCCTTATTTTAAATCACACTCATGTGATTTTTAATCTGTAATATAGTGTGTTGTTATTTCATAAAATGTCAACTTCAAAATAGGTTACGATTTGGTAAGGTAACCAAATAAAAAGCTTGATAATGTTCTTACAAGACAAAACGTGTCACATTTTACACTCTAGTAAATATAAATAATAAAAGTTTTATTAAATCCAATAAAAGTATTTTATTTTGGATACCTTACCAAATTTCTACCAATTATTTGCAGACATAATAAATAGGTTAGGATTCCTGAGAAATTCATTACGTAGAAATAATATTATAATAAATGTTTTGAAATAGAAAATAATATTTTTATAGATGCTTAGCTTTTTTCTTGTAACTGGTAAACATTTTCCTTATTATTTTTATATAATTCTATTGTTATTTACATACATTGTATTTCTCGCGTTGTCCCGATATTTCTTCACAAATTTTGTTTTAACTGGACTTTTTTACAGTCTTTGCCCTTCCATGACATAAATCTTCACGATTTCTTACAAAATCAATCAACATTTCGTCAATTTCACTAGTCCACACTGCGTTTGCACTCATTTTGTCAGCTAAAAAGTTCACCGTTTCGTGAGAAAAACCGTTCCAATACAGTTCGCACCGCTGTGACGGCCGTCCTGCAAATGGAGGCACCGTTGCTTTGACGTTACGCTCATAGTCAACGCTCTCTAGGAAACCAGCGCCATTGATTTACACAGTCAGCGTTTTAATTACGTCATCTGCCGCCCGTGACGGTCGCTCCCTGACGGTACCGCTGTCCTAGGAAACCATAGCTACAACACTATGCACAAATACCTTCCACATTGAACACTACTCATATTTGTTAGTTTGTAAAAGCTTTTTGAACCGTTTTGGAACGGAAAGCGATTTATAGATTGTGTTGTTTACGAGTTCACGAGTTCACGATCGATGATGTAGTTATAAGGGATGCACACCAATATTTTGAGTTTTTCCTGAAAAAATCCAGAAAAGGGAAATCGAGTGGAGATAAATCCACCTCGTAGTGCAGCGATTGGTATGTTCGCCTACCGTTTTTAAAGTCCTGAGTTCGATTACTAGGAGGGTCGACATGAAATATTTGTTTGTAAGGTAGTTTTACTCAGCAGTATTTCATATCCCTTGGACTGGCACCTGAAGCATTTTTATATACATTTGTACACTTCACCATCATGTAAAAGATGATCAAGTCATCTTTTACTTGATACGCTTTTTCTGGTGTTCTAATGCAGTATCATATGTGCCATAAATTGCGGATAGGGGGGTATGATGATAATTATTTATTTATTGATTTGAATGTTTTACAAAGTGACAGTGGAAATTGTAATCTTCTGACACTAAGACTTATCAATTATTTTTATAAATAATTAAATTTATTTCAACAGAGAGGGAAAACATTTTTGAGAAAGAAATAAGGAAGTAGAGTCATTTACAGGGCTTATGACATGTCATTGGCTGGTTTAAGTGTATCATCCTAGTAGGTGATTTGGTTCAGCCGGATGAATCTCACCCACGTGATAAAGGTTTCAGCTTTTTTACTTCACAAAAGTCAACAGATGGAAGAGTTGAGGAAATGTGGATGTTCAAACGTGGTCGAAATGGTGAATGTTACACAGTGTGTAAAGTGGCCACTCAAACCAGCCAATGACCTGTAAATGCTTAGACTTCCATATTCCTATCTCAAAAATGTCCTCTCTGTTGAAATAAATTTAATTATGAATAACTCCCTAGGAAGGAAATCCAGCCAGTCTGCAAGCATTTGGACATACTCAAACATTGTTGAATATTATAAATACCTACAGCATGGTAGTTTTGATGGAGTGGGATTCATACGACTTTTTAGGTTGGCTTTGAATACTTTTGCAATTTAAATACTTTTTATTTCGGAAGATAATTTATTAAAATTATTTCTCGCGAAGGAATAATGATTTTGCGATGCACTAGCGTTCCATCTGGATTTCATATCTTTGTGGTTGCATCTTTGCAAGCTTAAATCAAAGGGAAATCTTGTTTTTACGAAATCTCTTAAAATGTGGATCTTTTCTCTTTAAAAACTTATATTGTGTACATTTTTTAAAATTTCTTCTACTGTGTATTTATACAAACATATTAAATTAGATGGATACATTCTAGGTTTTTTTAGTAATAACCTAATTTATTGATTAAATGTCTATAAACAGTTTTAAATGATAAAACTTGCAATTGTATTACCTAGGCTGTGAAATTCAATCCTAATTATCCAACACTAAAGAAGTCGTAGTAGTGTCGAACGGATGCCGGAAATATTGCGTCGAATTATTTCAGTTGACATTTTGGAGTATCGAATTTCTTCTAAGAACTATGCATGCACGTACACTACGTAAATACATACAGTAATATTGAAACAAATCATAAGAACCCCGCCGTTTATTGTAATTTTTAAAATGGTAAATCATAAAAATATTATTAAATGTCTTCTGTTTATTTCTATCATGTTAATTTTAATTTGGCAAATAGCTAGGTTACTAACCGTCGCTGTAAATGTAGGTATTTGATTATTTGCATCAAAAAAGACTAAAAAAAATATTTTCCTTAAAAAAAATTTATTTGCTCACATAACTTATGCTTATTTTGACAAAATAAAACTAATTGATATTTAACTTTGTTCGATGCAAGTGACTCTTTTTTACGCAAGGTATTTCGCAATTTTAATAAAATAATTAGATTTAACATTATTTTTTTCTTTTTAGAATAAATGTTCGAAAATTTATTGAAAAATTGGTTGTTTTTTTTTTCAATTTAAATGATATATTTTTTTACATTTATATATATATGTATATATATATATATAAAAAAAATAAGTAGTTCCGAAGCCTCATTTGAATGGAACACAAGACGGGTGCTTGGTGCCGCATTTAGTGTATACATATATATATATATATATATATATATATATATATATATATATATATGTATACACTAAATGCGGCACCAAGCACCCGTCTTGTGTTCCATTCAAATGAGGCTTCGGAACTACTTATTTTTTATTTAGTGGGATATAGTATTTTACGCGCAGCGGTCAGTAAATGTGAAGCAGCGTAAAAGGTGCGACACACAGCTTTGAATTCACAGTAAACTGGCATAGGTATATAGTTAGCCTGTTTTACTCTACTACGCGTTGTGAACGGCAATGTTGATGAGACATGACGCGACAACGCTCATTTTTAGAACATCATTTGAACCTATCTCCCTATGAAGCATCGTCTCTATTGAATTATATCTCAGTGATTTATTTTGCTATTTTTTCTAGGAGATTTCAAGTCAGACTAATCGGTTGAGTGGTGACGCGCAATACGAGTCTATTGGACCATCATTGTACCCACGAAGTCGTGGTATTTTCTACAGGATTCAGTTTCCATGTGACTGGTGTTTGATTACCATTAACATGGTGTGTAAATATGAAAAACGACATTCTGACGTATTCTCCTCTCACTAGAAACGCTAACCGCAGAATGGTTTCATGATCAAATTTCCAGATCAGAAAACGTCAAATAGTCTAATACAATAATAAACTAATATTATTAAACTACCCACCAGCATTATTATTTGCAAACTTTGTATGTATTTTGAAAACGAACTCTGTATAATGTATCAAATAAAATAAAACAATTATTTAAGTGAAAAAAAAATTCAAGGCAGGCAACTACATACAAATTGAAGTCCCATCGATTACGCATTAATGATATATTAAGTAACTAAAGAAAATTAATTAATTGTCCTTAATGATGTTTTCATTTCATTATACTTCGTTGCCTACTAAATAATAAATATTCGGTACGCCTTTCAACTAAAAAAATTCAGGAAATAATAATACATAAACTAGCAAGCAACAGTCAGTTATCGCCGACTGTTACATGCTAGAAGATTCGGGCCTCGCTTTATCGGCCCTGCGGGCCTCAGTTGATTAATTTGAATCTCGGGCACTGTGAAATTTCACCCCTTTGAGCCTCACAATTTTTTTTTTGCTGTTAGGAGCAATCTAAATATAATAATGAACCGGGGTGTGGTCCCGTGGCTTGTGTCGCGGACCCAGGGATCAGAGGCCCAAACTTAGCACCCTGCTTTACCGCAACTTGGTTTTCATTTAATAATAAATAGTTTGGGTAAATCATAAGAACACAAATATTTATTTTAAAAAATTAATTCTAAAAAAATAATCTGTCTACAGTTCGCAGCAAAACAATGGACCGTACTCAGGTCGAGAATTGCCAAATGGATATTCATTTGCATTGTAAATACTTTTAAATATGTACCTGTGTATTTATCATTGCAGGGTTATTCCAATCTATTTTTTTATAATTCGCCTATATTTATTTTGTAAAACTGAAAATACATGTTTATGTTTATTTTTTTATTTATTTACTCATTTTATTCACAATATATTTATGTTATATTTATTGATACATATAAATCCCAACTCCATTGAACCAAATTTCTGTGTAGAGTTTGTTTGTTTGTCCGTCACATCTCCGAAATAGCGAGTCGTGACGGCCTGAAATTTGGACACGTCATTTTAGATGCGATTTCAAAGCTAACGTTGCTATTTTCGAGTGAAATTTTAATCAACTTATACTCGATAAAAGCTCGAACTTTATATGGATGCCTAGTGTGGCCTTGACATATTGCCCATAATAAACTGTCATTATCAACAGTAAACATACTTTAATTCACAAATTTATCCCCTAAATTGAGAAAAAATAGTATCTGGATTAAATATGTTGATATAAGGAAAGTTTTTAAGCAACATAATACACGTGTCGGGACAATAAATACCAAAAATCATTGTAAATCATGGGAAAATATTCGGAATCAATTACCTGTGAAAACTGACTCCTTTGACTACTGCTGCAACCAAACATACTGCAATTCACCATAGTCAATTTTTATTTATTATAACGTAAATATCCAAGTTATTTACAAACAAAGCCAAGCACAGCCACAAAAGTATCTGATCGAACCGTTATGTTTATGCTGTCAAATAAAACAAAATGGCCACCAATTGGTTGCTAGCCAACAGATCAATATCGCTTGCGTTCGATGAAACATAGTGTTGGGGCTTCCCTCTAGGTACGCATTATTACTCTGAGTTTTTTTTTTTAAATAAATTTATATATGGGAGTTGCTTTATTATTTACCTTGCTTATAATATGCAAGGTTTATTATTACTCTGAGTAACATACCTTAATTTCAGCATTTTTCGTCATGAACAAACTAACACAGAGTAATGTAAACTTCAATATATTATATCGATACGGTATAAAGTAAAATTAATATTTATATACATTAAAGTATCTTCACCGGTAACTAACCTAAAAACGTTTGAAAACGTTTGACATGACAGCGAGAGAGACAGCATTTGGACTTACAAAACAATTAAGGACGCATGTGTATTCCTTTCCAAACAACGTTTGTCTTCTGCTACTGCTGACGTGATGAACATTGTCAAGAACGACGAAAGAGCATTGGGTAGATTCATTAAACATTTTTTAAAAAATATTTAATTTGTTAATAGGCAGGTAAAAACACGAATCAGTACACCATGAGGTTAACTACTCTCCACTCGATTTCTTTTAGCAAAATTTTCACCCGCGAGTAGAAACTAATTAAGTGAAACCAAAAAGGAAAATAATAAATATGTGTCACCCCCTACTTTTACCGGACCGAGTGAATTTGCGCGATGCGTGTGAACAGGCCTGTTCATGACAGACTCAATCATTTTAAGACTATTAATATTATAGATTCATTAAACATGTGGACATTTTAGAAACAAATATTTCAAAAAAACAATACAATTCAGAATAAAAAGTCTTGACTTAACATCATTGCAGACCAAATGTTTCTTTGAACCTGGTCCAAAGTATTATAAAATGAGTAATTAATATTTTTTTAATTAGAACTAAATGGCGGAGTCTAGTGCTGAAATGTTTGTTTTCAATTACTGAAGAAAATGAAAAAATAGTTTCGTTACTGTGTAAAACAATCACTCA
Source organism: Micrasema longulum (assembly GCF_059751315.1). Classification (NCBI taxonomy): domain Eukaryota; kingdom Metazoa; phylum Arthropoda; class Insecta; order Trichoptera; family Brachycentridae; genus Micrasema; species Micrasema longulum. The sequence goes on from NW_028277921.1 coordinate 1,612,224, forward strand.
AACCAACCAATTGCACAAAGTATAATTATGTTTTTATTCATTAATTTGATTTCAGATTAACGTTTACCCTTGCCCTGGTGATAACTATTTCCTACACCATCGAACACCCTGATCTGGTAGACAACTCCTCGGGAAACCTGACAAATGGAAGCCTGGCCATGACAACTCTTCTCCTCCTCACATGGCCTAGAAACGGTAAATATCATTTAAGAAACGAACGGCCATAATATTTGCATCTGCAAAGAATTTAAATACACCAAACCAGTTATTTAATTTAATCATCGTGAAACGCGCATAACCACATTTAGATATATTACATGGAATCCACCATCATTAAAGTAATATTTAAATCAGTTATCATATATAGCAATATTGTATTATTTCTCAAATAAACTATGAAATCGTCAAAATCAGTGCTCTATGTATTATTATGTCCGAATAAGAGAAATAAAATGGTCAAAAAATATTTAACTGTTTATTTGCGATAGTAATTTAAGTGCGTATTTGATTGATAATTAATTAACACTTAATATTCAATACATCAACAGCCAAAATCCTTGGAAGATGAATTATTTATGAATATAATTCGGACATTTGTCCATATAGGTTCTCGAAATATTTCTTTTGGAATGCAATTCTTTTCTCTGCACCAAACACATAGTATAAGGCTTCTCGTCCTGTTTCATTATAATATTATAAAACTTATTTATGTCGTGGTCTTGTGGTAATGTCGCGGACTCACGGATCAAAGGTACAAGGTTCGACCCCAACCACAATTTTATTCATATTTTCTATCACAGCTATATTATACGACTTTTAATAAAATAGGCTCAATAATATAATAAGAATGCAAATATCCCATTTCTTTATCTTTAAAAAAAATCAATCTGTGGTTAAGAGGAAACGCGGTCAGACTTTTCTTCATACAAACGTATTCCCATATTTTCTCTCCGGGTTATGCACTAGAGCTGTGATTTTGTGACAAGCTGTAGATATACCATTGGCGTGTCTCTATAGTATTGTTTTTTTGCATAAATGGTTTATTATGGGAACTAGAACAATCCAAAAAAACCTTAATTAAAAACCTGTCTATCTTCTTTGGACGTACGGTTTACAAATATCATACCTATTTTTGAAAAACGCAAAAGATACCGGTACAGAAAATTGAAAAAAAAAGAAAAAGAGATGGGTATATTTGAATTTGATTAAGACGACTTGTTATCAAATAAGCCAAAACTTGGATATCTGTTGGTAGACCTAAGTACCTTAGTACTTAGGTCTACCAACCTATCAACCTATTTATATTCTAATTGGATAGCAGGCTTTTTTAAGACAAAATTACATAAACACGTACCTACACTTTCAATTTGTAATGTTTCAATAGCTATCAATTTAGCAAAATAAAAACGTCACTTAAAACCGGCGCAGCGTCAATATTATATTTCTATATATTTTTTTCTTGCATGGATAAACTACAATATACATTTTATTATGAGAATATATATTTTTTAAATACTGCTATTTATTTTCCATTAGACATGTATTCAAATAATTGTGAAACTATGTGAAAAAGAAAAAAAAACTTTCTTCGAAAAACAATTTTCAAAAATCGAAATAAACTGATATTCAAATAAAAACGTAATTTTTCATAAAGAATATACTTTACATACAATTGAAATATAATCAAAATTTTAGGCACAGCATAGATTTTTTTTTCATAGATTTAGGGATATCTTTCCGTATGGTATGTGCCCGAAAATGTTACACAAACTATAAACTCGGGTGTAAGGCACCCGAACGCACTTTAAACCCACCTATCTCAGCCCGCGCGCAAGGCACTACTAAAACAAATCAAGCTATCGATACTTCAGTATTCTTACTCCAGCTACTGAATGGGAGGGAATGGCGGCATTATCAATTCTATAAGTAGTGAGCGTTTAAAAATGTGCCGAGTGTCTCCCACCCAGGTTTATTGACGTATTAATGTAATTCTACTCCTAAAAAGATAAATAGGCTGTTAGTTAACCATGGGTGAAAAGGTATTTAATTGTATGAATTTTAGACGGCCCCTCCAGCAACTGGAGCAGCGCCCCCATGTCCGACGAACTGGCGGCGGCGGGGGTCGAGGGGGCCCGCGCCCTGCAGGCCCGGCTCCGGTACGAGGCCGCGACTGCGGGGGGACTTTCCCCGCGCTCGGCCGCGCACCGCGCCCAGCGCGCCATGGCAGCTGCGCCCCCCGCGGGCCCCATGGCGGCCGCCGGCTACGCCAAGGACTATGCCACCAAGTTCTTCGTCAAAAAGTAAGGATTCCAACAGAATTTCGTTCGCACCTAATAGGTACATAATATTACCTTTTTTGTTAATGTAATTTATTTGGAAAAAATCGATTTCACCCTAATGATATAAGTTATCAATTAATTAAGTTATGATCATGCATACCTGGATTTACTTTCGAGTCCCTCAACGCGCAACAAGATTGAACCAACTATTTTACATTGAGACATCTAGTACGAGAAATAATCAGAACGCTGATCCCGAGAATGCTACACTTTTTTAATCAAGTCTTTGCCAGTGTTGGCTTATTTTGCTTAAATATAAATGCATGGCGCACTGCTAGAACCTCCTTTGAAAATCGTAAAGTTTAGTTTTATATATTTTGTTAAATATATTTTAACATATATTGTTGTTTAATTTTCTAATATTTTTGTAAGGTAACGTATTCCATAACATAATTATATTTTACTCACCAAAAAATATATGTACTCGTATGTATCCAATTCAATGCAAGTATGCAAACCATACCTATTTTTTCAGTTTACTTTAAATTATTTTGGTAAAATCCCTAACGTAAAATTCCCTATGTCTGGAAAAAAATGTAATATGCATACAAATATATTATAATTTAATGTAATATGCATACAAATAAATTATAAATGCTATATAAAATTATTATTTAACATTTCTGTTTTTTTTTGTAACGCTGCCGTTTTCTCAAAATAAAACAAATAAATACTTAGTAATAAAATTGAATAATTTAAACAATTTAGAAATATTCGAAATTAAGAAATTGCAAAAAAATATACAAAAAAATGTTGGTATACATTTATTCAAAGAATATTTTATTTTATTTTATTTATTTATTTATTTATTCACACTCTTTATCAAAATACAATTCCATATTCACTTTGCCCAGCTAACAAGGGTACATACCCCGTTCCAAGCTAGGCAATTACATTTTAATATATTATAATACTTAACAAATTAATATAGAGCACAGACAAACAAAATATAAACTTATTCGGATACACATTTTGATTCATATACATACAGACATACACATATATACACACATGTATATATAAATATACACATATATACACATGTACATACACACACACGTACATACACCCATGCGCATACACATACATACATTCATAAAAACATAGACAATTTATTAAATAAATTAGAAAAATTAATGTTATAAAAAGATTGTTGAAAGTATAAAATATAATAATGAACTCATTTACTGACATACCTCGAGTCGTATAACTAGACAGGCGTACCATCAACGCCCCTGAGAAATCTTTTATATTTAGTAGAGGAGAGATGAAAAATGTCAGCGTAACCGGATACTTTCATCATCATGAAACATTTAGCCATACCTGGTGGTGCACAAGGCACTGCATCGTTAAATCAAATGTAGTCTATCTCGATCATTTATTATAGGAAGGTAAAGGATCATCCTTACCCTCTAGGTGCCAGTCCTGAAACATGAAATATTGCAGTGTAGTCAATATTTCATGTTGACCTTCCCGGGAATCGACCCGGGACCTCAAGCATAGTAGGCGAAAGCGCCAACTACTACACTACGAGGTGGACTTTTCTCCACTCGATTTCATTTTTCTAGATTACCATATTGATTTTTGAGAGTAACTATCAAGTCAATAATACTCATCCAGGATTATTTTTATTTATTTTTTTATTCTTTATTCGGATAATCAACAGCTATATTATATTTCTTATTTATAAAACGAAACAAATTACAAATAAGCCAATTATAGGTATTCACAAGTAGCGTCACAGTAAAAATTAAAAAATATTCTGGAACATAAAATTAATAGTAATCTAATGGAAATCCAAAAAAATAGAAAAAACATCACGAATTATCTCGAAAGCAAACGCCGCACGTCATTATGATTATTCGTAAATAAATGTATGTTTAATGATATTTTTATTACATTAGATTTATTAAAATTTCGCCAAAAATATGAACTTTGCCTATAATTAACTTGTAAACCATTATCATGTATTAAAATGTAATTGCCTAGCTTGGAACGAGGTATGTACCCTTGTTAGCTGGGCAAAGTGAACATAACATTGTATTTATGATAAAATGTATAAATAAATAAATAAATTAGATTAAACAAGAAGAAAATGAAGAAAAAGGTTATTCCCTAAAACTTTGGAAGGAACGTTAATATAGTTTGCATAGTAGTTCAGGACAGTCAGTTGAACCAGATACAATTTTTAATTGATCAATTATATCAGCTATTTCACGACGTTTTTTGCAGATGTAATAAATGGGTGATGTTTTTTACATATCTGAATATATTGATCGGATTTAAACTCAAGTTTTAACCTCAAACACATGTACTTGACGAAATTCTTTTAAATACGTTCAATGCGTGATAACTGCGCATTGTACATAGGGCTCCATATTTGTGATGCATATTCAGTTAAGGATTTTGAGTGTCTTTCTCATGGTGAACGACGTAGAGCTACGGATAACAAAACCAAGCGCACTCGATGACTTTTTTATGTTTATTATGTTTTTATTTCACTTACAGAATTTTATTCTTCATCCGCGCAGACACAGACATATTATATTTTATTATACACAAAATAATATTTTTAAAAACATCGAAATAAATCACTCGGAACAGTAGCCATTACATTTACCACGAGAACAACCGCAGTCTGTCCGAATTCGCATAGTGATTTGCTGATTTATTGAAGAATCTTTTTTAATTGAATCGGCATTCACTTCGTAACACTTCATTATAAATTATTATGAAAATAAAACTTTGTTATCAGCGTTACACATTTTTATTATTTTACAAGAACACAACTATAGTTTCGGGAGAGCACTCCTCTCATCGACGGGTGATATAAAACTCAGTTTTGGGAAACAACCCGTCGACGGGAGGAGTGCTCTCCCGAAACTATAGTTGTGTTCTTGTAAAAGAATAAAATTGTGTAACACTGATAACAAAGTTTTATTTTCATAATAATTTATTGAAGAATCACTTAATGAAGATCGGAAATATGCGTGAATTTTTAAACTGTATTTAAAAAAAAAATACGCTATTTTTTACTCCGTATTATGAATCGTCTTACGAATACTGAAAAATAATGAATGTTTCCTTTGCACATACTTCGATATAACCTGAAAGTGGTACATTATGTTATACGTTATACCATGTTGTTTTACTGTATATTAAATTAAACTTTCACCAAAAAGCATAGTGTTCTGACACCTCTACAATTAACCACAAAACGGTATATTAAACCGCAATATAAGATTATATTATCACAGATAGCATTGAATGAAATGTTAGCCTCGATAGGATTGTGTTAAAATCTTATACTTTAAATGAACAACTGTACACGTACATACCCTGTCACAATTTATCTCGTTATCTCGACTTATTCTTACACAACAATATGCGTATTCGTTACTAAAAATAAAATTTAAACTTACTTACCAGGGCTGGTATTCCAAACGTTCTCGCGACCGTATCATCTCGTGTATTTACATATAAAATACAAGAGAAAAACGCGTGCGTGGTTCAGAATAACAACCCAGATATTATATTGTTACAGCAAAACATATGAGGCTAACTGGTGTATAGGAAGAGGCCCCACAATAGATGCCCCCTGGAGTCTTCCAGTATGCAAAGAGCCTCCAATCACCTCTTGCACGAGAAACAAATACAGAGCGGTTAATGGAACCTGTAATAACCTGGAACACCCCTCCGATTGGGGAGTTTCCTTCACCCCATTCAGAAGAGCTCTCCCGCCAGATTATGCAGATGGTATGCACATTCTAAGTTCTCATTAAAAATATCATAATCCGTAGGGGAAACCACAAATTTATCCACTGCGCACTGATGCTGTAAGTGTTTTTGCGCATTTTTTATATTATTGCTTCATACTATTTCTAGCTTTTTAGCTCTCGCAACTTTATTAGATTTTCAAATTCACAACCCAGGTTTTTCGTGACAAGACCGACGCGACGCCGACGTCATTTTATTTATTTTACCGAAGGGTAAGGTGCTAGATAGTACCTTGCGTTTTTACTGATTGATAACTAAATACAAATTTTTCTAAAGCTTTGTATTAACGTAAATTATAAATGTCTGAAAAAATATTGATGCTTTTCTTGAATGAATAAATGATATGAAATGAAAATAAATAAAAAAAACGCTTTCGCACAACAAACAAGACAGTAAATAGTTTTATTTGGACACCTTATACGAGTAAATACAGTTCTGTTGACTTACAGGATTTTCTAATATTTTGATTAAAATGTAAAACATGTTTTAAAGGTGTATCAAGTCCAAGAGTCTCTCACAATGGCAGTCCCCTTCCATCAGCTCGGCAAGTGAGCATCCAGGTTCACAGACCAGTGTACCGATCGGATCCAGACTTTACCGTCGTACTTGCAGTATGGGGTCAATTCTTGGATCATGACATTACTGCCACTGCTCTGAGCCAAGGTATTAGAAAGTTTCCAGTAGCCAACTGGTAAATTACACCTTACCACTTTGAATTATTTGTTGTTTCTTTTTTAGGAGCAAATGGTTCTTCAATATCGTGTTGCCAAGCATATTATACATCAGGACTTATTGCTCATCCAGAATGCTTCCCAGTTCCTATAGGTCCAGGAGACCCTAATTATCACAAATACAATATAACGTGTATGGAATTTGTAAGGTCAGCTCCTGCTCCATCGTGTTTCTTGGGTATTTTTTTTTTGTAATTGTAAAGTTTTACTTATTTGTTCTATTGAAAATTAAGATTTAAACAGCTTTGCTTTTTTGCTTTTTTATGACATTTTAGGTCCTAGAGAGCAGTTGAATCAAGCGTCTGCCTTCATAGACGGCTCAACTGTATACGGACCTTATGAGGAGCTGGCTAACTCACTGCGTGCATTCAAAGGGGGAGAACTTGTGATGATGATGACAGAAGATGGAAGAGAGTTACTTCCAGCATCTAAAGACGTCAATGACGGTTGTAATGAGAAAGCTTTGAATAGCCAAGGAAAATACTGCTTTTTGTCAGGTAAGAATCGATTGCTCGAATATTAATTTATTTTTTCAAAAAAAATTAAAAAATTGTTAGTTGCTCTTGATAACCTGCCGAGGAAAATAATTTTAAAAATTTAAACGCTATCAACTGTCATTTCAATTTTCATGTTTTAGTTTTCAATGAGCAAAATGCCGTTATTATTTTAATTTTATTGTTTGGATGTATGTTAATGCAAAACAGTCAAGAAAACTATTATTTTTCAGTTTTCTGATTACTAAACAGAGGAGGAGTTAATTTTCATTTTATTTTCCAAAACCAGAAAGCCAAAAAAATTATTTCCTTTATTTAAGTTTTTCCATATTAAAAATAACCATGTAGAATATGATTGCCTCTTGTCAGATTGGTATAAATGACGCAGATATTTGATTTTTCGGGTGGGATTTCTATTTTTTTTTCTTGCGAAAAAAAATGGTCAAAGCTGAAAAGATGCGTTTTATTCGTAACATTAACGTTACTTAATTAGTTCTTGATAGGCCAAAATTGCCGATAAAATTGATATAATTGTTGGTAGGTGATATCAGAGCCAACGAGAATCTTCACCTGACGACCATGCACTTGCTGTGGGCGCGACAGCACAACAGGTTGGCGCGAACCCTGAGGAGGGTCAACCCCCACTGGGAGGACGAGGTGCTGTACCAAGAGAGCAGGAGGATAGTTGGGGCACAGATGCAGCACATTACGTACAACGAGTTCTTGCCAGTACTCTTTGGTAAGCACGCTTCATATATATTTTTTTCGTACCTTTTTTATACCATGCTGATTATTTTTATATGTATTATGTGAGCTTTTTTTATAATTCAAATGTAAGACTTCATTATTCAAAGCTCCTTTGTTGTTGCCACCGTAATACAAAGTTGCGAATTCAAATAAATTAGTTAATTATTTCATAAAATTAAGTGTCATTACATATGTGTGTTTTTTTAAACACCGGCAGGCCATGTAAATTGGTACCAAAGTGAGTAATGTAAATTAAAATATTTTCGTATTTTTTTCCATAAAGATAAATGTGATGATTTTACTCAATAAAAAAAAACTATCAAGTGTTTTCATTTTGTCGATACGACATATTATTTTAATCTTATGTATGCCGTATGGTCTTTTTTGAACGATCCCATGTGGCTTGGACATGTTCCGACGTTTAAGCTACCGTTGCAGGACCCAACCTCAGAGTAAACTATGTGCTGTGTAAAAAAATATAAAATACGTAACTTAAATGTAATTGTTTAAAATTTCAATTTTTTTAAAATTTTCTTTCCAGGAGAAGAATTGACGAGAAAGTTAGAACTCTCGCCTAAAGAAGAAGGATATTACTACGGATACAACTCGACGCTTGAACCAAATATTGCCAATCATTTTGCTGCTGCAGCCTTTCGATTTGCTCATACTCTTCTACCGGTATTTTTTATCATCATAATAAGATAATAAGATTGTTTTTAAACATAAAAAACAATAAAATAGTTCACACACACGTAGATATCAAAAATGACAGTGCTAATCATAAACGCCCGTTTGTTTATACTAGAAAAACAGAACAGATTCCTATGAGATTTTATAGTTAGCCTGCATTATCGCCTCCTCCCGCGTCCTTTATAATAAAGCTGAAAGATCATCATCGACGGCCTTCCAGGACAGCGGGAAGAAACTTGGATTAAGGCTCTTCTGAGGCATTTGTCTTACTAATCTCCTAAGTCTTTCTAATCTTATCAGTTAAAAATCTCAGTGGCGTCAAAATAGATAACATTTTTTTATGCTTTGGCTAAATAAAATAGACTAAAATAGTCTCATATTTTTCATTCTATCTAATTGAAGATTTTCCGTGACGTCACAAGAAAAAATTAAAAAGGGGGATTTAAAAAAAAAAATTAATTCATTATTCTCTTTCCACACCTAATGGTGCATATGGCACTTCATTGGTACTCCAACTGCAGCGTATCTTAATCATTTTTGTTACATTAATGTGAGATGAGCAGTCTGGGACCATGAAATATTGCAGTGTAAAAATTATTTTTTAAATAAATATTATATGTCAACCATCTCAAGAATCGAATCCAAAATCTCGTATTACCCGTTTTTTTGTTAATGTGTATATAAAAATTTATGTAATGGCGTCAAAATAATACGAAGCCTTTACTTTGTACGAACATAAAAAAACACTAAATTTTTTAATTTTATTTACCCAGTATTTGTCAGCATGACTGACATCAATGTTTAAGAAACTAATTCAGGTGTTGAATGTCTCGCAGACCCTGATGAAGGTGGCGAACAGCCACAGCAGCTCCCCGGAGTACGTACACCTTCACAAGATGCTGTTCAACCCTTACTCACTCTACTCTGTGGGGGGGGTGGATGACGCCATCAGGGGAGCCATGCAGACGGACATGCAGAAGGTGGACCCATTCTTCACGCCAGAGGTAATGAAACTCACCTTTATAAGTGTACATATAAGATAAATTATTAAGATATCCATATTCTTTCAGTTACGTTTCACTCAAACTTCTGTTGTTTTTTTTTACACATTTTTTTTTTTTACTTTTAAAGTCGATTTTTGTCAAACAAGTGTAAAAGATTCTTCCCATTGTATTGGGGCCTATGTAGGTATTTAAAAAAAAAACTATTAATATGTTGTTTTATCTTTATATATAATTCCTCTGTACGTGTGATGTCACCGTACTCCTCCTAAACGGCTTAACCGATTCACGTGCGGTTTTCAGAGAAATATAGATCTTTGCGCTGGGCTTGTTCGTAGATATTAAAATCTTCGATCTTATATTTTTTTCAAAGTAAGAAGCATAAATGTTTTATTCATCGATCTACTAGGATTGCATCCAAGGAGAATGCATTTACAAAAAAAATAAAAAGATGTTGTTTTTTTGGGTATAAAAAAAGTTTGTTTTTGAATGTTTACAAACAGAATTTGTTTTTTATGGATCTCAATCAGATTCCTTTCCTTAAATTCCTTATAATTTTTACCCATTTATTTCTTTTTATTGAATTTTAGGTAACACTAAAATAATATTAAATTCAATACATTTAAAAAAATCGTATTCCTACATAAGTACACCCCTTTGTTGGTGAGACGACCGGAGTTTGACGTTTGCAAAGAGAATGCCATATTTGAAAAAAAGATTTATTTTATGTTTTGGAATTCAACCATAAACATGTACATAGGTACCTACTTAAATGAATTATTTGAATATTATCAATTTTTAGTTTTGGAATTTAATCACAAACAAGGGCCTAGGTACTTGCTTATCAATGAAAAGTCATTTGCCAAGCTAATAGCAGGCAAGCCAACGTTCGGGCAGGACAACGTCTGACGGGTCCGCTAGTTAACCCATATTTTTCGACATTAGTCAATTTCTGTATTTCGTGATTCATAATTTATTTTCACACAGTTAACGAGCCACCTCTTCAAAAGTGACCAGCCCGAAGGTGACAGCGGCCCTTCTAAGGCTACGCCCCCCGCGCTGTGCGGCCTGGACCTCGTGTCCCTGAACATCCAGCGGGGGCGCGACCACGGCCTGCCCCCCTACCCCGCCTGGCGCGCACACTGCGGCCTCACCGTCCCTAAGTCCTTCGAGGACCTCCAAGGCCTCATGGACGCGGACTCGCTGCAGAGGATATCCACCATATTTAAGTAAAGAATTATCTCAATCATCATCATTATTCCTTTTCGGCACCTAATAGTGCATAGGCCACTGCTATGGTGCTGTTTACATCAACCGCAGCGTATATTGGTCATTTTCGTTACATAAGGGTAAGATGATCAGTCTTACGCTTCAATTGCCAGTCCAGGGATTATGAAATATTTTAGTGTAAAAACACCTTTTTAACATTTTACAACAGAGGTGAAGAACATTCTAAATGAGGAAATATGGAAGTCTGAGAATATACATGACTTATGGCCTGTCATTTACATACTGCAACTAACATTTACCATTTTGCCTTACTTTTCTGTTAATCTTAAAACTCTCAAGGGGATGAAACGTTTGGAGAAATTCAAAATATAGCTGATTTTTCCAACTGGTTCAAGAAGAAATATAATAATTTATTCAGGCTTTGCCTAGTAGGTGAAATAATTCAGTCTGGTGAATCTCACCCAAACGTGTGTTCAAACCGCTGACAAGTATGTATGTACATAGATATTATAAAATCCCTTACCAATTGATGTGCAGGAGCGTGGGTGACGTGGACCTGTACACAGCAGCCCTGAGCGAGGTGCCCCTCCAAGGCAGAGTCCTGGGGGCTACAGTCACGTGCCTCCTTGCGGACCAGTTTCTGCGCCTCAAGAGGGCGGACCGCTTCTGGTACGAAACTCCCGACCAACCGCAAGCCTTCACCAAAAGTAAGGTTTTTTTCTTTTAATTTACTTAACTAACTAAAAACTGGATAACGAGGATCATTAGCTTAAAAAAATGTTACTTTAAAACAAAATTAAAACTATGTGGGTAATGTAATTAAAACTAAGAAATGTTACATAGTACGAATACCGACAAAAATATATGAAATTGGTTTAGAAAAATTAATTGTATGTTCTAAATCAATATGGATTTTGTGAACAAATGTTTTTATACATAACTTTAAAGAATAAATTATTAAGAAACATGTCCCTACAAAAACGCAACATTTTTTGCCTTGATAATTGTGACGTCAAGATTCGGGACGATGTTCTATTTAAATTTAAGCGGTCTCAAACACAGTTCAAAAATTACCCGAATCGTGACGTATTAGGAACGATGCAATTGACCGTTTTCACGGGAATTCAAAAGTATAAATTTTAAGATATTTTTTATGCTTAATTTTTTCCTTTACTTGACAGTATTTCATAGACCCTTGTTTAAAATTGTAAAAAAAGTGATAATATTAACATAATTATTATAAATATATAATAATTATTTTGAAAAAAAATATAATGGACTTAGTATTGGATGTAGACATTTTTAACTGCGCGTTGCATTTATACAGAAAATTTCTTCATAGATTTGATTATTTGGGATAGTTGCTGAATGTATATCTTGAGTGGTTTGTGCTATGTATATGTGCGAAAGATTTTGTGTACCTTGGAAGCAGGATCACTTGGGATGGGATAACAAAAAGAGAAGTCGACTGCCGCATACACCAAACAAGGCTTTCGTTTAACAAAAAATCAAAGATTTTTGAGTCAAATAATATCAATCTAAAACTCCGCAAGCAACTTGCCAAGACATATGTATGGATCATATTGATGTACGGTTGTGAGACATGGTGCCTTACCGAAAGAGATAAAAAAAACTAGAGGCCTTCGAGATGTGGCGCTACAGAAAAATATTAGGAATTTGCTGGAGAGACCACATCACTAATGACGAGGTTCTCAACAGAATCGAAGAAGGTAGGTAACCTAATCAAAACCATCTCAGAGAGGCGAGCCCGATGGATCGGCGACATTATGCGCCATGAGGGTTTCCTGCACGACATCATAGAGGGAATGGCTGAGGGGACAAATTATAAAGGGCGCCCCCGACGGGAATTTTTGGAGCAAGTGTGCGAAGATTTAAACTGCGCCTCATATGTCGAGCTGAAGAGGGCTGCAGAAAATAGAGGCCAATGGAGGACGAGATGCAGGACTTTGCTGCAAACCAATCCCCAGGATTGAGACTGCGAAGAAGATATGTGCCGCATGTAATGTATATGTTTGTGTATTTTTATATGTGCCTTCATGTGTGTGTGCATGGATGGCTCGGAGTGTGCATTCGGTATTTTTATTTATTACCAATGATAACCTCCGTGGAAAACGCAAATGGTAACAATTATTATTTTCTCACTTGAGTTTCTTATTTAATTTTTTTTGTCACATTTAATGTTTACATCTTTTGCATAATTTATGAAAACTAAATTGGTTTTTTATGTTAGAAAATCGTTGATTTTTTTATTATTATGTATGCTGTATGTATTCTGAATAAAAAAATAAAAATATCTTATGGTTATGGGCTCAATAAGATTTTTAAATACTAGTAAAGTTTTTAAAATTTACTTGCGAAAATTTAACCTTTAACAAATATTGAGTTTTTCTATGCAGTTGATAGAGTTGCATTGAAATTATAAACAAGTTGCGTTTTTTTTTTGTTTTGGCTACATTTAATTCAAAATATTAAGATCATGATTATTATAACGCAACACTTTAATGATTATTAATAAATAACACTTTAATCATTATTATTTTTAATTATTCCAATAATAATATGAAACCTTGAAATCATGATTAACTTTTAAAATACTTTTTTGAAACAGTACTAGTGCTTGAGTTACATTAATCAAAGGACGAGATAATTTAAAACACAGATATAAAAAGAAACATGAAGGTACACTGTTTAATAATATTTTTTCCGTTATTGATCAAAGTAATCATACAATTTATTTTTTATGACAAAAAATACGACGTAATATATCAAGTCGGTCGATGTGTTCCTACAGCAAAGTTAAGCATTCAAGAAGCAAGCGGTTATCACTCCCGACTTCAGATGACTTGATGGTCTGCCTAGATCATTTAAATTGATTCAGTTAAGTTAATTCATTGTATTATATTATCTTTCATGCTAATCTATTAGGGCTTTCATAAGTCTGTTGACTGGCTTTAAAAGGTTTTAAAAAACTCGCTTCCTTTGTTGACTCCTGTGACATAGCCACGCAAGAGTAATCTACTCCTGTTTTCACTGGTAAATAACATAAGTTGTTGTAATAAATATGCTGTTTTAAAAATAACTTTAAGTACTCTTTTTGTAATGACTTTGAGCGTGTTTTTAATTTATTTCAATGATCGACGCGTTTGCCTACGATGCGAGAGGCCTCGGATTCGATTCCCGACAGTGTTAACATGAAATATTTATTTGAAAAAATGTGTTTTCATACTAGAATATTTTATAGTCCCTGGACTGGTACCTTAAGCGTAAGACTGATCATCTTACCTTCATGTAATAGGCAGGTGCCGTGGCGCAGTTGGTAAGACGGCCAAATGTGGGTGTGGGTCGCGGGTTCGATTCTCGACAGTTGCAAAAGGAAAAATCCAAATAAGATTCTTCTCAATTGGTCTGTGTGCTGTGGTGTATAAATCGTAAATTCTTTCCATGTCCTTTCTTTCCTAACTGCTGATAAGCCTCTACAATAAAGGCTTAACGGGTTATCCTTTAATAAAAAAATAATTACAAAATTGATCAAGATACTCTGCGATTGGTGTATTATTGCAGTGCCCTTTGCACAATTAGGGGTGGAAAGGGAATGAAACAAGAACTATAGTTAGTTTAATCTCAGCATGTTATAAAATATGGAAACTTTACCGGTATATCAGAATTAATTTTAATTTTGTATACTTCCTTTAAAATTATGAAAATTGCACTGTATGTTTCATCAACAAAATAAAATCATTAAAAATAAGATTTAGTTAACAATAAGTCTGATGATGTCGATCACAACGAAACCTGCTCACTGGGTCACAGGTGAAAAATTATAAATTTAAAGTGGTCAAAACTGCAAAACGTATACTTATTATAACTCACAGTTCTTAAATATTTTTGCAATACCGTACGCTTCTCGTGTTATTTATAAAACTTTTCCATATCTTAATTTCAATAATATATAATCCTTCAAACACGCGATCAAAGCTCAATTCGATAACTAAAATGCCAAGCGGATTAAAACAGATACCCTTCACTACACCTACCTGCCACTTTCTTTTAACATAAATACATAATAAATCTCCAAAAAGATATTTCGAAGAGAACATCTTGGTGTTTTGCCAAATTTTCCGATTCTCACTTTTTATTATGTCCCAACTGATGCCAAGTACTACTCCCAATCTTGATTGCATCTTATATTAGCTCCATTTTGTGAATGAGGTGTTTTATTTGCAGATTACGTAAAACAAGATTAATCTCGTCTCAACTACAATCACATATTGCATACATATTCCATTCCAATGCGGTAATCAGTGTTTTCATTTTATTAGTTGTTTATAGACTATTAAACTGAACCAATAAAAATAAATTATGCATTGTATTTTCATCGCTATGATGTTTTTAAGTTTTGTTACTTTGAAATTACTCCGCCCGTGACGTTACGAGTTTTCATCGATGAGTTATACCGCCATTTAAAAGTTGAACCCCTTAGCTGTCAAAATACACTAAACGTTGATGATGATGGCTACCTGGAAACCTAAAATCTATAAAAACACGCCATAATTGATTGGACGTTTCAGAGCAGTTCTAAAACTATTTTGATTTAGTTTTTCACACATTTTCGAGAAACTTCGCCGTGCAATTAAATGCTCTAATTTTACAGCGTGTAAGATAACATTTTTATATCAGTTTAATGTAGCACTATTCTTAAATAAATAATTGTTTAGACATCTAAAATATTACGTAAAAAGAAAACACAAACGGTGAAAACATGATTTCTGATTAACTTGACTAGCGTTGTGTGTTTAGGCTTTAATTTAGGACGATAGTTGGTTTTTTCATAAACATTTCGTCATGATCGTAGAATAACGACACGTGATTTTCTTTAAAATTTACAAAAGTGTGGCTTAATTTTTTTTGACACTACAGTGTCAAAAAAATTACGAAAAACATAAATGTCACAACTTGATTAGTACAAAAATATATCATTTGATACTTGGGTTAGTTTTAAATATATTTTTTTTTTCAAATCTGGAATATAAAGCCTGTATATTTTCAAGGTCAAATATGAAAGAAAGTCAGTGTCGCATTTTTCGCACATCATTCGTTGTTCTACGATCACGACGATTTGCACATCATTTCGTGGGGTAATTACTTCAACTTAGTAACTTCAAAATCAGGATTTATGAGTTAACCACTAAATCAAGTATTCGTATCTTCATCCATGAATTCTACAAAAAGACGACTTGTGATTTGAATGCACGACTTGTCTATTTGTAGCATTCATGTAAAAGTTAACTCAAAAATCCCGTTTTTTTTATATTGTAGAAGTTGCCTAGTTATTAAACCTACGATTGTATCAATTGTGCAATTGCATTGAGAGTTGTTGTATCACACAGAACCACAGAAAAATATCAATTTATAGTATATTTTACTTACATTATATTATGTACCTCCTATGTAGGTACAAATATATATTAAACTTTTTATAGCTTACCTGTAAATAAAATCACCATTCGCCACTGGTGTATGAGAGTATGTATCAGGGTGTGAGGGCGAGGGCGAGGATGTGTGTATATGTGAATAAGTATCAATTTTGTATTGAAGAGTGCATAAGTTAGTCAACGTTATAAAGTTGCGAAATTAAGACATTGTACGAATAATTGTTAAATAGTGTAGAGGACGTGAAATATCATCATCGTCATCATAAGCTCGACAGCCCTGGGTGGGCCATGGCTGAATCCAGGAGTCTCCTCCACTTTTGCCGGTCTGCTGCCCTTTCTCTCCAGTTCCTCACTTCCAACATTGTCATATCTGCGCTGATGCAGTTCATCGCATGTTAGGCCTTCCTGATCCTCGTCGTCCTTGTGTGACAGAGGGATTTAGGCGCTTCATGGGGTTTTCCTTGTCCATTCTAATTTTATGGCCAGGCCACCTCAAGCGTCCTACCTTGATGGAGCTGATAACATCGGGCGCTCGGTTGACATCGTCTGGCTCCCTATTGTAGCGATGACGCCAATGGTAGTTTTCTCTCACAGGGCCATAGATAAATCTCAGGATTCATCTTACGAAAGCTGCAATGGTTCCCTCAATATTCTTTGTCAGATTTCGGAGGCATATGTGAGGTCATAAAATATCACCAAAGACTTAAAGACTAAAATTAAGTATTAATTTTAGAGCTCACATCTGGAAAGTCATTTTATTACAATCAAAAGGGTCAATAGAATGAAAGTTAGAATTATACTCTCTAGCGAAGCGCACAAGTGGAGAGTTCTAGGCGTAGTTTGTACGAATGGATGGTACATGGAATAAACAGATGTATAACAATTACGGTATCCAGGTGTTTTAAAGGCTCATTTTGAGACTAGAGTTTGGGCTATCTAGAAGTCCAGTCAATATATTGTGAAGGACGCTCATATCCAGTATCTTATTCAGTATTGTATTTCTCTTATTTTAATGAGTAAATTACCTTAATTTATTTCTTGTTAACATTGATGTTAGCGTTGTTTAAATAGTTAATGAAAAAATAGTTTTTACCAATACCGTTTTACATATTGTTTTCAAGTGGGATTGGATATAGGTACCTTGTATTGTGTCCTAATATTTGGAACACTGATCGGATTACAAATTACTTTTAGGTTAAATAGTTTTTGTGGCCACGACATATTGCCAGTACATAAAGAATACATTTTTAAGCTCTTCTGCACACTTAAGTTATTTTCGTATTTTTTGTGGGTAGTGTAATATTGCACTATAACCGTCGATGTATTGTTCTTGATAGGTAACTATAGTTCTAGATGGCTAGAAAAATGATATCTTTAGGGGACCGAAATCTCGACATTCTTCGAGTTGTTATCAAAATTAAATTAAATAACTATCAACGTACCATTCATTTTGGAATGGTCGTATTTTCATTGTTTTAAATTTGATTTGATTTTAAGCACTCCCGGATGATTTTTGCCTCGTTGAATTCGTGTTATAGTTTCAATCTCCACCCATAAATTGGTCTGCAAGATGATTGTGTAGGACTACAACTTCCCACGTAAAATTTAATAATAATCAAACGGCAAAAAGTTGAGCGTATGTTATGTCAAAACCAACTGTGATTCATTTATCACAGTTTTTGAATCCGCGGCAAGTTAGAGACGCCAAAAACTCCGAATAATCAACTCTGATAAACGTACAATACTTCTAATCATTAAACTATTAGCTTATTACAACAGGATACAGAACATTTCAAAGAAGAGAATGTGGAAGTCTATGCATTTACAGGGTGTATACCTGTCATTAGCTGGTTTGAGTTGTCACTTTACACACTATGTAACATTCATCATTCTGCCTTTGTTTGAACATTTATATTTATTCCAATCTGTTGATATCTGTGAAATTAAACAGCTGAAACCTATATTGGGTGTTTTTAGAAAGAAAAAAAAAATACATTTAAAGAAATACAGCAAGAGGGAGTACTATGACGTATTTTACATATTTTTTAACTAGATTATTGAATATAACAGACCTTATGTGTGCATAAAAAAAGCTTTTTATATTTTGTTACTTATATGTATTATTTTTACGGCAAGCACGTAGATAATCTTATCGTTTGGGTGCGCCTTTGGGTACCAGCCAAAGTGCTGTCAAAACTGAATAAGAACTTCTTAAAAATATATGAAAACATATACCCAATGACATATTAATACATAGACGGTTCCTATAGAGTAAAATATTTTTAAAAAGTAGTGACACGAAAACGTACCTTTAGTCGATAAGTTTGATTATTGATACCAGGGCTGCATTCAACGACCATGCATATTCTACCAAAAGTTGGAGGATACTCATTTTTGGTACATAAAAAACTTTGTATTTTAACGATAAAAATCAACATTTGTTTTTGGTGGATCCCAATCAGATTATTTCCTTAAATTTTGACCCATTTAGGAAATGCAAAAATAATATTAACTCACATTTATTATATTTTGAAAATATATTCCTATAAGTGCATCCCTGTAACTTAGAAGAGCTTCCCAATTGCGCCGCTAGGCGTAGTTTCACGTTTACAAAAAATAATATTAACATTTGAATATTTATTATTTTAAGCTTCGTTTAAACTCATGAACAAATATGTACCAATGAAAAGTAACACAATCCTTTTACAATGTTTGTCCAAAAGGTTTTTACCCGCTTTCGTGACACGAGCAGGTTTTTTGGTTGCGATTCTAAAAGTCACGTCTGACTGGGTGTCCAAGAACGCCTAAATACGCGTTGGGCATGACTGATCGTTTGGGCATGAGTTAAGTGTCATCATTTTTGAGTGCTCAGGGCATGTCTAAATGTATTAATATGTCAATGCATATACCGAAATCTTCAAAAATAGTTTCATTGAAATTCACATTTTTATGGAATAATCATATTTTTCAAAAAAGTCGTCCATTATTTTAATTTACGAAATATTCTCACACCAAACAAAAGTTATTTTTAGCCAGCGGACCATTATAATGTTATTGATTCTTGATTAATTATTAACGCACATAATCAAATTAACCTGATTTCAAGAATACTAACATAATATTAATTTATTTGTTTGTTTTCTAATTAGAATGAGGAAGTTCAGTGTCATTTTTAATTTTTCTTAATAGAATATTAAAGTAGGCCATTTTTTTTAAATTTTTATTTATCGTATTATAAGCGCTATGATTTTTTAAAGTTTTGTATTTCTGAAAGTACTCCGCGTGTGACGTCAGAGGTTGATCTATGACAGTTCTTCCGATTGGTTCATAACGGTGACTAAACCGGATATCCTTCAAAGCTCTCATTTCATTGGATGGTTCATATGAACCAGTGACGTCATTCAAAGTAGTGCGTTTTTATTTTTTAAAAAAAATTACGTACATTTTTCAGAAATTTTATAGTACAATTTAATGCTTTAATTTTTACCGCGCGCAAGAAAACATTTTTTGTATCTAATTTCCCGTAGGGCTGAAGTTTCTCATTATAATTGTAATAAATATTCAAAATTACGTAAGTAGGTCTTAAAATTCCGCTTGCAAAACTATTGATATGCATTTTAAAGAAATTTTATAAAATTTTATAAAATATGAGAGCGGAAAATTAAGGATATATTTTTCTTTATTTTCATGTGTGGTTTATTTGTTATATTTGATATTGACAAAAAATACTATCAATTTAATGGAACACTTAACATTTTAATTATTTTTAGTTAATTAGTCAGTGTAGGATTAGAAATGTTAACAAAATTTAAATACTTGCGGCATTTTTGAAAATTGATTTCATTTACTTCCCATGTCTAGGCTAAATAAATACAGTTCTGGGTGTGAAAAAGAATCAAAATTTTAGACGAATGATTTCGATTTCAAAATAAAAATTTAGGGAAAAAAAATTGCGTTTAGGGCCCCGATTACGATTGGAAGTTAAAAAAGTTATCTTCGACTGTCTATAAAGAAATATCGACAGTTGTGTGCAAAAATGAGTATATTTGCATGAACATTGAAAGTGTCTTCGGTAACCTATAATTGAACATGTTTAATGAAAAAAATGTATGCATATTTTGCTTTTCATAGAGAAAACTTAATTTTACTTAGTACCTAGATAAAATTGAAGATAAACGTTAACTTCCCATTGTAATCGGGGCCCTGGTCTAAAAATAGACGTGTTTCGATTCCTAGAAAAGTTTTGATGAAATTTTATTTTTTCTTGTTTTTAAGCACTACGCACTACGGTATTTCATGGTTCTTGAACTGACTCTTGCAGTGTAAAAGTGATTGACGTGCCCTCACATAGTAAATTATTGATTAATTAAAACCTACAGCTTGCTTCCATTGTATATTAGGACAGTAAGTTTAAAAAACCCTAATAAATAATGGATTTATGAAGGCGGATAAAAGTAAAATGAAATGTGTTATCAATTTGACCAAACTAATTTAAATTTCTGTGCTTTATGAGAGAAAAAAATATGTATTTAATTGTTTATGATTTTTTTTTATATTGCTGCGAATTAAATTAATATTTTTGTACACGTAAATACTAATGTTTTTCTTAGTTACTCTTGTTCTGTGTAAAATTTCTCCTTGTAAATAGTAAAAAAAAAAACTGATATGTGATATGTCCTCCACGCAAAACACCCGTGAGGATATTTTTTATTATTATTAATAATATATTTTGCAGTACTAAAAATAAATAAATTTAACCGTATTTACAGGTCAACTGACTGAGATCCGCAAAACAACCCTGGCCGGGATCATCTGTCAGAACTCTGACTCGCTGTCTACTGCGCAGAAGTACGTGATGCGCAGTGTCGCGCCGGACAATCCCCTCGTCAGGTGCTCCTCCATAGCGGACCCCGACCTCACCCCGTGGGCTGAGGAACCTCCCAGGGTCCGGCTGACGTCACAGGCGGCGGGCGTCCACGCCGTGCGCGGCGACACGTGATGGAGAACGAGACGAGAAAGAAGATAATATTTTAGTATTGCAAAAATCAAAAATCTGAAGATGGCGTTAAAACAATAATTGTTTTCGTCCTCGTACGGAATATAAAGAATGCGAGTCATAAGTAGATGAAATGTTCCCTTATGGATTTTAGCAACGAATTATTTTAATGTAAGTATTTTATGAATAAATAAATATAAAAAAACCGTTTAAATTTTTTATATCAAACATCCTTTTGAAAACGTTGGGGTAAGTATCATTTTAGTATTTATACGTTTATGCCATTTTTTATATTTTATTTTTATAAGGTTGTTATCTGGCCATCCCAGATCAGAGGTCTGACGATTTTCTGAGGATGTCGTTGACTCCGGATCGAAGGTCTGAGGTTTCCCTGCGTAAACTTGTTACCCATTTAAACTAGGAATGGAACTAAAATTAAAATATATCTAATATTTTTTACCAAGTTATAGTATTTATTTATTGAAACCAACACAGTGATACAAAATTAAACACGTACAAAGTAACAACAAATAACAAGACTAACAAGGAAGTTCAGTGGTATTTTTTTATCAAACTAAGCCAAATTCGTATTATCAGCGCAATGCTTTTTCAAAGTTTTGTGATTTTGAAATTCAAAAACACTCATTGGTTGATTATAGATAACTAGTGACGTCGTTCAAAGTAAAACATTGTTCTTAGACTTTGCTACAATGGCGATTGGACTTGTTAAGGTAATAAACCAAAATAATTTATCAAATATCCTATTTCCGAGATAAAAAAAACAAAATTTTCCGAGTACTTTAGCCTTGCGCATGACAGGTAAGGCTTCTAAATACAGGGGTCCGAACAAATATATATAAAATAATAGAAAATTCAAGAAAGTAGAACATTTTTAGATTTTTAAAAAAAAATAATTTTCAAGAAACTTTGGTAGACCATTCTCCAATTTTTACCGCGCGCAAGACATCTAATTACCCCTTGCTCTGAACATCCTCGTTCCGAGTTTCACACCTAAAACATAACATAGTTCACAAAGAAAATAAGAAATTGCAAGGAAAATAGGGAAGAAAAGAGAGAATAGAAAAAAGTATTTGGAAAAAGAAGAAAATAATAAGATATGAGAAAACTGACGTTTACAAATTTTGCTCTCAAAATGTCTGATAAAATATTTTTTATAAGAATATTTATTTTAATTTTTTTAAATTCGTATATTCACTGATGCACAATAAACAGATACGTTATTCCTTTACTAGGTACATCTTAGATAAAGATAATATAAATATAGCAAATCACTATACACATATAAACATTCATGATTGAAAAAGATGTAAATATATATTGCTTTAGTTCATTATTATTTCTGTTCGTAAACTTTTGTAGCAATTTATTTTTTAATGTATTATATAAAGTTTTTCAAATTTATTTTTTTAGTTTGTAAGTGGGTATTTAAAAACTGGACCCGAGTAACTGGAAAAAACTCATAAGGATATGATGAGTCAATATTCCAACACGCAGTCCAATGTACGCATTTCCGAATTGGTTTTACAAGAAACACATCACAAATCACAATACATGGAAGATTATAAATTATCAATCTTTGCTTTTAAATATCAGGTGTTCACATAAGTTTTGTTTTTTTTCCAAATGAAGAGGACAAGAGGGTGTCCTTTGTTGTGTTACAAAAAAATGGTAAAAATCAGTCGATAATTCATAATTTTCACCGTACACTGCGCAAATATCGGAAGCAGCTTTGGCAGCTTTATTTCCTCGATCGAACGCGAACAGAAAGAAGTGTCGAAAATGCTTACATTCGTCTGCTTAACATTCCATTTTAAAGGCTTGAAATCAAATAATAAAATGTATGTAACGTAAAAGCAAATACAATTTCTTGAAGAGCAGAATATTTTCTTTCCAATGACGTATAAACTTCACCGTTTTTTTTGGGCCCGTTTTTAAATTTGGGAAAAAATAGGACACAAAGTATTCATATAAAAATTTAGGTATTTAAAAACGGACACAACATCCAATAGATTTTTACACATGCAAATTCGTCATTTACAGAAATATAAAGGTTACAGAACCTGAAAATGAATCTCACCCGAAACAATAAAGGTTTCAGCTCTTTAACTTCACAAACGTCAACAGGTGGAAGAATCAAAGGAATATGGATGTTCAAATATAGACAGAATTGTGAATGTTACAGTGTGTAAAGTGACCACTTAAACCAGCTAATGACAGGTTATAAGCCCTGTGGATGCCTGGACTTCTATATTCCATTCCAACGAGTTGTAAACAACTCGTTGAAAATTGCTAACTCAAAAAATTATAACTCACTATTAGAAAATGGAATCAAGTTGGGGTAGAGTGGGATTCGAACCACGGACCTTTGGTCCGTGAGTCCGAGACACTAGCCACGGGACCACAACCCGATCATGTTAATATTAACGGCTTCCTGGGGTGTTGAATCCAGTCCTTGTCTACAAAAATTTTGACAAACTCAAAGCATTGTTAATAAATCACTTATTAATATAAGTAAGTTTAGTTGATGAGAAAAGAAAAGTAATTGAAGAAATCTAGAGAATTAAGAAGCATTATATTATTCTTAATCATTAGAGGAATAAATAAAGTTAGATTGATTGATAGGCAAATTCTTGCGGGGAATTAATCCAGGAACCTCAGGCATGGAAGAAAAACGCACTAAACGAGACCACGAGGCGGACAAATAATTCGACAAAATCTAAAAACACATGTTTTTACTTTTACAACTTTCGTCAACGAAAAAAATGCACAAAAAATGCAAGAAGGTTCACAAAATTTGCCACTCGTAATAAAAATGTTGAAATGCTTGTACATAAATCATAAAAATAAAACAAGAGTGTTGTGTTTTGCATTCATTATGCTAATTTTATAACGATACTTTTTATAGAGTGCAATTATCAAGAACTTAAAACCACATAAATCATTTTGAGGATCAAATTTTTATTTTTGCACCTCCGCTTTCCGCCTTAAACATGGATAGATTAATAATGAACTAAATTATTTATTCACATCTCAGTGGATATATTTTTTCTTAAAAATAGATCATTTATTTGAACGGTAAGTGGTAGGAATATAAAAATACTGATTTTTTTATTAGAGGCAACCGTGGCGTAGTAGCAAAAATGCTTGCCTTAGGTGTGATTTGATTCAGGTAAAATCTCAAAAACAAAATTGTCATATTTTTTGAAGTAGGAATCAGAATAAGGGGGATTTATGTGGGTATACACGTCAAATAATCAACTTGACACCCTGAATTTCAACTTCAACAAATAATTTTTCAACACTTACATTTTTACAGGGAACAATAGAGGATTTCATATCTTTGGTTACACAAATTAATAAGCCTCCTCCTCTAGACTTCTTACTTGAGTTAATACTACGATCAAGGCGATACATATTATAGTTTTGGAAGCTAAGTTCTGATGACTTTATGTTTCTATCAAGCCACGTTTCTGTAAGAATTGCTACGTTATATCATAGATCAATGTAGGAATCGTGGTCGCTGGCAAATCCAATTTAGTTTTTATGGATCGAACATTTTGATGATATAGATTTATTGTAGTGTTTTTGTATAGTTTTTTGGAAGGGTATTGACAATCTTTGGGAAATAGCTAATATACTTTTTGATATGGTTCTGATCGCCATTCGCTTTTTTAGTTTCTAATTCCGTAATAATGCACGGATCTCTACATGTGTGCATCTATCGTGCATAGTTTTACCACACATTCGCCTTAGAGATCGCATTTCGACAGCATTCAGCCTACTTTCATCCCTGTTTTTCCAAGTCCATACTTCGCTCTCGTACATCAGAATCGGGACCAGGACTCCAATTGTGAACTACTAATTTTGTATCTTGCGACAAACATTTATTTTTTTATTTGTGTTCACTCTGTTCCCAACACTCACCCTCCTTTCAATATCTTTCGCAGTCATTCCATCCCTAGTAAACGTCCTTTCCAGATACACAAATTCCTCTACCTGTTTTAGTATAATCTCAACATCATTATAAAATATGGCAAAACACCTTAAAATTCTCAAAGTAAAATAAGAAAAACTTTATTGAAAACTTTGATCAATAATATTTTGAGTATGTCCAAACATTTGTAGACTGGCTGAATTTCCAGCCTTGAAACTTAGCCTGTCTACAAGCATTTGAACATACTCAGAATATTATTGATTAAACTAACTGGGCAGCGATTACAAACGCTTACGTACATATCGAGACGGTATAAAGTGAAATCGGTATTTATGTATGTGTAATGTGTATATTTGTATGAAAATTTAAAGTATCTTCGTCAGTAACCTGTAATTAAACATGTTTAGAATAAAAATTATATATTTATTTTTACTTAATTAATTATTTAATCTTAATTTTAGGCTGAACATAAAACTTAAGATACATTTTAACTTCCTATTGTAATACGGGCCCTGGGCTGGTATTATAAACGCGATTATAGCCCGATATAGCGTGTATTTACAAAAACTCGTATAAAAAGAAGTATGAAAACCGTTAAGTATTTTCAGGCGTTGGCGTTGCCTAGTTAGTAAAAAAAAAAACACCCAGATAAATCTCACCCACATTTATTAAGGTTTCAGCTCTTTAACTTCACAAAACAAATAGAAGAGTCAAGAAATATGGATATTTAAAGGTGAATGAATTTGTAAAATAAAAATTTAAGTTTAAACTTGTTTTTTTTTTTTTTTTCAATAAACCAAAATCTCAAGTCTGGTCATGTCAAAAGCAGACACAGCCGAAGGGCATGTATAACAAGATGTATGAAGGTGGAATACGCTAGGAATGTTCATCAGAATAGACGTGAGTGACGGTCCATCCTCTCTGCCTACCCCCACGGTGAAACGACGTGATAGTAGTAATAGTGATAAAAATATTCGTTTTGTAGTTTTCTTAGTGAGAATAGCTGAAGCAGTGACGTTTAACCCTCTGAAACCAAAATAAAATCTGGCAGTTGGAAAAAAAAAATGATTTAAGATAATTAATCAAAAGTTATTGTTTTTTTTTTCTCTCATATGTTAGAAATTATTGCTGTTTTAGTTTGAACATAAATTTGGTTTTAAATAATGTTTTTTTTTTATCAGTTTGGGAAATAAAAACCGTTGCTCAAATCCATTTTATTAAATAACATTTGTAATGCAAACATTTTTCTAAAACACATAAATTTGAACATATTAGGTCACAAGTCTGTTGTAAATTGACCTTAAATAATGCAAATAATAACTGGAGAAATCAGCCGCTTTAACGAGAGTCGAACTGTCAATTATGAATGCTATTTTAGGCGAGATTACGTGTTGCAACCCAGCCGACGAAAATAGACGCCATAGAGAAGATTGCCAAGAATTGGAAAACGAAAACCTGACATTATTATTTGATTCATTGGTAGTAGAAAAAAAAAATTACAAAATTAATGTTTGTTTGAATCTGAGAGTAATAATCCGCCACTGGAAAACAGAGTAGCCTATACGGACAAAAATCGTTATTTGAATATTAACTACGAACTAAGTTCTTATTCTTATTCTTAGTGGTGGGGGTCAGTGCTATGCAAGTTCCTGACGTCACTGCGACCTGTGAAGATCTATTGTGACTGATCCCCGTGAATAGTTCTCGCCCTCCAATTCCAGGTCCATGAAGAACCTGACTATTGTGTGGAAAGCGAAAGTTTACATTTTCCTAAATCTCCCCCTCCAAGCCCAGATCCGTAATCGGGCTATTAGGTAAACTAAGTTAGTCACAGTTTACAGCAATACAATAGGCCGTAGGTATTCAGGGTAAGAATTTCAAGCGCAAACCGAAACCTTCCTTTACACGTTTGTTGTTAAACTAAAAACTGAAACAAAAACACTTTTGTTCTATACAATACTCGTAGAGCTAAACGACTTCTGTTTAAGCGGGAGCGAATTATTTTATTTAATTTTAATTTTAAATATTGAAAAAAAAAAAAAATTTGCTTTAATAATGTACTCGTACATACATTTAATTATAAGATTTTTTGGTTAATAAATGTTTTTTCCCATATAATAATATTTTTTTAATGCATTATATAATATAGAATTTTGTGACTTTTAAGTTCGAACATACATACTGCCTCAAAGGGTTAACTTCGTGCAAACGTATTTAAGAAGAAAAAGTGATATGTCAAGTCGTAAAAATAATAAAATTAAAACAAGAAAATGTATGTCAGACTTGCAGAAATCCTGTTTATATTATAGAGAGTTATTCTTAAGGACTCTTATTTCTATAAATAAAGGTTTCCTTGACCAATATATTATGACCGCGGAAAACAGTTTCTTGTGTTGGGTATTATTTTATGTCGAGTGTCAATCATTTCCTCTCCCACGCCACGTGTGCTAAAAATTCAATTTGAAATGTGCTTTGATCATAATGTCAGTAATTACAATAAATTTGCATCCTAATTTCTGAATGACTCACTGGAACTAGTAGATCGTTAGTTGATTTGCCTTTTTAACTATTTTAGATGTGTAATTTGCGTTGAATACTAAATACTCAGTTAAAAAAATAATGCAAATCCTAAAATCCTAGTAATAAAGTCTAGTTCTCGTGGAAACATAATAATTTTCATAGGTATTTTAATCGTCGTCTCGTCGTCTCGAGTCGGCCTCGTGGTGTAATGGTCAGCGCATTTGCCTACCATGCAAGAGGGTTCGGGTTCGATTCCCGACATGGATGATATGAAATATTTATTTAAAGGGGTATTTTTACACTAGAATATTTCATAATCCTTGGACTGGTATCTGAAGCGTAAGACTGATCATCTTACCTTCATGTAAAAAAAAATGATTAAGATACGCTGCAATTGGTGTACCAATGCAGCGCCCTATGCACCATTAGGTGCGGAAAGGGAATGGTAGGTTGGGTGGTATTTTAATCAATATCGTCATTTCACTGTCCGCACCCAGTGGTGCATAGGGCACTACGTTGCACCACTAGGTGCGGACTGAATTGCACCACTTGGTACTCCAATTAAAGCCTTTCTTGATATTTTTTGTTTTAAGGTGATCAATCTTAGCGTAATACTGCAGTGTAAAACTAGATTTAGGTAGTTATCCGTGGCTCTATCCCACTGGGTTCCTCTTGGGTATGCTTGGGACCAATAGTTTGCAACTTAGAAGGGATGGGTCTACACTGACCCATTTTTTCAGACTGTTAGGGGTTTCATCGATAACTCGCCCATTTTAGAGAGTATCAATTTTTATGTTCCTGATGGCTATCTCCGACAGCGTCAGCACAGACTGTTTTACCTCCCGGTTTCCAGAACCAACCTGCCTCTGGTCATGCCGATTGCAAGAGCAGTCAAGCAGCTGAACATTATCACTTTGGAGATCGACATCTTTCACGTTAGTGAAACTATGTTTAAGAGGCAAATACTCTTGCAATAAGAGAGTATTATACCTTAATAATGTCGAACCATTGCTCAAAGGTTCTTGGTTTGATATAAAGTTCCAATTTAACGTCTTAAATCCTTTGTTATTTGTTATGTTACTTTGTGAATAAATACATTTGAATTTGAATTTGAATTTAAAATCAACGTTCCATGTCCGCCCTGCCAGGAATCGAACGCAGGACCTAAAGCACGGTAGGCGAATGCGCCAACCACTACACTACAAGCTAGTTATCTCCGTTCGATTTCCTTTTTCAGGATTTTTATCTTAGACCCCGCCCAGGGTACGGGTTCTATTTCACAAATAGAACTGTATTCTTTATCCACATGGACATAGAAACATTATAATTTACTTTATATTTTTGTGTTGAAGGTTTACTTAAAACCTAGTTTTTATCTCGGTGTAATTGTATTTTAGTTTTTGCGTGCATCTTATATATTTTACGAGCTGAACCCAGCAATGCTTTGCTATTGCTAGATTGAGTGCATATACGTATATGCATAAATTAAATTAACATATTCAAAAGTTTGGTATCAGTTATTGTATTTAGTCCAAATTAAATATGTACGTATACATTATTATTTTTGTATTTCGGTTTACATAAATTGTGAGGACAGATAATTTTGATAAATAGGTATTTGACCATTGTTTTCCTGTCACTGTCTTGCAGATGCCTCCCCGATATTGTGCGAAAAAGATAACTGCATGTCAGACCTTTTGTTAGAATAGACAAAATTGACGTTTGGTTGTCCCGTTTTCCGCACCTCCAAACTGAACCGATTTTACTATTTTTTTTTTAGACTGAATCAGAATAAAATTTTCTGTATTGGTACGTTTTCCGTTTTTCAAAAAAATATTTATTTGGATACCTTCCACCCGAATTACAGCAGATAAAACTGAGGTTTTTTACAGGTATTTGGATGGTTCTAGTTTCCACAATAATCAATTTTAAAAAAAAACAATAGGCACAATAGGCCAATGGTAAATATTTGTATTGTCAAAATCACTGCTCTAGTGCAATAATCCAGAGAGAAAATACGTGAATACGTTTGAATGAAGAAAAGTAGGACCGCGTTTCCTTTTGAGATTAAACATTATTAAATATGGTTACAAATGTCAAACTCTGCTCTTCTCACCAACAGGGGTACACTCTTTTAAAATGCTATTTTTTTAAATGTATTGAATGTCAGTTAATATTATTTTAGTATTACCAAAAATCCAGTGAAAAGAAATAAATGGGTAAAAATTATAATGAATTAAACGAAATAATCTGATTGAGATCCATAAAAAAACGAATGTTAACATTCAAAAACAAACTTTTTTCATGCACAAAAAAAATATATTTGAAATTTTTTTGAATATGCATTCTTGGCGAATACAGCCATAGTGAGTAATGGAAAAAACATTTACACTCCTATTTTTTTTTTTACTTAATAAGTTTGAGATTTTAACAGCTATAAGTGCGCTCATGGTAAAGATCTACATTTCGCTGAAAGCCGCACATAAATCGGTCCAGTAGTTATTCAGTCTATCGAGAACACACGTTCGAACATTGCCTTTTAAATATGTACCTATATAGATGTACCAACAAGCATTTTCGCACAAATATAAATATACCTATAATAAAAGTGTACTAAACGAAATAAAGTATTTTTTATTATCATTACAATGTTGTTTCGTCAGTAAATTAAAGTAGAGAAACTCATTTATGTTATTATTTTCAATTTTGGCTTTTTGATATTACAAATGATGAAATCAGGCGAGAGTGCACATCTGATACAAGTATAATTGATAAGATTAAAAAAGGGTCTCTGAGATGGTATGGTAATGTAGAAGGAATGGATGCAGAAGGAATCGTAAAACAGATATATGGCGAGAATGAACGGTAACGTAGACCGAGGACGACCAAAGAAAACGTGGCATGATCAGATAAATCAAAATCTTAAGTCTAGTCATATCAAAAGCAGCCAGAACCAAAGGGGGAGTATTAAAAGATGTATGAATGTGAAAGTAGCTAGGAACGTATACCAGAATAGACCTGTGTGGCAGTCTATCCTCTCTGCCTACCCCTATGGGGAAATGGCGTGACGGCAGACTTGCGATTCGCCAGTGAAGTTATGGGATTTGATCATCTAAATAGCCACAGCTCTGCATTAATATTCTTACATAAGAAAACAATTAATTATACCTTTACACCTTTGAAAGTTAAACAACAGATTGCTCTACAACAAATTACTTTGTCAGTTAGGTATCAAACATTGAAGGAGGTAGTAATCTGATTCTTACTCTATGTTATATCTGGGTCAAAAAGTATTTGACCTTATGCTATTTGAGGTTTACTAAATCTTACCCAACTATCTCGTATTATATAATTGCTTGCGAATAATTTTATCGAAAACGGTTTAAAATCACAATAAATCGCTAATTTGCTAAATCAAATTAGCTAAAGTTACCCCATTAACAAAATGACTATTATATAAAAATAAAAACACATACTTATTTATATCGTGGTATCGTATTTCTGTCCATTTCACGCTTATTTATAAATTATTCGAATTATTTTTACGTTCACTTTTTCCTACATTAATTTGTTTTAGAATTATTTAATTTGAGTATTTCATTGATATAAAAATAAACATGATTTGGTTATATTCAATAGTAATTTTCATGTAAATAAACAGTATAAGAGCATTTGAAGAATATTTTTTACAAATTGTAATCGTTTTTTGCTTTAGAAAAGAATGTCCAGGTTTGGACATGTAGAGCGAATGGACAGCGAAAAGGATCTACGATGCGAATGTTGATGGATGCAGAAAACGAGGAAGAACGAGAAAGACATGGCACGATCAAGTCCATCAAATACTTGTCAAGAGTAGGAATAATCGCCGTACGTGCATGAGAAGATGTATGAATGTTGATGAAGCGAGGTATGTATGCAAAGACAGAGTGATATAGCGTTCTATCCAATCTGCCTACTCCTACGGGGAATCGGCGTGATGGTTTGTTGTTGTAAAGATCCGATAATATTCCTCCTTAGCGCGTTTTCTAAAAGAATAATACCTAACCATTTAAAAGACGTCAGTATAATAAAAATGTAGTAAAAATTGAATTAAACTCAATTTGTTTTATAATCATCATCTTACCCCTTTCCGCACTCAATGGTGCATAGGGTACTGCATTGGTACACTAATTGCAGCGTATATTGATCATTTTTGTTACATGAAGATAATATAATCAGTCTTAAGCTTCAGATGACTGAAAAGGGGACTGTGAAATATTTTAGGGTAAAAACAACTATTTGAATAAATATTTCATGTAAAACATGTCGGGAATCGAACCCGAAACCTCTCACATGGTAGGCAAACGCGCTGACCACTGCACCACGAGGCCGACAAAATAAAATCGTGTTTAAAATATTCATATTAAAAACTCTTTTTAGTTTTACAAATTTAAAAGTAACTGCAAATATACGTGTAACAATAACAGTAACAAAAATTAAACTCAAACAAATCAAGTCACAACTGTGCCACGAAAAGATTTTTTACATTTATTTATTTATTTTTAAATTTCAATTTTTTAAATTTTTAAATTTTATGTAAAGTAATAACTTTACATATATTTTATACACAGATATGTTATTTACACATTTATTACAATATTTGAGTTTGTCCAAATGTTAATAGACAAAAGACTGGATTTCACCCCCTCGGGAGTCATTAAGATTCCCTTCTTGAAGGTATTCTCCATCCCTGTTGTTATTTGTATTTTGAGTTTGTCCAAATTTTTGTAGACAAGGACTGGATTTAACTCCCTGGGGAGCTGTTAACATTAACATATTATAACAGAAATATAGAACATTTTAAAGAAGGTAATATAGAAGTCTAGGCATCTACAGGGCTTATGACCTGTCATTGGCTGGTTTATTAAATTAAATTAAAATTTTCAGACGTTGCCTAGTAGGTAGGTGAAATAATTCAATTAATTAAATCTCACCCGCATAAATAAAGGTTTCAGCTCTTTAACTCTACAAACATCAACAGATGAAAGATTTAAAGAATAGAGATGTTCAAATATGGGCAGAATGGTGAATGTTACACAGTGTGTAAAGTGGCCACTTAAACCAGCCAATGACAGGTCATAAGCCTTGTAGATGCCTAGACTTCTATATTACCTTTTCTAAAATGTTCTATATTTATGTTGTAATATGTTAACATTTATGTTATTTCATTGGGAACCAGATGAATGTGTTTATAGACGAAGTTTGTTCTTCAGTTTTAAATACAAATCTTTATTTCGAAAATTAATTTTCTTAATCTTGTATTACATTTTTTTAAGCTGAAATTTTTTTAAATTATCTATGAAGATAGCTGCTATTGGATCCCAAGTCTCTCCTTTGATTTAAAACACGTAGACTTTAAATGTATATGTATACCTACATTTACTTTATGCATATTAATAAATATTATAACTACCATTATGGACCGTACAGTTTGGTAATTTAAACGTTGCTCGTTGTGAAAATTACATAATATTCCTTTCACTGCCCATATTTTTCTAGCTTTACTGCGCAGATAGTAGATACTGTCTACTGTCGTCTACCGAAGCAAAAGTTTTAAATATGTAACGCAAACAAACAAACCCTCACAGGATAGAACGCCGTATAAGTCTGTCTTTGAATACATACCTCGCTTCCTCTACATTCATACATCTTCGCATGCACGCACGCCGATTATTCCGACCTTTAACATGTCCATCTTTAAGTATTTATTGGATTTGGTCGTACCATGTCTTTTTCAGTCTTCCTCGTTTTCTGCGTCCATCAACTAAGTAAATCCTTTGAGCCGTTCGTTGACTATCCATTCGCTCTACATATCCAAATCAACACCGCACTCCTATCTTGATTTTGTCGATAATGCTAGTCTCAGCTTCACATTATGCACAGATCTCGACATTTGTGCGTTCATAATTATTTTTTTAATTCCCTCCTATGCATAAGAATCGGCACTAAAACTTCATTGATTATGTTTAACATTTTTATTTGTAAAAATAAACGCCACGTGTTTGAAAATAAAAATAAATTTTAATTTAATGAACAAACTGGGTTTAAAAAAAAAATGCTTGTTTTAATTTAAACTACTTATTTAAAAAGTGGCCACTAAAACCAGCAATTGACAGGTCTGTAGATGCCTAGACTTCTATATTACCTTCTCTTAATTGTTATTCATCTCTGTTGTAATATGTTAATAAAAACAGCTCCCCGGGGAGTTGAATCCAGTCCTTGTCTACAAAAATTTGGACAAACTCAAAACATTGTTGATAAATCCACCTAGTCCATGAAGAAGAATAGAAATTAAAAAAATAACATTTTCAGTCGTTGCCTAGTATGCAGGTGAAACAATTCAATTAGATGAATCTCACCCGCATAAATAAAGGTTTCAGCTCTTTAACTTCACAAACATCAGCAGATGAAAGAATTCAAAGAATATAGATGTTCAAATATGGGCAGAATAGTGAATGTTACACAGTGTGTAAAGTGGCCACTTAAACGAGCCATTGACAGATCATAAGCCCTGTAGATGCCTCGACTTCTATATTAGCTTCTCTTAAATGTTTTTCATCTCTGTTGTAATATGTTAATTATTTTTAATTTGTTGCAACAGACAGGGAAAACCTTTTTGAGAAGAGAATTTTTGAATTTCTTTTTATTGTTCCCTCTCTGTTGCAACAAATTTAAATATGAACAACACCCTAGGGAGAAAATCCAACCAGTCTGCAAGCATTTGACATACTCAAAATATTGTTGAATAAACTACTTATACTCAAAAGAAGTATCTGCTATCAGTTTTCCCAAAAAACCAACGAAAACGCAGCAAACCTTGTGCAATACTGCATTTTAAAAATAAAAAAATTGTTGCATTTTAGGCTATAATAACCAAAAGTACTTTTTTGCAGTATCAAGTTTTAATACTGCATTTCAACTAGTTTTGGGAAACTTTTTGTCTGTAGTAACTGATGCGAATTCAAAAAAAATAATTAAATGACTCATGACACACTTTTTTCTCACAATTAATTTTCATCATTTAGCTATATGTTTTTATCAATATTATTGCGACTTCCTTGTTTGAAACGTTTTTTTGCATTTTTCGAGTTACGGCGGTTTAGGGATTGCACGGCAGTAATTTTATTGAAGCATCATTTTTATCACTCGTAATACTGGAAAAAGAGCTTTCTTTCAACATAATATGTATGAATATAAGAAATATGTACCTAGTATAAACTAGTCAATTTAAAAAGAAATCAATGTGATTTTGTAACGCAACATAAAAGGTTGGGATCTTAAATTATCTCTTTATTGTTTAATTATCTGTTTTAGCACAAAAATCTATGTAATCTGCCTACTTACTAATAAAATCAAATGTCGAAGTAATCGTAAATCTAACTATCCCGTGAGAATAAATTAATTTATATAAATAATACAGCATTTAGATAAATTAAGGTAATAAAATATTTCAAGGCTAACAACATAAAAAAAATTATTAATCTTCGTAGTTATATTTTGACATAAAGTAAAGTAAAACAAAAAAAACTCATTTAACTAAAACAAGTCTGTTTTGAACCACTTAATGTACATTTTACTACTGACAAGTTTAGAAGCTAAATAAGTTCCCCCTTTTAAAAAAAAAAGTAATTAAGTAAAGTATACCTTAATAAGGAAGCTCGTGTAGCTTCGAAACCGGTCGGTAATATAATATAAAATAAGTTGTTAAAAACAAAGCGGTTTTATTTTTATTCTTATTTTAATAAATAACCACAATTTATGTGCTTCAAATATAAAATTTATTTTTTATCTAAACAAATATATCATATAAATTTATTGATACAATACAAAATTATATATTATTAATTGAAATGTCTCAAAAAACATTTTTATTAATCAATTGAACATTCCAATTATTGTTATTACATCACGGAATACCCAGTCCTAAGTCAAATAAAATAAACAAGCGTGATATTTTTACATTGCTATGATCTCTCGGTGATTTGAACTAAATGATTTAGTATAAAAGCCACTCTCTTGTACATTGAACCCATTCCGAATCACTTTCACCAACAGCGTGGATTTGTCTGTAACCATGAAATAATGTTCGTATATTTTTAAAAATATTAATAATAAATCAATACAAATATGACAGTTCGAATAATGTATTTTATTATAATTAGATGAACTGATTGAGTCCGGGAATATATGAATGAATAATGCTGTAATGTTTATATATGATACAAATAAACCTACGCATAATTGCATAACCTAATTAGTGAAGTATCTAACCTAATTGGCAATCACTCAATAGTCAAGAGCGCTTCCCTGTCTTAAGTTACCATCATAACACGTCTTACACCACGTGTTATAACAACTGATCTCAGTAATGCTACATCGGTTACTTTAGTATTTACTCGTATTATGCCAATATATAGTACAAAACGATGTCCGGAAATACACTGGACGGCAAAGGAAATCTATTAGGGTTTCGTCGAAAATAATTAGGGTTTTCTCTGAATGTTTCCTCGAACATTTCAGCCGTCACAAGATCATACTACGGATTCCATAAAGGTAATACTGCTGTGATAAAAAAATAAGAGGAAATTGTTTCCAAATCTATTTCTAAATCTAATTTATAGCCTTCAAAGTACACCCCTCCAGATACAATACACTTAAGCCAACATTTTTTTTACAATCTTCACAATTGTTGAAGAAGGTTTTTGGAATGCCTTTTAAATAGCGCAGCGATTCGGTTTTTATTTCTTCGATCGTGTCAAAACGGTGTCCCCGGGGCGGTACCTTAAGCTTCGGGAATAGCCAGAAATCATACTGTGCTAAATTAGGTGAATACGATGGTTGTGGATGAGTTTAATTTTTGGCGAAATGTTCTCGAAGCGCCAATGAAGTTTGGGATGGTGCATTATCGTGGGGAAAAACAAAGAATCGTCTGCCCTTAATTCTGGTCTCTTTTTTCGCGAATAGCTTCACGTAAACGTTGCATAAAGCTCAAATAATATTCCTTGTTAACAGGTTGGCCGAAGGCCAACAGAAATTTAATTCCGCAAAGATTAATGCAACTTCTTTGCTCAACAAAATCAAACATTGTAAAAATCGCTAAATTAACTTTTTGTTGTTCACAAAACACGTGCGTAACTATTGGACTAGGCTTGTGTAATTCGTGATCGATCGAATCATTATGATTCTATCATTTACGAATATTGAATGATCGAATCACTTATACGAAAATATTGGATTCTCAAAACGACTGTTTTTTAAAAAGATTAGATTCTCAAAAAGAACGAATAATAACGGATCATCCAATATCAGAGATGTTACTAAAGTATCTCTGTTTAAATCACGTCTGATGAAACATCTTCTTTGTCTTCCTTAATATATCCTCATTTCCTCTTTATTCCTTTTTCCCATTAAATAATAGTATTGATTTAAGGTAATTTGTATTCAAATACAATTATTTATATTTTTGTATATCTTCAGCTTTTTTTCTATAGATAATGTACAATTAAGATTATGTACAAAAAGTTAAAAAATAAAATAAAATTATTTACTGATCTGGACATTTGCGCATTTATCGCATATTTAACATTAAAAATGACTTTATTTTACATTGAAATCAAAGTTATAGCTTCAAATATTAATTTGAAATAAATAAACATTTACTGATAATAAAGACTCCAATAATGTTAACAATTCGATTGGAAAGGATTTATGAAAGCACAGATATTCTCGGTGCATATTTATATCAAATGTTTGTGTTAGTCCCTCCGTAAAAAGATTTTAATTTTGGACGTGAATGAGAATTAGTGGAAGTGGATGGCATAGTCGATCCAGGAATAGATTTTCACCATTCGGAATTCAGTCTGAAACATGTTTAATATGATAATATGTATATGCGGACTTCTTCATCATAACATGAGAATAATATGAGAGTATTTATATTACTTGGTCATCTCGGGATTTATCGTTTTTTACAACGGCGTTAGTTTGTTTTGTCTATACAGTTACCTTTTAAAAATCCTACGATGTTTTTTATATCGATGTTGAAATTAAAAAAACAATAATAGGATCAACAAGGTCACCGATCTGGTTCACACGGTTGCCAACCAAAAATGGAGCTAACCAGAACGAATGACTCTAGGACTAAAGAAAGTTATAAATTGGCGACCCATGAAAGGTCGAAGAAGTGTCGGCAGGCCTCGGGCTAGACGGTCTGATGATATAAGACGGGTTGCAGGAAGTTGTCAGATGCGGTTCGCTCAGGATAGGAAGATGTGCAGACCTAAGAGGGAGGCCTATGTTCACCATTGGACACGAGAGGACTTATGATGATGATGATAAGGATCGATACAGTATTTTGGGTTTGTCCTAATGTTTATAGATAAGAACTGGATTTCACCTCGTATGAAGTTATCAAGATTAATAATCATGCAAATGGGGGCTAGATTTCTTACTGTCCATGCGCTCTGTAGCTGCAAGACGTACTGGGATGATTTGTTTACTGTACAGCGCCCTTGGGGTGATTTTTACAATATTGGCGCTATGTAAATTATCCAAATATAACCAAAAATAAAAAATATGACCGTAACGACAGGCGCGGCGTAGTTGGTTAGACGGCTAACTGTGAGACTGGCGTCGCGGGTTAGATTCCCGCCAGTTGCAAGAAAGAAATCCAAGAAAGATTTTTTTTCTTAATTTGTCTGGGTGTTGTGGTGTATTTTATCATTGCTTTCTTCCATATCCCCTCTTTCCTACCGGCTGACAAGCCTTTCAAATAGAGGCTTAGCGGGTTATTCCTTTTTAAAAAAAAACAAATATAACCAATAACCAACTATAAATATATCCAAATATAACTCGTTACAACACAGATGAGGAATGACCTGTCATTGGCTGGTTTCATTTAGTCAAATAAACCTTACCCACATCAATAAAGGTTTCATAAAAAATAACAAATTGATGAAATACTCGCTGTGAGCAACTCGATAAACTTGAACGACTTCAGGATACATGCATAAGGTACATTTTTTGGTCTTAGGAAATATGACCACATTTCTGATTATCGTAGGCAACTGAAATGGCTCAAAATTAGACAGCGGAGATACTATCACTCCCTCTCACTTATGTTCAATGTACTTCATAATCCTAACGCTCCTATATACCTGCGTGAAAAATTTCAACGCTTATCAGTTCATGGTTTACCTCTTCGTTCTAATTCTCAAGGCACTCTCTTAATACCCATCCACAATTCCTCTTTCTTCTCTAACTCATATAGTGTCCATGCGGCTCGACTGTGGAATCATCTCCCATCCACTATCAAAAATGTTACTATCTCTGTTTGAATCACGTCTGAAGAAACATCTCCTTTCTCTTCCTTAATCTCTCCTCCTTTCCTTTTTCCTCTTTCCTCTTTTTTCCTTTTTCCCATTGAGTAATAGTTTTGATATAAGGTAATTTATAAACAAATACGTTTATTTCTATTTTTATATATTTTTAACTTTTTAATCTTTTTTTTCTATTGAATATGTTCTGTAACTTGAATTATAAAAATAAAACTTTTATTTTATTGGTTGGTTGGAAGAAATTGCCATTTGGCAATAAGCCCGCCAATGTATAAATAACATTATGTACAAAAAGTTAAATAAATAAATATATGTGTCTTATAAATTAATATACTTCTATATTTTCTTTTCAAAAATATTCTCGATCTCTGTTGTAATATAGGATGTAAATTATTAAGTACAGGATTGATAATCCAATTTCATGCTTTACGAACAACGTAGGATTTTATATCAAAGAATTTATAAAAAATCATTTAAAAAATAAAAATCACCAAATGGATTACATAAATAATTAATGACTATTAATTGTAGTACTTACTAAAAGACTGTAGTCTGGAATTTAAATCGTCTTATTTACCACCAATCACTTAAAATAAAACCATTTCAAGATCAAAAAACTAAAAAATTATCCAGAGGAAAAGCGGTCTCTATTTTCTTTATACAAACGTATTAACTTATTTCCTCCTTAAATTATGGCACTAGAACAAGGTTTTTTTTAAAACTATAGATATGTATTATTGGCATGTCCCTTTCGTTGTTTTTGTAACAAATTGTTTATAGAACCATCCAAAAACCCTAAAAAGCGTTTAATTTTATATGCTGTCTTCTGACATACGGTATACAAAAATGGTAACAAAGGTTTGACTTGTATAAGAAAATTTTATAAATAAAAGTAACACAAAATATTTTTTAAGTACTCTCAGATAATGAAGAATACTTTTACATAAAAACATTGACTGCGAGTAGTAAAAAACTATTTTAAGAAATAAATATATGTTTTATTATTTTTAATATATATAAATCGTGCATTTATTTTGTCAACTGGTTAAATATCTCCACTCTTAACTATTTTTTTTTAAATCTGCATTAAACATTTTACCACGCATTCCACATTACTTACACCTACACAAAATGCGTAGAAATGATTTATTATCTTTAAAAAATATCAACTTTATCAGATGTTTGTCACAATTACAAGGATTACCAGCTCCCGCTTTCTTTTTAGGATGGGTTACAAAGAAAGCTATTTCAATACAGAATACTGCTGTAAAATATTTCACTAGGACGATCCCATCACATATTCCAAGAATTTCATTGATGCAAACCAAGACTAAGTATTTAAAGAAGTTATTTTACAACCCCGTTCTCTTTATAGATCAAGGCGCTATAAGAAAATAGCGAATGCATGGCAGATCTCGATTATTAATTTGAGGCCTGAAATACTCAGACATGTTTATAATTTGAAATGCGCTTGTTTCTGGTTTTTGAGACAATTAATTCAGAGAACTTTTATCGGTTTTTTCTAGTCGTAAGCAAATACGATTAAATTAATCATCGCGAATAAGAGATATCTTGTTAAAATATAGATTCCGGGGAAAGCATTTCGTTATATTTATAGAACTATCAAATGGTGAACTACCTTGAGTCCAATAAAAGCAGTAAATCCGTCGGGAAATGTGTTTTCTGTGCAAAAGGTCGGACTGTTTTAATGTTTAGATTCTCGACCTACGTTGTTTGTAACGTGACGTGATTTTCATAAATTCTAAAATAAAAATGTCATTTACTTATATGTTAGCCAGTTAAGAATACACATCTTTGACATAAATAAAAAGATCTGTTGGCTTTTAAAAAACATGATTTTTCTAAAGTGTCAAAAAAAGATTTTTTGTCTGTTTCTGCTAAATGATCATAAAATTAAAGGATATTGGTACATGTATTAATCTATTTCAAATGAGTAAATAAAATCTGCCCGATGTATTATAAAATAAACCATTTAATAGCACTCTAATTAAATACCTTTACATATTATATCATTCGAATCCAAACATTAGTATAATACCTAATACCCATTGGTATTGAGCAAAGGATTCGAGAAGATAATTTTGGGTAATATGTATTTTTCTAGAATTTATTGTCAGTTTTATTGTTAACGAGCTGAACTCGGCAATGCTTTGCTATTGCTAGATTTGAGTTCTTACTAAATAGATTAAACGAACACAATCGAAAGTTTGACGTCAATAATTGTATTCAGTCCAAATTAGATATGTACCTACACATTATAATTTTTGTGTTTCGGTTTAGATAAATTGTGAGGACAGAGAATTTTCATAAACAGGTGTGCGCATTTTTTTAAAAACGAAACAATATAGGGACACGCCAATTGTAAATATCTTTAATGTCTAAAAAAGAGTTCTGCGCTGGTTTGGACATGTAGACCGAATGGACAATAAAAGGACGGTTAAAATATATACAATGCAAATGTACATGGATGCAGAAATAGAGCAAGACCGTGAAAGA
Organism: Micrasema longulum; assembly: GCF_059751315.1. Taxonomy (NCBI): domain Eukaryota; kingdom Metazoa; phylum Arthropoda; class Insecta; order Trichoptera; family Brachycentridae; genus Micrasema; species Micrasema longulum. Next base: position 1,654,049 of record NW_028277921.1, read on the forward strand.
CATGGCACGACCAAATCCAACAAATACTTGAAAAAGGACATGGTAAAAGTCGGAATAATCGGCGCGCGTGCATGAGAAGATCTATGAATGTAGAGGAAACGAGATTTGAATGCAAAGATAGAGGTGATGTGGCATTCTATCCTCTCTGCCTACGTTTACGGGAAACGGTATGATAGTTTGTTGTTGTTGTTGTTATTGAAGAAAAAAAACAGCTCTCTAATGCCATAATTCAGAAAGAAAATACGTGAATACGTTTGTATGAAGAAAGGTCGGACCGCGTTTCCTCTTAAGATTAAACATAATTAAGTATACTTTCAAAACTTTGTTAAATTTTTTTGAGTAAAAACCGTTCGGATAAACGTAAAAAAGATATTGTATCTTTTCATTGGTAAGTAGTTACTCGTTTATTATTGTATTCCAAATCTAAAAATAATAGATATTCAATTTAAGTAGGTACCTAAGTACTTGTTTATGTTTGAATTCCAAAACATATTTAATTCATTATTTTCAAATAAAGAATTCTTTTAGCGAATGTCAAACTCTGCTCAGGGATGCACTTAAGTCAGGAATGCGATTTTTAAAAATGTATCGAATGTTAGTTGATATCAATTTAGTATAACATAAAATCAAGTAAAAAGAAATAAATAGGTAGAAATTATAAAGAATTCAATGAAATAATCTGACTGAGATACATAAAAAAACGAATTTTGTTTGTAAACATTTAAAAACCAGCTTTTTTATACAAAAAAAATAACCTCCGTCCATTTTTTTGTATCCGCATTATCGGCGAATGCAACCCTGGTGATGGATAAAAAAAACATTTACGCTTCTAACTTATGTTGTACTCAATAAATCGAATATTTTATGAGCTATAAACATTCTCGTGGCAAAGATGTACATTTATCTGAAAACCGCGCGTAAATCGGTTCGGTAGTTATCGAGTCCATCGAGGAGAACCATTCGAACATTGCCTTTTATATATATAGAAGAAGAAGATGACATTTCATTCACTTTAACTTTTCCGAGCCCGTAGGAGAAAAAACTCCTGAGTTTCTGGAGGGGGTACCAGGAATACTCCAGCGACTAAATACGACTTACATAAATCAAATTATAATGTTATGATTGTCATGGAGTGTTTATAAAACTGTTTCGTAATATTTTAAGTTAACTGTGAAATTCGTATATTTTTTCATAAAAATATTGTCGCGAGAGAATGCTATATAACGTCATGATGCTTTCACCATGACGTGTTGAACAGGACTGATTTAATGTCGCGTCACCCATTGGCGGGGAGGTACTCCAGGGAGTTAGCAGGGGATACATGTAAAATTTAAAGCACGAGATCCGGTTTTTTGTTGTTAAGGCTGGGAAAAGCCACCAAATAGCAAAAAGCACACGTGCAAACTGAGAAACATTTCAAAGAATTTTAAACTGTAGAGCGATGAATAATAAAAAATTATTTATTTTTAATATTGTTGACTCCCCTTCGTGCTGCTGTGGATATCCTAACCAATCTTCTGAACACATCCTGTGGTCTTGTCTCTTTCTCCTTCTCTATGATTATCGAATGTAGCTTCTCGCTACTATAAGTGTTCATGTTATAGGTCCTGTCGGATATACATATCTGGTGGCTTCCAAAAAGAATTTCAAGGCTTTTAAAAAGTTTTGCAATTATTTCGGCGAATTGATCATTTCCAATCAATTTAATCCCAGTCAGTAAAAAATTCACTTCCCTCTCTTCTCAATCCAATGCAGTACATATAATGTACTTCTGGATAACTTTCTTTCAGCACAAAGATGCTAAGGCTACCAGATTTCAGAGAACTCTTTCGGGCAGCTTTTCTTGTTTGACAACGAGCAAATTTTCCGTGAATGTGGGCACCGCCAAGGAGACTTATGTCCTCAGATGCGGTGTGCGGTATGTGATGGCCAGCTGTAGAGCGATGAATGTTTGCTGTTCGCACGGGAGGAAAGCAAAGACAAATGTGAATTATTATTGAGAGAATTCGACAGAATAATATTTTAATAATTTTGATACATTCTTAACCTTATGTGGTAGGAGTATGGAATAAATTAAATCAATGTGATTATTAACAAAAAAGTTATCGAAAGAATATGCTGTCTGGGGGACCCTAGCTAGATACCCTCTTAGGCCCGAAAGGGTTCATAAACAATATTTTAAACGTACGTATTTTTTATTCTGCATTTTCTTTGTAAGTTTTCGATAACTTTCCAATTGAGATATTTATGGGGGATAGAACTTCATGACAGCGGTTCTCGATTTTTTTCGGGTAGATACCTATGTTTTTTTACAAACGAAGGAAATAGGGATCAGGGATCATTCACGTATGTACCATCGAGCACCGAACGATAGGATTTTTTTAAAACTGTTTTTAACAGATAATTTGTAAAACATTAATATCGTTTTACATGACAAAATTTGTACTTGAAATAATAAATAAGTACAATTGCAAATAATTATTTTCGAATTACAGCCGATTTTAAGTGAGCAGATAAAGCTCATACGTCCATATAAACTTATTAATAATAAAACTTCTAATTTACCTTCACATTATATGGTGGGGATCCAGGAAAGACAGGGAATTATTTAGTTTTTAAATTTCAAAACATAAAAATAGAAATAGAAAAACTTATATTTTGATATGTCCTTAGTACTCCATCTGTGTAGGTTCGCGTTTATGGTTTAAAACCACTGTTTATCGACATTGCATTGTCATATTATTATGTACATATTAGGTTTCAACAATTTAATACCAATCACCTTGGCAATCCAGTTCTAGCACTATCCATAGGCACCTAGCGTAACTAACTCGTTTCAATTACACATATGAAATTAATTAAACGGAATTAGCACCATCTTGAATACAAAAAAAATGAATACATAGGTACATTACGCAAAAATTACAGAGCCAAAAAAACACGATTTAAAGGGGACAAAACTGCGTCGTCCAAGGACCTACATCAATTAAATTTCATTGAAAACCATTAATTCAATTAAAACATCTGCTTTCATTTTTTGTTTATCAATTAAATTGTTTATTGGCAATAATATCTCTTTTTGATTTTTTTTATTGCAATGGTCCAACTTCAAAAACAAAATACAATATAAAAAGTTGCGGAGAGGAATGTGATTATAAGTTAAGTATTTTTTCAATAGGTGTAATTAACATCATAGTAATATGTTTATCGGTATGCAGAATAATTAACACGTACCTACAAACAATAAAATATAATAAGGTTCAATCAATTTGGTAGAATCTTTTTAACATTGTGTAGTTTGTTTGTCTTTTTTTACAATAAAACTATAATAAATTTAGATCTGTTGAAGACTTAACCTTTCTTAAGAAAACATTTAACATTTAACATGGTGTTTAAAGACATTTTTTTTTTTTTTAATTCAAGAATCTTCACTGTGATATTCGTTTCCCAATATTATTATTTTTATTTTGAAATTCTTCTTCATTTATTTTTGGAGGATTTCTTCGGAAAATGGAAAGTGTTTTTCTTAAATTACCACAAGGAATTTCACCCTGGTTTTTCTTTTTAACAGTCTTGTCTCGAACACCGTGTATTTTTCAAAGCCATAAATGATAAGCATATAAATCACGCCGAATTAGGAGCACAAGATTTATCTCAGTTTAAAAATTAAAACTTAAAAAAACAATAATTATAACATGATGTTACGACTTCACGATAGATACCTATTTAGTTTTCCTTAAAAACACAAAAGTGTGTGCCAAGGAGTCCCGCAGTAGTGCCGCGGACTTACGGATCAGAAGTCCGAAGTTTGATTCCACAACTTTATCCCCGTTTTTAAGAATAGTTATTTCCGAATACTGAAAATGACATGAAATAGGAATATTTATGTTAATTGTAAGACCGCAAATATTTATTTTGAGTGTATGATTATTATTGACGTGATAAACGCTTTTTCAAACATATTTTTACAAAAATATATAATTTACATGACAGTCAAATTACTGAACTTAAAATTTTCTTTAAAAACACTTCAGCTCGCAATTAATGTATTGTCATCGGTAGAAAAATAGCGGCTAGTGAAAAACAAGTTTTGAAATTAATTATCATTTTTATGAGAATGAATAATGAACTATCACGGTCAAACGCCGAGCTAAAAATAAACCAGGTACGGATCTTGATCTCACTCTGTGTGACAAAATTAATACAGATAGCAATTTATAGACGGAGGTGATGTATTTGTCATAGCTTTTATCAATATCCTCTCTTTCACACCCGCTGACAAATCTCTAAAATGTATATTTATCGGGTTATTCCTTATTGATAAAACACATTTCTGATATTACGTATCTATCATTTTAATAAATTTATGGACTATTTACTACTAAATAACTGATAGAAGTTTATTAAAATAAAAGTATTTTAACAGAGAGAAAAACATCTGAAAATATCATCTAAAAGGTAAAATCCAATGGCACGAAATATGATTTGCATTAAAAAAAAACTTAAATAAACCACCCCAAACGCTCCGTCCGTTCCGATCCGTTTAAATAAATAATACAAAAATTAATGTTTTCAGTTTCACGTGATAAGATATCGTATTTTTGTGTTTGTGGTAATTTTTTATAAAAACCATAAAAATGTACACAGAAAAAACACTATTACTTTTATGTTAAAACCAAAATCACATCGTTGAGAAACTATGTAAACTATTTATTTTTCTATTCGACCTGTTATTAAGCACAAACTGAGGTCCTCCTTTCTGTAAGTATTAAAGTTTCGCTGTAGGTACGATGATTTAAGATAACCGTTATCCTTCAAAAAAGGGACAAACAATGGATATAAAATTATCGTTATATTCCAAGTCAAGTTTAATTTTTGTTACTGACACAAAATGTCGGCGCGGTCTCTGTCCGCATGCCTTTGAATTTAAAATTAGAACATGATATAATGCATTTTTTGCAAACGATCCAACCATTGTATAACAGTATTTGGCGTCTGTAGGTAGGTAGAGGTACTAACACTACTAGCGTCTACTATGGAAGGTGTAGTGTGGGTCTGCGGGCTCCTCTCCATACTAGGTATCCGCAACTTCTAAAAGGATACTCGACGAACGTAATTTCTAAGCTTCCTACGCGTCGATACAATAATTTCCGGATCGTTTGATTCGCCATTGAACCTTTCCAATATCAAAAACCGATCTGAAAAGAGGCTATTATTTGAATCTTTGATTACGCCAATTAGCGATAATTTAGTCGTCATCTGAAATAACGCAAATGACTCACGTATCACTTTTAAGTTGTGGGTTTTAACAACACAAATTTTAACAATTTTAGATCTGAATAAAGTAGCTTTTAATTTTGATTTATTCAGCCGAGATGAATGACTGGCCATGAATTTTTCAAGTTCATCTAGATAACAATAAAAAACCCGTAATTATTAACTGTTGCCCTTTATTTGAAAATATAATGTATGTTTTGTTTCTGTTTATTGCTCATTGTGACGAGGACCCAAGGTTTTCGTTGCACTAAAATGAGCTCATCGCGCATCGGATCGTTAACCTTTATTTATTAAATGCACATTATCAGTTACGCTATGTTGTATCACGCTAAATATTATTGCATTCAATTTCCTTTTTTTAAAGCCGACGTGTATTAATTTGCAAATATTTCCAACAGCTGGAGAACCTTTTTGAAAGGGTAATAAGGTAGATATTTAAGCTAATGATTTGTAATGATTTAAGGCTGTAGTCTAATAAAAAGTAAGTAATCATAGGATTTTGTCATTTTAAAACGCCGTTCTTTCGAAATTGAGCCGTTAAAATAATAAAGTACATACCATCATTTTATACCCAAGGTATTTCTGTTAAAAAATACACTTAAAAGAAAAATATAGATAATTACTTTTCGACTGGTAGATAACTCCTCTTGAAATTTATACTTAATTTAGGTACATTGGTACGCATATAAAAGACAGTTTTATTAAAATTTGTTCTAAAAATATAAAGATAATAAATTAAACAGATAAATTATAAAAGAAAAAACTTAAATTTGTTTTTTTTAAATAATTAAAAGCATTTTTACATTCCTGTTTATCTACGTAAGAAAAGTATAAGCTGAAACCTTATTGATGTTGATAAGATTTCACCTAATTACTAGGCAACGCCTGAAAATACCTAAAAACGTCCGTATTATCAAATTTTTAACATCGCAGAATTACAAGCTGAGAAAAAATTTCACACAAAATAAATGTTTACATTACTTACTTAGAATAGTGGATAAAGCACTGCCTGGCTTTCACACGGGTTCGAATCCTTGCGAAGACAGCAGTTTCTGTAATTAATACCTGTTGTCAATGTGATTTTCCGTATATTGATTTGTAATATAATAATGTTTGCTGTGATCATATTTATTACAATTTATGTAAGCAGTGCTAAAGATATCTTAAAGATGACAAGAAAACATGGAAGTCCAATCCAAATATGACTGCAAACATTTGGATATATTTAAAATACTGTTAATAGACTATCAAAACGGGTATTTCATATTATAATTTAGTGTTTGCCTATAGTTAATAAATATGTTAACTTCTCAGATAAATAATTACCTTACACCGTGCAATGTAGGTAGGTACGATTATACGTATGTATGTTGAGTGTTATCACACCGCTATTTTCGTATATAAAGAAGTTTTGAAAGATACACAAAAATCTTGTGCAATGAAATGCCTACCTTAGCACAGCTGTTAGCCGTTTCCTCGCAGAAGCGGATTCTTGTGAGATACCAATAGCAGAATAAAAATCGACCTACATTATAACATCAAGCTTTAAAAAGCAATTAAATTTTTCGCGTAATTAAAAACACATGAAAACATTTTTCCAAGAAATCCAGACCTTTCTTCAACGCTTGCGTGAATACTACTTACATCGTCATAAAAATTTTATAGTAAAAAGTTCAGCTGGGAAATTGGCATGGTGAGGACATAAGCTACCATTTTATTAATTTTCTAACGAGATATAATTATGTAGGTAGGTAATGTAGGTTACCAACCTTTCTGAACATTACTGTCAAATTGCTATAAATATTTTCCGCCTGAACATTCTCGTTGGTTATTTTAAAACCATGTGTGAAGTGTAATGATGCTTTCTTCTCTCTTGATTTAAGAAAAAAAAAATTTTTTTGTTGTATTTTAAACATTCTTTTATGGGCCGAGTCACGTTAAATGAACACCAAGCAGAACTGACTAGAGGTATAGGTTCTACTCATCAAATTGGTCAATGGTTCTACTGAAAATTATTTGTTAATATACTTTTTTTATATTTATTTATTCATAACCACCCGCTGGGCTATTATACCAGCGTGAAAACTTTCAGCGCTTATCAGCTCACGGTTTACCTCTTCGTTCTAATACTCAAGGCACTCTCTTATTACCCATCCACAATCCCTGTTTCTTCTCTAACTCATATAGTGTCCATGCGGCTCGACTGTGGAATCATCTCCCATCCACCATCAAAGATGTTACTACATTATCTCTGTTTAAATCACGTCTGAGAAAACATCTCCTTTCCCTTCCTTAATCTCTCCTCTTTTCCTTTTTCCTCTATTTTCCTTTTTCCCATTGAGTAATAGTTTTCATTTAAGAAAATTTATAAATATAAATACGTTTATTTTTATTTTTAAATATATTTAGCTTTTTTATCTTTATTTTCTATTGAATATGTTCTGTAACTTGAATTATAATAATAAAACTTTTATTTTATTGGTTGGTTGGAAGAAATTGCCATTTGGCAATAAGCCCGCCAATGAACAAATAACATTATGCGCAAAAAGTTTAACAAATAAATATACAGACGAATATATAATAACATACACAAATAATATATTTACAAAATAATGTAAATACAAAATAGAAGAGAAAAACATGACGTATTACTTTACATCCCGATCGATTCTATTTTTATAATACTTGCATTGATTAGTACTTAATGGCGAGGTTAAAAACAGATCTAAATAATCATTGTATTGTAGATGTATTATTAAAATATCTCAAGTGGATATAATACACTAAAGGAAAGTTTTTGTTGGTGTTGAAATTGTCAAACATAATACTTACCTACTAACAATCCTTTCACTGAGACTTGATTAAATTGGCGTAGTTAATGACCTTTAAATAAGCTATGCCACATGCATGATTAGGGGATTTATCTTTTGGTGACTTATATGAAGGGCGTCGGAGTTAATAAATTTTAAAATAACAATAATTATACAATCTTATCTAACTTTATTTTTTCTAATTACTTCAATGGACATACGCTATTGTGATACAAGTAAATACAGTTTTTCCAACATTCATGTTTTGCAATAAAGTCATGAGGATGAATGACAAAAACCGACATAGGCCCTCCGTATAATTTGCAAAAAACACACAGTGCAAGTAGTAGAATTAAATTCAATTTAAATCGCGATATATGAAATTGAATATTTCAAAATAGTAACTCGTTTATTGACAAAAAAAAACATTGCTTGTTGTGAGTGAAACCGATAGGAAGACCCACGGTCTTAGAAAATGTTTTGGGTATGTGGAGGAATGTACTTTCACCTTCAGCTGTATTCCATTCCAGATGATCGCAAGTATCAAGGAACTGCAAACTATTTTGATTTACCTCACCCGTGTGAAAGAATTCCCAAAAGTGTTCTTTTACTTGACAAAGATATACCTCCTTATGCTCCCAATGAAATAAGAATCTTTACGGATGGTAGCCTGCTCGACGGCAAAGTGGGAGCGGCATTCGTTTCTATTGAGGTTGATAAAGAATTACGAGGCAGAACATTTAAATTAGAAAATTCTGCTCAGTTTTTCAGGCTGAACTACTCTGATTATTTAAATATGCTGGATAAGAGGACATGCTGGTATCATAGGAAATGAGAGAGGAGGTGAACTAGCAAGAGCCGCAACTTGTAAAAGAACGGCACCTTTTTTCTCAGAATTTCCTCTTAGCTTTGCTAAGCGCTGTAAAAAACAAAATACGCAGCAGCGTTGGGAGGATCATTACCGCACTTCTTCTACAGGTAAAATCACTAAAATGTTTTTCCCAACGCTGGCTGATGCAGCAAACTTCCGTCGTCATCACCAAAGTACTTTCGAAACGACCCAAATTTTTACCGGACACGGAGCTATGAGAAGTTACCTGTATGGGTTGGAATTGAGGAATGATGACTATTGTCCATGTGATGATATTTCTTCACAGAGTATAGAACATCTGTTTTTTCAGTGCCCATTTTGCAGTTTACAACGCCATAATCTTGAAGCAGAATGCAGAAAAGATGGAATATCTTTAACAGATATCCACACTGTCGTTAAAAGTAGTTATCACGCGCCATTGTTCTTGGACTTTGCAACAATGGTGATTGGACTCATAATGGTAATAAACCAAAATCAGTGATCGAACATCCCATTTCCAAGATAAACAAAAACGATTTTTTTTCCGAGTACCTTAGCCTTGTAAATGACATATGGTCCAAGTATATGAAAAAAAAAATCTGCGGAAAATGGCGACAGAAAAAAATCCTTTTTACTACCGTATTTTTCGGACCATAAGACGCACTTTTTTACTATGAAAATTAAACCAAAAATCGAGGTGCGTCCTATGGCCCGATGCGTTTTATCGTCCAAAACTTTTTTTTCTACAAATTAATACATAAATTTTGGGGGTGCGTCTTGTGATCCGATGCGCTCCCAAAATGCGGTATTTAGTTCGTCTTTGAACAATAATTCCAATACGTCTTAGTATAACATGAATGATATTTTTTGTGAATTCGTTCGTAACAAACGCCGCGCCATTTGTATCATTTTCCCAGCGCTCACCTGTGAACCGCGGCCGAATTTTTATATTATCCAGACGTTCTGTCCTGCGCTTGCGCGGTCAAGGCTGTTCGCGGAACAGGGACAAGACAACATTGTCACATCTATTATATTGTCCACACGTAAACGGCCATTTAAACAGAATGCATTCAAAGATAAACACTGTATGACTGGATACGATTATATGAAAAACTTCTTCTTCTTTTACTTTCTCTGGGACTGCGTCATGTTATTGCTCGGAGCCTGTTCCTGGGATGCGGATGTTTTCCGGGGGGTCTGCTGCCAACTGGTATTGCAGCTGCCACCATATTCACCACTCTTTCCGAATCTGCTCTCTCCAGAAACGTCTTCTTGATCTTCCCCTGGGATTGTCGTTCCCGCAATGGGTCAGAGAGCTTTCATTTCACACGTTCTTAGGAGGCTTTTTGTTCTTGTGATGTCGGCCCTTGTTTCAATGTCGTATGTCATGATAGGGTCTAATGCGGGTTTTATAAACCCGTACTTTGCTCTCCTTCAGCATATGTCTGTTTCTCCATACGTCATTTCTTAAGCATCCAGCAACAACGGCGGCTTTGTTCTCTTACTTCTTCATAGAGATCGTTGCTGCTGGATATCTCAACAGCCAAGTACTTAAAGTGCATTTACTTGCTTTACTATTTTACGACGTAAACTTGCAATGTCTATTGCAAGTTTACGTCGTACTGCCTGTCTTGAGGCTACTATGCTCTGTGTGGAGTTTGTATCTTAGGAGATCATCTTCGGAGTATTCTATTAGGACAGCATCATCTGCGTAGCGTATTATATCTATCTTTATATTTATTATATATGAAATACATATTTAATTGGGGGTTATCAAGTGAAACTAAAATTGATGTTATTCAAACTTTGCAAAATTCTATGATCAAATTGCTACTACATAAAAATGTATACCGCCAGAGACACAATATTTCAATATCATTGATGTATAAATCTGTAAATAAATTATCTGTTAGGGCTCTACTTTGGTACAAATTAATTTGTCAGCATGCGTCGCACTCCGAGTATAAACACAAGTTGGTACATGATTAAAACACCAGGTTTACTAGTATGTCTGTACTTGAGCTAGCTGTTCCTAGATATTGCAATAAATATGGCAAAAGGACACTGCAATACAAAATACCTAAAATATTTAACATGTTACCAAACAATATTAAAAATACTGGGTTAAATACAGGAGTGAGACGTTTGTTCAAATTATGGTTAATAGAAAAAAGTTTTTTGTATTAGTGATAGTTTTTCATTTTTGAAATTGTAATATTTTATGTTTTTCAAGTAAAATTATTGTTAATGTAGGTTAAGTGTGAATAATCGATGCAATTTATAAGAACCTGCTGACGAGTTGTATGTATGCAACTCAGCAGGACTTTAATTTAAGACTATTTTGTAAATATTTTTGAAAATTTTTTTTTTTTTAATTAAATTATGGGTACATAGTACATACATACAAATTACACCTAGAAAAAAACCTAGGCCCCTGACCACATGACGCAGTGTGTTCATCTAATATATTTTTTCAATTGTGATTAATTGAGTTGAGTTGTTTCTAGAGTAAGGTCGCTGCCATGTGGAATTTACAAAACAAGGAATATAAATATGTGTTTGAGTGAGTATGGCTTGTTTCACACGTATCGTGCCGATCAACCGGGCCCGATAAAATTAGAGTAAGTGGATACTTATTTATTATTTTATTTTTTCGTTTTATTTTAGTTCCTACTCGAGGGTGAAAATTTCGCTATAGGAAATCGAGTAGAGATTAGACGGCCGCATGGCGTACTGGTTCGTGCGTATACCTGCCAATTAATAAATAAAACACTAAAAAAATATCATACGATAAAAGTCAATCCACCTTATGTTATTTTATCGGGCCGGGTGGATTTTTATTGTGGTGTGAAAACGGATGAAAAAAGATGGAAACGTTTCGGGGAAGAACCTGCCAACTTGAATTAATTATAGTAATATAATTATTGTGCCGTACTTCTAAAAGTTTATACGAATTCATATGAATTATTTTAACACTCGGAGGATCTTATCGACGGATCTCTCAACGGAGACGTAAATTTTATTGCTAGGCAAACATGGAATTCTAGGCATTTACATGGCTTATAACTTGATGATTTATACGCTGTGTAACATTCACCACATTGCCAATGATTTATTTACTTCAATTTAAAATTTACAGTCCTCAAAGCGTAAGACTAAAATTTTATTTTATTTATCAATTATTTTTTAAAACCCGTCAGGGGAGATGTTATAAGGGTTAGTCATATTATGTCTCGCCTAGTTAGTGAAGTCATCATGTGCTTTTTCAGGTTGATTTTAATTTTTTGTGCAGTGTAATTTTTCAAGTAATAAGGTAAGTCATTGCAGTGTTTTAGTCCATTGTATAGTATTCTTGACTGTCCTACGTTTGTCTTAGCTTTTTTACTGTGGTAGTGTTGTTGTTGCCTGGTTATATTTGTATAGGTAAGCATTTTAGGTTAAATCATCTTGCCTGACAAATTATCGCTACGCTAAATTTAATGTATCAAAACAATGCTTCATGCACCATAGAACATTGCATTGGTTCGGATTGGGTTGGTCTTTTTACGTAAATAATCTAAACTGATTTCCGATTAGCTGTAATGTTCTTTTGAATACAATTCTACTATAATATAATATGTATAAAATTATTAATCTCCTAATTCAAAACTGAACTTAGAATTCGGGAGTCTGAAGTTCGATTCCCGCTTTACCACAACGTGATTCCCATTTTCTATAAGGGCACATTCAACACGGATGTGAAAATAACATTTATTATTAATATATGTTATTCTGTAGCTACTTGCGTTAAAATAACTCAAATATTTCAAAAATATTTTAATTAAATTAATGCAATTTTTTGTTATATTACCTACTGACGAAAAAGTTACTTATTATATTTTTAAGAAATTTATTTTTTTGTTTTTTAATGAAACATCACACTGTCATACTTCCGTGCAGAGGATAAAACGCCGCAACTCACATTTTGTCACTTTTGAGTTACCTATTTATTGATTTGTAATCGGCATTTTATTAGCTTTAAGTACCTATCCAAGAATTTTTTCGCTACAACTGGAAAGTTGTAAATTCAATATCTCCGCATGCAGCAACATAAAGTAGCCCATAATGATAAAAAACTTACTTAAGTGCGGTTATAAAGAAATATTTTTTGCTTCATTATGCTGATCATTTTTATTTCTAAAAATAAACGTAACGTGTTTTTTTTTTAAATTTTACATCATAATTTGATCAATAAATTCTGTTATTTTTTAAATTAATATTACTTTTAATTCAAACCCTGAAGAAGGCGTGGTGTTTTTGGCGGAAATAGTTGTTTTTTTAAACATTATGAAATACTGCATTTTAGACTGTAACAATTGCTAAAAATCACCAAAAGTTGTTTTTTTGCTGTAGCAAGTTTTGATACTGCATTTTAACTAGTTTTGGGCAACTTTTTGTCTGCGTTGATGGGAATTTGAAATACTTTTTTTTAATTACTTAAATGACACGTTTTTTTCTCACAATTAATGGTTATCATTATAACCGTATGACAACATTAAAAAAAAGTTTTTGTAAATATCATTGAGTATCGTACTCGTTTTTCTCGAAAGTGTATTTTTCGAGTTACTGCGGTTTAGGGATTGCACGGCGGCATGGCCCACTTCACACGTATCGTCCAAATCTACAAGACACGGTAAATTAGGGGAGATTGACATATTATATTTTAATCTATTTAGTGGCTTCTTTTAGGTAAAAATTCTGTAAATGAAGTACATTTATCTGCCATTAAAGTAAAAACAACTATTTTGGATGTTAACATACTCGTAAGTTTTATGCGTTTTTTTTCCATATAAAGAGAACAAAAGGATACCACAAAAAAAAACAACAAATTAGACATTTCGTTATTTTACAACAAATTAATCAATAATTCATAGCCTCTTCACCGTAAACTGCGCAAATATCGCGAGTAGCTTTGGCAGCATTATTACCTCGATTGAACGCGAATGAGGTGTCGAAAATGTTCACTTCCGTTCACTTGACATTCTATTTTGAAGGCTAGTTATCAAATATAATAATATTATATACCTAACGTAAAACAAACACAATATCTTGTAGAGCAGAAAATCTTCTTTCGAATGACGTATATACCTTAAAGCTAGGGTTTCCTAGGACAGCGGTGCCCGCATCTTAACGGCCGTAGTGAACGGTGACTAGAGTGTGGTTTCCTAGGAAAACGGTATTATCAACACCGTTTCCCTAAGAAACCACTTTCTAGTCGACGTTACGACGGATGTCCACCGCATCACCGTTCATTACGGCCGTTAAAATACGGGCCCCGCTGTCCTAGGAAACCCTAGCTTTAGGCTGTAGTCTGGTAAAACGAACGTAAAATTAGGAAATCATTCGATTTTTCCATTTTTAAACGATTTTTTTTTAATCGCGCAATAATAAAAAAAATAATTAAACATAAATTAGATAAAAAAAATATTTTTTAAAGGTGTTTCTGTTAAAAGACCGTTTACGGTAAGGGCAGGTATGAAGTTCATAAAAACGTAAATAAGATGTTGTTTTAAATTAAATATTACAACCAGAATTATCTCCTTTTAAAAAAAAGAGAATACAATTCTATAAAAAAAAGTTTCAGCTAATATATTACAAAAAAATATTTTTTTTAAGTATTACCTAAGGCATAATTTTAGGTAGAAATAAAGGAAAATGTCACAAAATGTATGTGATTTCAAATGCTTGTATATCTTTTCAAAATCAAAAAATTAAAATTTGGATTTGGCCGCTTTCATGTTCAATTTATTATCTAAATTTGAAATCGGCCGGTCTGAAAGTAATTATATTTTAGTTACATTTTAAGTATATTTTTAAACAGGAATACCTTTAAAAATATTGTTTTTATCTAATTTATGTTTTTTCATTTTTTTATTATTGCGAGATTAAAAAAAACATTCGTTTTACGATGGCAAATTCGTATGATTTCCTAATTTTGCGTTCGTTTTACCAGACTACGGCCTTAACCGTTTTGTTTTACTTTTGGTGCGCATTTTAAATTTGGAAAAAACGGACACAACTCATGTTAACACCTAATGAAACAATAAAAATCGATCCACCGTGTAGTTTTATCGTGCCGTGTGGATTTTTACCATCGTATGAACGGGCCATTATAAACGGAGACAAGATATATTATTTTATGCTGTAGCTCTCAGCAATAGTATCGTGTGATGTTCTGTTTTATTCATAAGCATCTACATTATGTTCACGTTGACGACCTCAAACCTCACTACTATCTGGGACAGTAAAGTTAGTATCGTGAATCATAGCAAATTCAATAACTTGTGCTTTTATCAACTTTTAAGGATTTTTTAAAAACAAAAATTATATTGGTAGATGACTATTTTAAGATGCGCGTGAGTAGTAAAGAGGGTACATTATGAAATAAACTAATAATATTTATACTGATTCAGAACAATACCTGTCAGGAATGGAACTAGTGATTATGAATATTGGTATAAAATTCACTGTTTTTATTTTTTCTTTGCGGACGCCATATGCTCCAACCAAGGAGCGGACATGGAATAGTGATAATTGTTTTTTCGAAAAATATAAGTATTTGCTAATATTAATACTCAAAAAATAATAGTACATCGAATTACGATGGCCCATAAGGGCAGCGTAAGATTTTTCAATAAGAACCCGTTGTCTGTGAAAGATTCCGAGAAAAAATATCGCTTTGAATTATTTACCAAGCATAAAAATTATATCAACGCCTTTAGAAATTTTTCATTAAAAAAATCTACTTCCATAAAATATTTTGCGTTATTTTTGTACTAAATCGATAATTTTCGGCTGACCGCCAAATTCAAACGAAGAATAAATCGACAGTTCCGAGTTTTCAATCGGATTATTTGAAATACCCGCGAAAACTTTTTTTTTCAACTCATCTCGTTGCGAATTTTATATTTTTTGTTTACAAAATTAGTTAAATAATTGGCGATCCTCGCAACCTTCGTGAATGTGATTACCGATCACTGATCACAGTGTAACAAACCTTGATTACTATGTGACAACTTTCACATTCTGAATTCTGACAGTTGAACAATGTCTGGAGTAGGCATGGCGGCGAACAACTCCTAAAATAGGTACCGAACACACTATCCCCATCTCTCTTCCTCCAGCGGCGCCAGACTGCCGCGGAGAGAGACGAACTGCATTTGCGGACGGCGTGACGTCAGCCTCCCACCTTCTCCGGCGAGATTCTCGATTCGACCGTCAAATAAAGCGCACTTCCAAAAATATTGTTTGACATTGGTAATCGGAAATAAAATGGGGCAAATGTATTTCTACTTTTCATTAAGAACCAACACCCAACCCGACCTTTCCAGACTCGACGTCTGAGTGCGCCAAATGGAGGACAATATTTATTTTCTCTCGGCTTTGGAACCATCCCAATTCTAAATTTTTATGTTTGTTTTATTCTATCCAATGACTAAATTATAAAGATTTAGTTTTCTTAGATGAAAGGAAAGAAATATGTCGCATTATTTTTATCGATACATTATCTTTCACAGCTAAGGTTAATCAAATAAATACTTATTATTCAAAAATGATTTTAGTAAAAAGTAGATAAGAGTGCAATTTCCCAATTATAGAAAAGGGGAAGAAAAATATAGCGATGGTTACTTTCAATAAAACACTATAATTTAAATAAAATTAATTTAATTAGTTCTGCAGACATTTTATAATAGCCTTGTGCTTAATATATACAACATGGATAAACATTTTTAATAAAGCAATAAAAAATTAAATTACTAAAGTCTCGTAGTCGCCAGCGCACTAACACATTCACACAAAAATAATATTTACACAAGATGAAATATGTCAGGAATGAAGTCCGAGTTTACCTGCTCCAGTGAAATCACTCACTCTTCACAAACATAACATAATAATAATAAGACATTGTACTAAAACGTACAAAGAGAACCGTCAAGCTGAGACGCTCACCACAAAACCAAGATCAATTTCGGTTTCAGAAAACACATCTCTTATTCAATTAGCACTAACACTTATCAGTCAGGAACTTTCAGTTCGGTAACGTGTCCATTAAGATTTCTTTAGCACTCTGCGTCAGCATAACGGGGAACTGTATGTCGAAGGCCACCAATAGGTCTCCTTTTCTCGAGGGTTCCTTGGGGAAAGGAAGTCCGTACCCATTGAACCTCTTGACGGTGTTGGGTTTGACCACTTCATTAGTGAGGTTCACGGATAACTTCTCTCCTCCCATAGTTGGTACTGACAGCACCGTACCGCAGAGAGCCTGTAACAAAACAAACGTAAACATTACTAACTTTACATGACATTCCTAGATAAATTTACCAAATGTCCATACGCGAATGTTTTCAATAACAATGACAAATATGGCTCGACACGATGTATGAAATATGAATAGTAGGCTCCCTATTTGGTCAAATGTAACCATATGTCAATACCATAATAGAATAAAATGTGTTTCAAGCAAATATACGGATTTTTGTTATTCTTTCACAAATTTCATACAATAATTCAATTCAGAGACTTTTATACAAAAAAAAATGGAACATTACGAGGATTGTTTGTCTAAAGAGTAATGAAAAAAAAACGTAAGTTGTACATGGAAAACTAGGAAAAACACCTCATAGGCGATATTTAGGGTACAATTATAAATAAAACATTAAGTAGTACAACTTTCATAATTAACCAGTTACATCCCATAAGCGCGTTAACGCGCTCTTCGTTTCAGTGCTCGTGGGGCCTGCCATACAAAAATAGCACATAAAGACGTGTGCCTTTGTACGCGCTTTACATGCCGAGGTCAAGTATTCAGAACGATTTAAAATTTCGTACACACTTGTTAGAAGCATGATGAAACACTAGGACACGAAGAGTTAAAGACATGAGTGGATAAAGATGTTATGTGACAAAAACAAAATGCAGAGATATCCGGGATTAAGTTTTTAAAAGCAATAAAATTGTTGACAAAAGAACACCTTCATTCGCTCGGTTTTCTGTTACTTTTTTATGGTGTAGTTCGCTTTATGTGACAGAGCTGCGCATAAAATCTTCATTTCGGTATAAAAAAGGGTCATTTTTCAAAATTTGCGACAAAACGCCTTCCATCCACTCGTGTCTTCAATTATTGAAATTATCAACATGACAGCGGATCATGCGAGTTTCTAAAAATTACTTAAAATTTTGCAGCCTGCTGGGAACTGCCAATACCAAGTGGCACAGAAAAAATTAATAAAGCCTTTAACCTTGAAAATGATATGGGTCAGTACTTAGTACTATTTCACAACATCGTGCTCCTCTTTTGTACTAATATACTCGTGTATCGCTTTTAACCTATTTTATAATAATTTGAACCATCTGAAGAATATATTTTAGGCTTTGATTTGTATAACATGGCATAATTTCATGCACTAATTGGTCAAAGTTTCTTCATCAATATTATTTTATCAATTATAACTTATTCTTGATTTCATCACGACGGATTCCATCAACTAGCAGTTTTTTATAAATTTAAACATCTATAATATAGTCGAAAAATGAGTTATCTACCGAATGAATTAGATAATTTTAAAATGTTCGTTTATTCTTATTCATAATATTTATATTATAGTCAACATTAAAAACAATGAACGACGGCAAACTTAGTTGGTTGTTCACACAATTTTGAGCGTGACAACATTTTGAATCGTCAGAAATTTGAGTTATGATATGATTAAAGTAAAAATGTGTAAAAATAAATGTTTACCTGTTTGAGGGGAATCTTGGCGGTGTAGCGGATGTCACTTCCTTCCCGTTTGAACAGAGGGTGCGGCTTGTCTCGTATGATAAAGACGATGTCGGCGGGGATCTTGTTCCGTCCCTGGTCTCCCTCCTTCTGGAAAGTGATCTTAGTTCCCGCCTTCCAGCCGGGCTTCACGTGGATCGTCAACACTTTGTCTTCCTTTTTAGCCGTTCCGTCGGGTTGGACCACTCTGCGGGATATCTTCATCTTCTTCACGCAACCTTTGGTGATATCTTCTAAAGAGACGTACAGATCGTGCTCGATGGGAGGATCCTGAGACTTGTCCTTGCGGTTGGACAGGCCGTTGACGTTGAAGGAGTGAGAACGGAAGGCCCCTCCGGGTCTCGCAGTACCCATGCCCATGGTGGCGAAGGGATCCATGTCCACGTCCATCTCGTCGTCGAATCCGCTGAATATTCGGTTCCCTCCCGCCCCGTTCATATTGAAGAAAGCTTGGAATGGACTGCCGCTGCCGAAGAACTGGGCGAAGGTGGCGTGAGGGTCTCCGTGGAAAGAGTAGGAGAAGTTGGGTCCGCCTCCTCCGCCGCTGCCCCCCGTGAAGTTGCCCTTGAGGCCTTCCTCTCCCTGGGCGTCATAGATTTCCCTCTTCTTCTTGTTGGACAGGATCTCGTAAGCCTCCGCGACTTCCTTGAAGCGCTCTTCCGCGCCGGCGGCTTTGTTTTTATCCGGATGATATTTCAGGGCTAACTTCCTATACGCTTTTTTGATATCATCGTCAGAAGCGTCCCGGCTGATACCCAGAATTTTGTAATAATCTTTCCCCATGGCTGTGAACAAAATAAATTCCGATGAGAATCGAGAGATTTAATTCGCGAAGTACGCGATGCAAATGTACGAGTAAAACTAAAGTAACGTAGGCGTAATTTCTACGTTGGTGGAAAATTGGTGAAAAGCCAATACCGAAATACTACGCATTTACTAAAAATATACGGTGAAGCACGTAATCAAAGATATGGCCAACGTACATAAAACGAAATTGTATAGTTTTAGCAATTTAGAGCTTCAATTTACATGTGCTATTATGAAAGAGTTAATATTAAATTCCACAATAATATATTGCAAATAAGCATTCGAAAAAACAAATAGTATAGGAGTCTTACCTTATTTTATTGAAAAACAATCCCAAAACAACGACACACAATCACAACCCGGTAATATTTCATGAACTAAACGCGCGAGAGGTGGCGCTCGAGAATATATAGATAAAACCTTCCAGAATATTCTAGGACCTTCGTTCAAAACCGAGATGCGTCAATCCGGTTCTTGTCTACGTGCTGCACTCAAGAAAAATCTGCTCGTGTGCTCGTATTAAAAAATAATTGAAAGATAAAATTAAAAATATGATGAATATAGTATAATATGGCGATAATTTTGCTGTTCATAATTAATTAATGTAGTAATATTAAATCAATACCTACTAGTCCGCGTTTATTATATTCACAAATATTTTTTGCATTTTTGGCTTTATTTGGATGACGAGAGATTTAACCACGATAATTGTTAGCTTTCTTTTCACTCGAATATTTTCTGTAATTGATTAATGTTAATATATTTGCATGTACCTACATCAAATTATTTCATTAATTGTAGGTTACACAATTGTACATCGATGCCTCTGCATGAACCTTTTTTAACATTTCAATTTCAATGGTGTTTGTCATTGCATAATCTTTCTTGAGAAAACAAAAATTTTGAATACCAAATTTTTTTATGTACGCCATCCTTTTTTGTTATTATAAATGAATATCATTCTTATTTGTGAATACGAAATTTTTACAATATGACTGAGTTGAAAATAAAACACGGTAAACGATGTTTTTATTTTATTTATTACATATGATTTATTTAGGTTATTCTAATTTACACATTAATTTGTTAGCAAAAAACAATGACTAACTGAAAGTATTCGTATCAATAAATTAGTATAAAATATCTACTATAATTCACATCGACCGTACATGCTAATAACTGCATTTCCAAGTCCTAAAATTAACGTTATTACCGTAGTCCTAAATGATTTTCTTAAGAAATCAGTAATTTTTAATATATTCTTTTTTATGCCTGTAATAAAAAATTACATTTTCATACGTCGCGTCTAAGGTGCGTATGAGCATAGCGTTCACAAAACACAGATTGATGTTACAACAGTTTTATTTTTTAGCATCTGGCAATTCTTTACCGGTAATAAATGTCAAATTGACAGCGTTAAAAGTCGCGCCGTGATTATGTTTTGGTCAGTCAAGTCAGATTTCTTTAATTGTTTTCTTTTTTAAAAAATGTTGTTCGTCAAGAAATTCATAATATAAAAACGTCGACTTACATAAAAATAAATACGATATTATTATTTTATACAACAAAGGTACTTAAATGTCGTGAATAATATTTTTTTAATCTACCTACATAGCCTAAGAAACAGAGCATGTTTACAGTCAGTTGAATCTGCGGGGAAGTATTTTTCATAAAATTCTTGGATCAGTTCTTCGGTCTGAAAGAAAAAACAATATATTTTTTAAAAAAATGGATGGATTTACAGACTTTCTACAACCACTTTGCAAATCTTGTTCAGTTCAAGTATTTGAACCATATATTGAATGTGTGGAATGCGAAGAAGTGTCTTTATGTTGTTTGTGTTTTTCTAAAGGAATCGAATTTTTGCAACATAAAAATTATCACAAATACTCGGTCCGAAAAAACAATTTTCCTTTATTTGAGAATTGTAATTGGATGGCTAAAGATGAATACTGTTTATTGAAATATGTTTCCGAGCACGGATACGGAAATTGGGAGGAAATAGCGAAATCGATGCAAACGCACTCTAAATTAGAGTGTCAACAACACTACAAAAAGTTTTACATTGATAATGTTCAATACAAAGAAATCCCTTCACTGTGCATGAGAGATGATCACACCAGTAAGGGAAATATACACCCATTCATGTTCCACGAGAGTAACAGTGATGATCCGCTGAGACAGGTTGCTACTTCTTTCTCCCAACAAGTAGCCGGTTACAATCCTTACAGATCTGATTTTGAAATGAACTTCGACAACAATGCAGAAACTGCTTTACATTTATTGGAAGACGATGAAAACGATGAGCTAACCAAAAGCCTGCAATGCGCTTCAGTACTGGCATACAATAACAGACTCCGAGAAAGAAAGAGGCGATATAACATTCTAAGGCAACACGGTCTTATTGTACTAAGAAAATTTTACAAATGGATTCAACAATTTGAAGAAACGCTCGGTCATCAAACATGCGAACGTCTAGTCGTATTTATGCAGCTCTTAAAAGGAATGCAATTTGACGCGTTTATAGAAAACCTCAGTATAGAAAAGGAACTTGTTTTATATTTACATAGATTATATGAATATCGAAAAAATGGCATCACGTCATTTAAAGGATGCCAACTATATCGTCATCTAAAAAGAAAGGAAGACATTTATTCTAAAGACTTAAAAAATTATTTAACATCCCTTGAATTGGACTGGAAATCTCTTTCGCCAAAACCGTCAACTTCCGCATTTGGATCTAAAGATGTAAATTTACTTTTCAACCCTCTAACAAAGGAATTTAATTTTAAGAAAGGGCAGTCAAAAAGAGAAACAGCACCATTGGAAGTAATCGGTCTTCCTGGATACGAGCAGTTGAGTGAAAAGGAAAAAGTACTTTGTTCATCCCTGAGATTGATTCCTAGTAATTTCATCTCATTTAGAGACACTCTTATTGCTGAAAATAACAAAAATGGATCTCTACGTTTGCTCGATGCAAGGAGACTGATAAAAATAGATGTAAACAAAACACGGAAACTGTATGACTATCTTTTATGCGAAGGATTTATTCATAAACTAGCATAAAACAATGTTTATAAGCTAGCAGTGTTATATAAACGATAAAATATTGCATGTATATTTTTCTAACCATTAATATTTTATTTTTAGTAATCTTTTATAATATATTTTTTATACATAATGGTGTAGCAGCAAGCACATAACATGTATTTAAAAAAAAAAATCAAAATGGGTTTAATAAACAAATTTTGATAAATTTTGTTTTATTACTATTAATAATGCATCTCCAATTTTTTATTAGTAAAATATTATTGAAATATGTTAACTAAATACTGTAACAAACTTTTTTCATCTATTATTAAAATACTTGCAATGATTCCAACATTGATACTCACTTTAAAACCAAATTTTTGATATAGAAATACGGCTGAATTTGTTGGTGAAACATGAAGTGTAATATCTTTACCAATACATGTCTGAAACAAAAACATCAATATCACTGAACATTGTAAAAACTAGATATTATAGTTCAAAGAAAAGTACCTACATAATATGGCACAACGGTATAACAATAGAAATACAATTTACGGAGTTATGCCATTATGCTTGTTACTGTTGTTGGTGATCCGAATTTATAAATATGTATAAAGTTCTCTAAACTAGTGTTTATCAGCCTGCAGATCGCGGGCCAAGTAAGGCAAAAGAGGGATGAAAAACTTGTATCCTGGGGGGAGACACGGGGGAAGGGGTAGTGTCAGATCTTAACCCCCAGGACCTTAACTTTTACATTGCTCATGACTGTGACCTCCCCCAAACAAGGCGAAAGCTATAGCTTGACCAGCCTTATGTGGCAGTTGACTAATTTTATAACTAAAATCCCTAACCTAAGTTTAAAAGTTGAAGAAAGGGACATTAATCGCATTTGAATTTTTTTATTTAATATTCATTAAAATGGTCATGTTTCACATTTGAAGTAAATATCTTTACTAAGAAAATTTAAGAAAAAAACCCCCTTCTTTCCTAATATTGTTTTCGTACAAATTAATCAACAAGTGTTTTTTTCGAAAAACAGAGATACACACTTTTATAGGGTTTAGTGTATGTAGAGCGGAAAATTTAAAAATAAAAAATTAGGTTAAGTTTTATAGTTATGCATTTTTGTAAAGGAAAACGACACAGGATGCAAAAGTAGTAACATTTTTACTTTAAAAATACACAAAAAAATCTATGCTTTTTATATAAAACCTGACACAGATCATTAATGGTAGAGGCTTTTATTAAATCCAATACGTCGCTACTGGTATCAAATGTGCAAAGTTGTACTGCGACCATAACGCCAATAGCCTACTTACACCATTTTACTAAATATGCATGTAATTAAGAAATTTATGTCTATCATCGAAGCAAAAATTTTGGTTGCGACCTGCCTAAATGGGATCCACTCTCGTAGAACCCGATTTACATATCATGCACCCCCAATTATTTATTTCACTAACATGGACACTTTGCAGGTCAGAGTCGACCCCTGAGGGTCGATATGGACCACTTTGGTAATGACTGCTATAGATCCTCGGTTATAATAACAGTCTCCGGACTGGCACCTGAAGCATAAGACTGATCATCTTACCCTCACGTTACAAAACTATCAAGATATGCTGCAGTTAGTGTACTTATGCAGTGCCCTATGCACCATTAGATTTAGAAAAGGAATGGTGATGAATTTATAACACTGCGTATTGAAAAAATATGTTTTCTACATATTATTTATTTCTATTAAAGCTACGCATATGCTATTGTGTGATGTAAATGAAAAGTTCAACTTCTCAAAATGAAAACATACAAAATCACAATTATTTGAATTTTTTCTACATTTTTTTTTTAAATTTTATGATTTACTTGTTGAAATTGTGAAATGGCGGTAAGCAACTATATACTGATTCAATATTTTAAAAAACAATATCTCTTTTACCTGAATTAAATGATATAGCATAAAATTGGCAATTCCAAATTGCCTCCATTCAGGACGTGTGAAAATAAAGGATATATAACTTTCATTGGATCCAACATCAGGTACCAGAAAGGCGAATGCAACAACTAATTTTTTATATAGAACAACACAGCTAAAATCTGGATATTGAAGTGCTTCTGTTACTAAAAGAAAAAGACAATGAAATAGTTATATTAACAAAATTTGAAATATTGTAATCATAGAATTAAGAATAGTCCAGAAACCGCATACGAGCATCAAACAGAAGGCGACTAAACTACTCATAAATGAGTGCTTATTATTTTACATTTTTAAAAAATATTAAAAGTAATAATCAAAATACTTACAATCTATACCTGGCCAAAAATATTGAGCACAAAGACTGTTAATAGGAGCAATATGCTGTGGTCGAACATAACAGTAGTCTAATGGGGCAGCTTCATATTGAATGGTAACATCTTTGTTAACTTTGCGTCTTAACTCATCCATTAACTTTAACCATAAGGGTTTAGTTTCAATATCCCTTCTGATATATGGCTTGAGCAATCTTCCACTATATGGGGACAAGAATGTATTCACCTCGGCGCTTCCTGCGAGTCTTGTGGCAAAATCTACTTGACACGGCATTATTGAACCGCTCAATGTATCCGTAACATGCTGGAATAAATATGTAATAATAATTGTTTCTACTCATTACTATAAGGAAAGCTTCATGTATTCAGATAAACAATATCATTTCAATGGAGCTAAATACTAAACAATACATAAACTCTCGTTTCTCTATGTGAATACTACGCCAAACAGTCCTAAAACTATGTGGACATGTAGGTTCTTATTACATGTTTTTTTTTAAATAAATAAATATTAGCATTCTTATAATTTACCCAAATATTTCAATTTTGGTGGCCATTTTAACAAGTTGTAAAAATCTCACTATTAGAAAATGGAAATTAAATTGGGGTAAAGTGGGGTTCGAACCTCAGACCTCTGATCCGTGAGTCCGCAACACTAGCCACGGCACCACAACCCGATTGTAAACAGCAACAGAGTCTAAACAACTGAAGTGTACGTATAACATAACATTAATTTAATATGCCACATTACTGGTCTCCTTTATAACTAAAAATTCAACTATTTACTAATAATATTTTGAATTGGAAATACATTTTTAATGGGAATTTTGAAAATCCAATACGTAAAAGAATACTTAAAACCCCAGCAAACCTAAGTTCAAATTTAATGCAGATCAACAATAAATGCTGTTTATGATTTGAAATGAGCAACAATGGAAATATTTTAAGAAATATATTTAAGGCTTTTTAAGTTTTGTAATAAACTTGAAATTCAAAATAAAAATATGTATTTGACAATCTCAAGTACCTTCACTCTTGACATTAACAGTATTTTCACATGAATAGATTAGCGATTCTCAAATAAAAATACAGAAGGAAAGACAGGGGGCAGGCAGGGTATGGGATGTAAATAAGCATCATGCCTCAGAAATCTCAGAATAAATAACTAAATTAGATGTTTGTATTCCACTGAACTCCACTAACTTACCTGAAAACGATCCAACACTCTGATGTACTGCTGAGTGTATTGCGACAAAACATCTTGGACTGGAAAATTAGCTAACTTACAAACCAACCTGTGAAACACAAAAAAATATATCAGGATTTTGTGGGTGCATTAATTTTTACAGATTCATAAATTAAGTTGAGAATTACCTATCTAAATTCCAAATTACTCTATGTTTACTTCTCTTGGATTTTCTAACTGAAAGCTTTGCTCGCAATCTGATCATTTTTTTATCTATATCTTCATACTGTGCCTTTCGACAGATGTTGTTAAGATGATTAAGCATCTTAGTCTCTTCATACTCTGTAACAGGGATAAGGGACTCACGTTTCGTGTTATTAAATAAAGTATTTTTATTCCATGGTAAATCCGTATCTTTTTCATTTTTGTCAATATTAAATAATCCACGGACGATTGGTGGAGGCACATTTTCAATAGTTGTATTCCAATTACGAGTCAATTGATTTGGATGATCTTCATTACTCTCCTCGGAAAATGTACTACAGCCAGTACGTAGTTGTGAGTGTGGTGAATTGATAACATAATCAGAATCACCATTTTCTCCAGATGATGGATTGTTACAGAAATAATCTTCAGTATTCAACAAATCATTCTGAAACATTGTAATGCGGAAATACATTTACACTTGATGTAATAACTTATATTTACATATAAGTTACTAATTAAAAATACTTGGTACACTTCCACTTATTTTTTCGCCCAATTAGCGCTTTCATTCTCTAATGGGCATCCTTAGACTGTTAAAAATTATACAGTGTAAGGATAATTGATATAAAACTAAATATTGTCTTAAGTTTAAGTACATTTAAAAAAATAAGTTGAAAGAAAAGTCGAAAAAATAAGTGGAAGTGTACCAAGTATTCTTAATTAGTAACTTATTTGTTATTTGTAAATATCATTACAATGGAATTCCATCTATAATTGTCAGTAAATAATTTAAATCAAACATTTACACTTGTTTAAATTCAATCTAATGCGCATTGAATATCAAATTAAGTATACATATAGGAAAGAGTTACCTGTAATAGAATTCCACTGCTAGCTTCCGATAACTCCTCAAAGTCAGGTAGAAAACCATCAAAATCCGACAGAGATTCATCACCCTCCAAAAAATAATTTCCAAGGTAGGATTCATTTCTAAAAAATAATTTTGAAAAAATTCATAATCTGTGACTAGTTTTTCGGACTCATGGCTCAAAGGTCCGTGGTTCGAATCCCACTCTACCCCAACTTGATTTCCATTTTCTAGAATTGAGTTATTTACACCTCTTTAAAAATGGCCCTCAAAATTAAACATTTGCTTAAATCATAAGAAAGCAAATATTTATTTTATTTTTTTAATTGAATTAAAAATCAAACCTATGATAAAGCGTGCAGCATTGCTACCTTCCTAGTTTGATAGGTGGATAAATAAATATCTATTTGGGGTACAACAAATTAATTTAATTTCTGAAAACTACAATTCGAGAAATTTTATCTTATGTTGTTTAGAAAAGCACGTTAGACAAGTGTTGCCCGGTATTGTCTAAAAACTCCTGCAAGAGATCTCTGAAGTGCCACACAACTCTCTAAAGCATTTCTTATATCTCGAATTATATGTCGAAAGTATATGTCGAATTTCCGTGCGGATTACCTCCTTCAGGTTTTGTAAGTTCCTTGGGCAATGTTTATAAACTTCAGCTTTAAGATAACCCCACAGAATAAATCGTATGAGGCCATGTTGTTCAGAGTTGACTGTCGTAGCCTGATTTCCCTCTTCAAAAAAGTAAGGCTCGATGATCCCATTCGATGTCCCATACATCTACACCATGTTTGCAATGAGGAATTTCAGTGCTTTTTTTATATTTTTTATTTGTTAATACTTTCAAACTAAGCCAAATAAAAAAATTATGGATTGTATTATCAGAGTAATGATTTTTTAAAGTTTTGCAATTTTAAAAATACTCCGCCTGTGATGTATTAAGTCCTCATCTCTCAGTTCTGCCGATTGGTCAGTTGGCTAAACGGAAACCGGAAACCTATCTCAACGCTTTGTTATTGGTTGATTTCAGAGAACTATTGAAGTCGTTCAAAATAGTTCCCTTTTTATTATTTTATTTCATACATTTCCGAGAAACTTTACCGAACAGTTAAATGCTCTGATTTTTACCGCACATAAGAAGACATTTTTTATATTCGATTTCCCGCAGCTCTGAACTTCCCCATTGACGGTATTGACATAAAAACTTCCCAGCTGCCTGCACATATCGACACCATTTGAACCCTTCCACGACTAATCCCCGCGTCACAAAGGCCTTTTCAAACTTAGGAGATAGCAATGCCGAACCCTGTATAAAAACATTTTCCTGGCAAAATAAACAATTTCCATCACCACTGATAGCTACTTTTACATTAGTAATAAATTTACAATTATTGTATGACTGCCTACATTTATGCATGATCGAACAAACTTAATACAATGTCAAAATTATAATAGTTAAATGGAAATCTAAATTTCAATGGTAGACCACTTCCTATAAAAATAAACTTATTTGATCTCTTGTTATTAGTAAAAAAAACTTACTTAAAAGTAGAATTGATACTAAAGGAATTATCTTTGATAGATGAAAATTGAGTTCCAGGATCTAGTTTTTGTTTTTTACGGGGAATTTCATCAGTGACATCATTTTTTTCTAGCATACTTAATTTTTCAACTTTATGTTGGTTTTTTGATAGTAAATCTGTATAACCTGAAAAATCATAAGAATAAATAGGTCACACAAAATTGATAAATGTACCCTCGCTTGAAACCACTACTAATGATACAATCGATGGTTACTGTCCAGTTAAGCTATAATATTGCAACTGAAAATGTTATAGATTTTACTAAAAACCACAGGGAATGTTAAATATTTTACCCATTTCAAGAACTAGCTGCCTCAGGACTGTTGCTTCAAAATCTTTGTCATTGAAATAAGTGTTTTGAGATTTGTTAGGACGCTCTTTTTGTTTTTTTACCATAATTTCTGAATCTAAAAAATAAAATAAGTTTTTGTAAAAATAATCCACAGTATTTAAATAAGTTAGTAAAGTTTCTTGTTGGAAGTTTATTGAGAGTAGTAAAATATTTTTTTAAATTAATGACAAATTGACACTTCAATCCAGTGAGTTTAATAAACTAATAACCGGTTTCATTGCTCTCGCGACATTGTCAGACTTGTATGTTTTTTAAGAATTTTAAACTATGTATAGGTTGTGAAATTTATGTAAACGTAATAAATATTACACTTTGATTTAATTAATACTTTTTTTACACCCAAACAGGCCAGGAGGGCCAATTACAGTCATGAATTACAACACAGAACACTGTACATTATGACATACACCCCCGGTAACATAAATAGCCGAATGACTAATTTAAAAAAAAATCCAGTTAGGTGTTCAAAGTAATTGAACCTAGGTTTGAGCCATGAGTTATCACTTCTAGGAACAACTAATAGCTACTTACGAACCTGGAAAGCCCTAAATTTCTTCAGTTATACAACTGATTTGGCGGTGATGAGTCGTTTTCTTGGAGTGTCCTTATTATATTAAAGCAAAATGTATACGAAACTTAAACTTTCATTAGAAAAAGATCAGTTATTGCTGTGTTATCTAAAAAACTCTTTTCTAATCGTTATATAGCAAGGCAAATACAGCGCAATAATTCAACTGTGAGATTTTTCAAAAAATCAAAGAAAGTGGGACACTAAATCGAAAAGTGGGCACAGGATAAAAACGCTGCACTTCAAAATATGTTCTAAATAAATTATCACTAAGAAATCGGTTCGCATCAGCTCCAGAACTAAGAGGACAACTACAGAAAACCACCGGTGTCAGTGTTAGTTTAGGCACAGTCTCAAATAGACTGCTAGAATTTGGATTACTGGCCAGAAGACCTGCAAAAAACCTCTATTGAATCAGAAAATGAAAAAAAAACGTTTGAAATGGGCGAAATGAAAAAATTTTTTAACAGAGAATGATTGGGAAAGAGTTGTATTTTCTGATGAATCAAAATTTAATTTGATTGGTCCAGACGGTTTACAGACAGTTCGCCGCCAAGATGAGGAATGATATAGTGACAAATGTCTTGCACCCACAGTTAAACATTTGCCTTATTTCATGGTGTGGGGATGCATCACAAAATGGGGTGTTAATATTTTAATAATGCTAGAAGGATCAGTGAATGCTGAAAAATATAAAGACCCTGTATTTCAGGATGATTCTGCGCCTTGCCATCGGGCTCGCTCTGTGAGTGAGCAATTTTTTTGAATGCGTATTGATGGTTTACCTTATTGTGTTTAACAGATTTGAGATTAATTTTGGTGTTTTTCTTTATCAGGTATCGCAGCTAAAAGAATCATTGGTAATTAATTCCCTTTCATGGCCAGGAAATAGCCCAGATTTGAACATAATAGAAAAAAAAAGAAATCTCCGAAAACGGTACAGGAGTTAAAAAATGTAATAGAACAAGTATGGTATGAAGAAATTTCAGCAGAATTTTTGAGTAAGCTGTACAAATCCATGCCAAGACGAATTAATAGTGTGATAAAGGCCAAAGGAGGTCATTCAAAATATTTATGTTCTAATTAAATAATAAATATTTTTGAAAGATGCTTTATTTACTAAATAAATGTTTTTAAAATTGAATATTTCAGTTTAAAGCATAACAATTGAAAAAGTTTGCTTTTAATTGTTTTAAATGTTTTTTGTCTTGAATGGAAAAACTCTCAAAACTTATGTTTTAATACCAAAATTAGTGTTTCATTGATGTAAAGTATACATATAGGTATACGTATAAGCATAAAATTGGAAAATGTGTTAGAACGGAACGGAAAAAAAAATCTAAGTTCTAATTTTTACGGGTTCGGCTATTTACGTTGACGGGGGTGTACTACACTAAAATTCTGACTCATTTGAAAAATCTTGTAATAAAATTTAACAAAACCCTTAAATCAAAATAATGATTTCCTAAAACAGATTAAGAAAAACACCTTCACTGATGATGAAAATATGACAATGTCGCGAGAGGGATGAAACTGATTATCGTGTATCAAAATAAATGGAGTGTCAACCTGTCCAGTGAGTGTCAAAAAATCCAGTTATTTGTATTTATGTAAAGATTTTTACTTACTTAAATATTTTATTAGGGCAGGAGAAAACCCATGGGATAATTTCCACCATCCTTGCTCATTTAAGACACTTAAACCAGACTGGAAAAATGTAGGACTAAATGAAGAAAGAATTCCTGATACAGTTCCAGGCCAATTTTTGCGGCGCTTACTAGAATAATTCAAATAATTATGTTTAAGGTTTGCTTCATAAGTAATCAAATGTACTAATATTTTTATATGTCAGGGGGTGTAATGAAAAACTGCCACTGTGCATGATCACTGTTTTTGGGAAGACTAACTAAACCAGCAGCAAAAAGACTATTTCTTTTAAGTTAAATGTGCAACTTGTGCGTGGTATAACAGGTAACAAAAGACTATTCATTTTGTGCACATTGAACTTCACAGAAATAGTCATTAAGCTACTGGTTTAGTTGATTTTCCCATAAATAGTGATCATGCACAGTGGCGGTTTTGCATTTAAGCCCCTCATATATAGAAAGTCAATGGATTTTCAAACCAAAAATAAAGGGGTTTTAGAAAAAGTTACATTTCTTACAAATGCGGATGAAAAAGAAGATGCCAATTTCGATTCACAAAAGAACCAATGTGTGTTCGCCAGTGAAAATATCCTTGATTGCTAATAGCTATGCATTTTGAAGATAGGTCGTGAAGAACAAGAACTAAGCAATTAAACCTAGAAATAAAACAAAAATGAAAACAAGTTTTCAAATAATAAGATAAATTGTTTACTTAATGTTTACCACATGTGGCCAGGAGGTATTAGTGAATTTAAAGCGTAGAACACCCAGGCTTGAGAAACATCATATTTAATTTTCGTGATCCCACCGGGAATCGAACCTGGAACCCTCCATGAATGAGGCAAGAGTCTTAGTTAAAAAAACGCAGACCTAACGTTTTTTTTCAATACCGACAGGAACTAAATATTTTTAAGTTCTGCTAAAATTCAAAGTGTAGATCGCACGTGTCAATGAATTTTGGGCATGGCTAGGTTATTAGCTTAATTATTTTTAAAGACATTAGCATACAAATATATGAAAATAGCTTGTAATTTTAATAAACAAATATTACCAAGACATTTTACCGCGGTCGAATATTTCTTCTTCATTTTCGGAGCAATCTGCGCATGTGAATATAAAAAATACATCGCCCGGAAAATTTCCTGGCGGCTCTTTACTGAGAAGACAATTTAAATGTACATGATTATGACACACAATACACTCTAAGCATGGTGAATACTGTTTATTTTCAAGAATTCCACAATATTTGCATTTATTCATAATTTATTAAAACAATCAATCTTGTAATCGATTATTCACAAAAAACATTGTCTTTTCAAATACTAAGTATTGAGAATTTTGACAAATCTGTCAGCGGTTTACTATTATGTGGACTACAGATACAAACGATTTACTTTATTTACTTCTTGACACTTGACACTGACAGCCGCATGGAGTCACACACCATAGAAAATCGATTAAAAGTTATCATAGACAATTAATGCACGAAAATAACTATAGCACAAAATTATAAGAAAAAAAACCCACGCAGGCTTTATCCTTAGCCCGACCCCGACTGGATCTAGCAGGTGATGCATGGCCTGTGCGTAGGTATTCTTAGGTCAATCGTTGGTTCACTGATTTAATCCGTTTTACATGACAATACGATTTTATAAACAAAATTACAAAAGTAATTTGAAAAGTATAATTAATCCATTGATATAAAAACCATAGCCCGAGTTTGGTCATTTCATTATTAGTCACAATAGCAAACTTCAGTCCTACGAGAAATTGGATGCAAAAAAATCTCACGCTTGGTAAAAATAAGAGTATTAAATTGCAACGCAATTTTTTTTGAAAATGTACGAAAAAAACAATGAAAAACATTTTAATAAAAACGAACTACTTTGAACGACGTCACTAGTTCAAACGAGTTGGAAAATATTTCCAGTTTATGGTAAGACAAAGAACCAATCGGCAGAAATGACCGAGTAGCATCGACTAAAGATAAATAGGTACTGACCGAGAAGAAGCGGAAAAAAATTAATACGTCACTCGCGGAGTTATTTCAGAAATACAAAACTTTAAAAAAATCAAAGCCCTGATAATACGATACATAATATTTTTTTAAATATTTTATTTAGCTTAGTTTAAAAGTCTATTAACAAATAAAACAAATTAAAAACCCATGAACTTCCCCATTAGTTGTTGGATGACGTTTGAACGCGACCCTATTTTCCAATCTATTACGATTTAGGAAAATCTATTGTGCAAAAGGAAGGAAATCAAAGAGAAAATAGGAAAAGGGCTATGTATAGCGTGTGAGCTCGCCAATATATGACAGTAAAAATTTTATTGTCTTTGAATTTCCTAGAGTTTTAACCATCGAAAAAAAAGAAGATTGCAAATAAAATCAACAGACAATGGAAATTTGATGCGTATTATTTTAATAGGTTGTTTATAACAGAAAAATACATAGAGAAATATGCATTTTTATTTTTTGTAATAAAAACAGTCTAGTAAATTCGAATAAATAAAAATACGCTTTTTATTATCAATAATTATTAAAATGCAAAAATAACATTGAATACTTGAAAAATAAATATTACTGAGTGTTACAAACATAATTTAAAAAACGGATGGCGATTAAAAGTAAAAACTATCTTTAGTTTAATTCTTATAGCGATAAATACATAAACATTATAAAACAGGAGTTATACAAATACAAAAATAATATTGTAACTAGGCGGCTACCTACACGGTTAAATTTCGAAACACCACGCAATTTTTTATCTCGGCTACGCTATGTAAAATGAAAAAATATATTTAAATTAATAATTTCATCACGTCATGAAGTCGCCCCTGGGTAGCGCCTGATAACGTCAATCAACATAAACATTCTCGTTTTAATTACAATATTTCGGCTACGCCATAAATCTCTTTTTTTAAATAATTTCTCACGTCACAAAGCCGCCCCTGGGTAGCGCCTGCTAACGTCAATCAACAAAAACATCCTCGTTTTAATTACAATATTTCGGCTACGCCATGAATCTCTTTTTTTAAATAATTTCCCACGTCACAAAGTCGCCCCTGGGTAGCGCCTGCTAACGTCAATCAACAAAAACATCCTCGTTTTAATTACAATATTTCGGCTACGCCATGAATCTCTTTTTTTTAAATAATTTCTCACGTCACAAAGTCGCCCCTGGGTAGCGCCTGCTAACGTCAATCAACAAAAACATCCTCGTTTTTATAACAGTATTTCGGCTACGCCATGAATTTCTTATAAAAAATGTCAAAACGTCACAAAGCCACTCTCTGACTGTCGCTACTGACATCATTTACAAAAACATAATTATTTGTGCTTTTTTCAGGTACGCAACATTTTTTTTAAATACACCTACCTAACCGATAAAATACTATTAATAATTAAACCAAGGTGTGCTTTAAAGCTCCGTATGGCCAAATAATATTATTTATTATTAGAATATTATTGACATGTAGTTCAAGCATTGCTGCATTCACGTTGCTTTACTTCTGAGAGCTCAACTGCTATGTTTTTCTATGGTTATGTTAATGTCATCTGTCATGTATTGGCGAGCTCACAGGCTATACTTACGCCTAGGAAAAGTAAAAACTCAATAACTTTTGTCAATTTAGTAAATTGCACATCACAAATTCGAAATTTTTTGCGTTATTTCCACAAAAAGCGCCATATTCATTTATTTTCCGTCTTCTTTATCTTTGGTGAGTATTTTTCTCAATTTATTGTAGGTATCTAATATTAAATATGATTTTTTGTTATTTCAATTGATTTCACTATTTTTTTATTTGTTTATATTTGATTGAGAAAACTTTTATCTAGATGAAATGGCTACTGGATGTGTCAATTTCAAAATATTTTTACGGCAAAACGAAAAGATAGAAGTACGGCGCTTACTTCTCAGAAAAGAATTCCTTGACAACTATGAATTCTTTGTTTCTAGAATAATTACTTCATTTCCACAGCTAAAAGCTAAAAATTTCAATCTGTTTTGGAACGGTAAGTGATCTAAATTAGTTTTTCGAACATTTAAATGAAGTTTTTTAACCTCTATTGAACTTTATACCGTGATTCTATTTATTTACTTATTGTGAACCTATTGTTATTTTTATTGCAGATAATGATGATCTAGTGAGGATTTCCAGTGATCAGGAATTAATATTATCTCTTTCTTGTATGCAAGATGAAACCAAAAAGTTTTTCATTGAGGTAAATTCTGAATGTTACCTTGCACAATCTTCGACCTCCGTAAAAGAAAAATCAAGTAAGCTATTGCTGGAATTTGAACGAAATTATTTTACAGCATAAAATACTTTTGAATTACATAAATATTAACATACTTATAGAGAAATTACTCATTCTATAAATAATTCATATTAAATCAATTATTATTTATCTTGCACACTGTGGACAGTGTCAAAACATAGTTAACAACATGGTTGAATAAATCAAAACATGTTTAACCTTGCACTCTACTTTTCTCTAAAACTATGTGTGAAATCTGTCTGAAAGGATTAGAGGTCTGGAGTTCGAATCACACTCACAACCACCACAAATTGTTTTTTTTTTTATATCACTTATTTACAACTATTTGAAAATGGAGTTTGTAAAAAAATAATATTTTAACTCGGTATCATGTAATAATTCGCTTAGTTTATTATACATATTCCAAATATGGCAGCTACTAGTTTTGAAATATTAAGAATTTCTTATAAAGGGTCAATTTTTACAACCTTTTTTCAGAAAATTCCACTACTGCTATTGAAAATAAAATTGATCCAACTCTGGGCAACATATCAAAGTGTGTAAAAGGATTTCCTT
The DNA here is from genome assembly GCF_059751315.1 of Micrasema longulum. Classification (NCBI taxonomy): domain Eukaryota; kingdom Metazoa; phylum Arthropoda; class Insecta; order Trichoptera; family Brachycentridae; genus Micrasema; species Micrasema longulum. Next base: position 1,690,209 of record NW_028277921.1, read on the forward strand.
CAAGGAGCAATAAAGAGGTTTACAAATTATCAGAAATATATTTTTACCTATGATAATACTAGACAGTGCTTTTTCGACACAATACAAAAATGAGAATACAATTAATCAAAGCTATTACTTTTAAAGCTTCAAATAAAGTGCCATCGAGATACGTGTCTTTGTGACTAAATAGAACCTGTTATTTTGAGAAAGGTTGTATATACTTAAGGCTGTAGTCGGGAAAAACGAACGCAAAATTAGGACATCATACGATTTTGCCATTTTAAAACGAATCTTTTTTTTAATCAGGCAATAATAAAAAAACAAAAAAACATAAATTAGTTACTTTTTTTTTCTTTATTAGGGCCTACTACCGAAATTTGATAACATCAGCCAAAAACAAGTTACATTTATAAACATAAGAAAAACATAAACAGAAAGGAATAACAATATAGATACAAACAAAAGACAAGAAAAATATAAGCACAAAAATAACATCAAAATATCAATTGTAATAATAAACACATATCCAAACCAACAAAAACTTCAACATAAATTGAAATAGGCACTAACAGAAAAACCCACCAAAACCTGATAGTTCCTATTTAACAGAAAATAGAAACTTACAGTAAAATTAGAAGGAAGATAGAACTTTATGACTAGAAAAATTACAACAAAATAATCAAAATATTATCAAACATAATCTTATATTAATGATAAATTATAACTATTAAAATTAAAAATTAAACGCCGGAAGTAATGACAAAATATTTTACATAAACCTAAAAATGTAAGATAAATTTATTGTAAAAAAATAAAGAATTAATTTAAACATAATTATTTCAATGACACAATTATGACAAATCGTAATAGGGAACAGTTTGAACTTAAAAAAATATAAACAGAATTGATCAATAAACAATTTGTACAAGAAAAATTTTTTTGAACAGAAATACGTCTGTCAATAAAGAGTAGAAAACAAGGGAGGGCGCCACTGTTGTTTAAATGGCAATACTAAAAGTAGAACACATGCTGGAAATGTAAAATTGTGTATCCTACAATTTTGTAAAATATTAATTACACAAAAATATTTTTTCATTGCAGTATAGATAGGTACCCACTGATCTCAAAATTAAATTAAATACGATAGATAACATACAAACATAACTTAATAGTAAAATATTTTTATTATCGAAACATACAGTAAAGATAGACGTTTTTTTAACACAAATTGGTAGAAAAAAAATAATAACATACAAGTTACAACTTTAAATATGATATAAGGTGGTTTCATGTAGACGGTGACATTCCTCGTGTTTTAAAGATTTGTATAGAATACAAACGGACAGACCGACTGACACTCTTCTTTATAATATATATAGATAAAAAACATATTCAAATCTCATTGAGAATCAGATTCAGAATCTAAAAACTCAATACCCAAAAATGGATCTTCTTCTATAAAACTGAGTTCAGCTTCATCTTCCGTGTCGCAGGTGTCGCTGTCACCGTTATTTACTTGAATTATCAAGGCATCAATATTTCCATACAATGTGTTTCCATCCACATTATACTTTTTTTCAATTTTTTCTACATGTTGGCAACAATTTCTCCAGTTTTCGGAGCTTATGTCATGAAATGCATTTTCAGTCAGTTCCTTTATATTGTTTCCATTTCCTATTTCTTTGAGCAACTTTTCGTTTTGCCAAAGCCCATATTAATTCTATGGGATTCAAGTCACAGTGATAAGGTGGAAGCCTTACCACGGTGTGACCATGTTCTCCTAGTAATTCATCTATTTCATATATGGGCTCTGGCTTGTGTTGTCTAACCAATATTAACAATGAAGGTTTCCTTAATGATGGATCAAAGGGGATGTTATTTTCTAACAGCCAATATTTGATATCATTAATTTTTGTTGCCGATGTTGGTGCTCTGTTAACAATTATGGAATGATAAGGTGCGTTATCCATAACAATAATATATGGTTCTGATAAATTTGGAATAAGTCTTTCCACCACCCATTTTCTGAAATTATGCCCATTCATTTCAGAGTGATAGTCTTCCTTTGTGTTATTTCCACTGAAAATCAAGAGCGCATTAGGCACGAAACCCTTTTTCGCTTCAAGCTTGCACTTACATCCATCTTTCACCTTTTGAAATTTCATTCCGCACTCCACTCACATTCACCGATTGCCAACATTTTTTCAGTTTATATGAAGAATGTATATAACTTTCATCTAAATAAACAATGTCTTTTCTCAGCTCTTCCGGCAACATTCTATTATCCATAATAACTTTTAAATACGCTTCTCTCTTCGCTGCAACATTTGTTTTTTCTAAAAGAATTTCACGCTTTGTCTTGCATTTTTTATATGCAAAACCAATCGACATTAAGGTTTTTCTTAAATATTCGTGACTACCATCAAATTCCATGTCTTTTTTTAATACAGCTAACGAACTTCTCAACGTGGGAACTTCCTTTCGAACTGTATAAAAAAAAAGGAACCTTCTGACGAATAGCACTGATATCAAAATTATCTAAAGCTTTCGGAGGGCGACCCTTTCTTATTGTGCCTGGAGTTTGGAATTTACCCCCACTTGTTTCACTCTCCTTGACAATTCGCCTGATGGTACTTTCTGATTTACCTGCAAAAAGATTTATAAAAAAAATATAACTATGAGAGCCAACAATATTGAATATATATGTAAATAAAATAAAAGAATAAAACATGTTTGAAAAATTGAAATAAAATGCATTCAAATTGTTATTATTCAATTAAAACTGAAACTATTTTTACTAAAAATATTTTTTTGTATATTATTTACAGTATTCTGCATTTACAGTGTCATTATGCTTAAAGAGAACTGTCAAAACAGCGTGTAAACATAATCTCAAATAAAAAGTAATTTTCAAGTGTTTTCAAGCAACAGTGCTCAATATATCATTTCAAAGTGTTACAGAATTAAAAATAAATAGCAAAAACTTCAATACATACCAGTCATCTTGGAAGTTCGCCCATAAACGTCCGTTATATCCATTGAGATTTTTTCGGCTTTACATTCTTCCAAACAACGTTAAAAATTACCTCCCTAGTGCCACTTTTTATTGTTTTGTTCATGTTGATAATAGTTTTTATAATTAGTGAAATTTTTAGCCAATTTAAATATCAATATCACATGAAAACTCGTACGCCGACGTTTAACAAAATGTGTTTGATACTTTTGACAATTAAATATTGGTGTTGCCAGTCTACAAATTTCGTAGTTCCACTTTTAATATTTTCAACTCTAAATTGACAAGCTGTACCTGTAAAACATATTGTTTTTATCTAATTTATGTTTTTTTATTATTGCCCGATTAAAAAAAAAACATTCGTTTTAAAATGGCAAAATCGTATGATTTCCTAATTTTGCGTTCGTTTTTCCCGACTACAGCCTTAACCCAAAATTGATAAAAGTCGAGATACGTTTTTGTGTTACTAAGGGTAAACGATATATCATCATCATTCCATGTCCACTCCCTAGTTGGAGCATATGTCTGATGCATAACATTTTAAAAAAATGTTTGAAGCGTTAATTTTGTGGCCAAACATTTTAACTAATGTTAGTAAATATTAGTGTAAAACCACTTACCGACTTTTTATGTATACTAGTTCCGAGACGTACCCGTCTGTTCGATAAGATAATACTTGTGAATGGAGAAGAATTCTATATGTAAATAATAACTCAACTAAAATTTAAAAATTCTTGCCATAAAATATAAAACCTGCTTTTTACACTAAAAATAATACTGGAAAATTACTCAAAAAATGTAAAGATAAAAGTGATACATTTGAAAACTCAGGGGTGTATCAAACTACAATGTAACACATGTCCATCAAAGTATATTGGGAGAATGTCCCACAGCTTTAATATTCACATTAAAGAACACATTCGATGTTTAAATAATAATCATTTTTCGAGTTTACCAATCTTATCATAAATTCAAATCACGATTTTAATAATAATACAAGTGTTTTGTACAAGAATACAAAATTTATATTCAAATACTAAAAAAAGACTTTGAAGCTTTGAAGAATAATATTCCCCTTATTGTTTCAATATAGCTTACTTTTAAAAAATAAACTAACCAATAGTGTAACTTTCACCCTCCTAGCCCCTCCCATTCCCAAATCCCCACCCCCACCCATTCTCCAACATACTACTGAATATTATTAACCTAATTTTTAGTGCATGTTTAGACACGGTGGTGTTTGCATCCCCTTTAGCTCTACGTGTAATTTATGTAATTTTTTAAAAATACTATGCATACTCCGGCGATGGCAAAGGTGAATGTGTATTTTAGTATTTGCATGTTGGTGTAGTGAGTGTCCTGACAAAGAGACGGGTACGTCTCGAAACTGTTACACATAAAAAGTTGGTAAGTGGTTATATACTAATATTTACTAACATTAGTAAAAAAAATCAGTTTGACATTATAAATTATAATATGTAAACTAATGTATTTACATTATACATATTCTAACACGTTTATTTTACTTTAGTACCCTAACTTTTATCTATGTCAAAACAGTCTATCAATTTACGTAATTCTTACCAAACTAATTACCTAGGTATATCTAATATTTTTTATTTGTGGTTCCATTATGTAATAAAAAACATGTATGATTTCCAAATCTTGGCCAAGTATTCAATTCCTCGATTAATCTAATACCACGGCCTAAAATTTATTTTACCAGAATAAGTGCGCCACAAAAATACAAATATTAATTTATTCATGCAGTTTCACAATGAAACGGTTAATTACTTTCCTTGGTTTGTTTTTTTTTTATAAATCTTGTTTTTAAAATTCATGTTTTTGAAAAAAAAGGAAAAAAGTATTAAGCCAAATTTGTTAATATTATAAATGTTTGTAAAAGGCAGATTTGCCGTTTATTTTAATAAAACAAAATAAAAAATATTATGCTTGAGTATATTTACATAATTTTCAGATTTTATGCAGTGCTTTAAACAAGAATATTCTGAAAAATAAGACAACCATACTTAATGATACGTCAGCTTCAGGAGCATCTTCCAGGTAAACCTTTCATTCTTTCATTTATGTTAATGTCCATGAATTTCCCTTCTTTTGTTATTAACTCTACCAACCAGATCATCCAGACTTGCTCGTAGCTTACTTGTAATTATTGCTGTAATAATGAAACGACAGAATAATATACAACTGCTGATACTAGCCCTAAATTTGCCAGTGATATTCTTCTTTCTTTGTTTAGTTTCAATCCCGACGAAACGGCATCGTTACAAAATGAAAAAAGCCGCCAAAGAAACTCTGCTGCTGAGCATTGGATTAACCGTAACAGTGGTATCAAAGATGATGTACAATGCGAAAAACTCGAGAGCTTATCTGCAGTAGTTGGTGAATTGGCTCTTATCATGAAAAGTTTTAACTTACCCAGTCAGAACAACACAAACACAGATAAAGTAAACATAGAGTCGAATGATATATTTGATACAAGTATTTCTACATTAAAAGATGTGGTACACAAATGCATCTTCTGAAAAATAATTTCCATAGTCAAGCGGTGAATACTGAAAGTCTAGAAGAAACTCGAAATGATTTGTGTGTAAAAATTGAAACATCAGAAAAAGCTTGCGGATACGATATTCAAGATTATGATATAAATTTAGAATTCCCAGCAAATCCTACACTCTTGGCAAACGTTGATGAAACTGTTTACAGCTGTGACAATTGTTCGAGTGTTAAGACTCTTTCAGAAACATCTGAGAACTTGGAAGAAAGATGGACTTTACTTTTAAAAAATGGTCAAGAAATAGGTGAGTAATAAACTTAAATAGTAAATAATAAAAATATATACCAAATTTCTGTGAATATTGCACAGCTGTGATGTTTGTTTTACTTTTTTTTCTTTCGTAGAGCAAATGGAGACATCGTCTGACTCTGAAGCTCAAATTATGGAGGAATTAGATTTTCAATCACAAAATGGACAGTCCGACAACTCGAATTGTACTTCTATCAATAAGAGTATTGTGTATCCAATTACCGATGATTTGAAATTACAAGTTAACTTATTGACTTCAACGGAAGTAGATAATGAGACATCCCAAAAATCCCTAAACCTGGAAAGGCGAGCCATTTGTAAGTAGGGATAAATTTGTTGATTAGTTTTCTAATGTAGTGTTTCCATAGTTCTGTGATCTTGTCATGTTTTATTGAGGGTTCTACAACAAATAAGTGTTAAAAAATAATCAAACATTATGAAGAAATTACATATTTGAAATGCCATGCAAAAAATAATAACATGTTTCAAAATAATTGGACTGCATTATTTAACTTCTAATATCCCTCCAACCGTCAAATAAATTCTTAGCATGTGGTGGAAAAGTAATATAAAAAAGTACATTATTTTTCCTAAATGAAAAAGCTAAAATCAAATTTATATCTTTATAAAATCACTTTGTAAAGCGTCCTTGAGGTATTATATTACGAAAATGGCGCTATATAAGTTATCCATAATTATTATTATTAACCGTGGGACTATAAAATTCCGGTTAAATAGCGTATTGGCTGCATAGTTGAGATGCGGTGTTGAATTCACCTTTATTCCCAGATTATGATATAAGTTTGGACCGAAAATTACATCTACAGATGATAGATACTATACAGAAAAATAATTGATACCCTAGTTTTTTATAATACTGACGGAGTCAGAATAAAACAATAATTTTGACATTTCACAAAATAGGCATTTTGGCAAATACATGTTTTTTTCTGCAGAAAACGATTTTTCATTAGTACTTATTCATTAAGAGGTTAACAAAGATTATTTTTTAGATAATACCCCTTGGCTCGTAAACAAAGTATTTTAGGTATATAAAAAACACAAGCACGTGGAGATGTATTTAAGTACTGAAATGATTCATGTTGAGTAGACTTGTTCATTTTAAGAATACGTATTTGTTATTTACATTGTATTCACTTGTTAAATCCGTAAAAATGACCAGATCAAATTTCCACAGCCTATTGACATTGATTTACTAGTTTTTAGTTATGAAACATGATTGATTATTTTAACCTTTCAGATACTGATTGTGCTATGTTGTTTATTAAAATCACTTCTATCTAACATTTTGGCCAGCATTACAGAGTCATTTGAGCTGATGTAGTTTAACACTAGTTTAAAAAATCTTTAACGCCATTAGCCCAGATGATGGATGCATCCCATCTATAACATTGACAAAAGTGCTTTTTACAATTTCTTAAAATTAAAGTTTAAAACTAAAAAATTAAAAGATGGGTGATAGAATTAAAATTCACATCACATCTACAAATTTGAAATAACCTTTGACCAGTTTAATTATTGCTTCTTGTTGCTTAGAGTTGTGTCTTAATTTTGAATGTACTCGTTTTAAATATTTCAGTTCCTCACATTGCAGCTGCTCTCAGTATTCTCGAGGAAATGGGCTTCGATACCAAAGATGCTAAAATTTTGCCTCTTGTTGAAATCTATGAAGGAAATATTGAGGGGATATTGGAAGCATTTTTATCTCAATAGTCAGAATAAAATGACACGCAAAAACATAATTTATTAATACTTTTTTTACAAATTGACAAGTTTTTTTAATTACTGTCACCATTATAAAACTGATCAACAGTGTTTTGAGTATGTTTAAATATATGTAGACAGGATGGATTTCCTTCCTTGGAAGTTATTTAGACCTAAGTTTGTTGCAACAAGGAAAAAAAAATTGAGGAGGAAATATGGACGTCTAGGACGATCTGTCATTGGGTGATTTAAGTGGCCACACACTGGCTAATGACAGATCATAAGCCCTATAAATGCCTAAACTTCCATATTCCTTTCTCGAAAATGTTTTCCCTCTCTATTGCAACAAATTTAGATTATGAAACTGTAAGATTTTATTAAAAGCGCAAATAACTACATCCATACTAATATGATAAATGCGAAAGTGTGTTTGTCTCATTGGTATATATGTATACACTCGATGCGGCACTGATCTTGTGTTCCATTCAACTGAGGTTTCGGAACTTATCTTGTATTTGGTGGGAAATAGTTTTCTACACACGGCGGTCAGTGAATGTGAAGCAGCGTAAAAGGGTGTGACATACAGCTTTGAACTCACAGTAAACTAGCATAGACAGTCTTTTTACTCTACTACGCATTTTGCGTGGAAATGTTGACGCGGCATGATGCGACAACGCTTATTTTTAGATCACAATTTGAACCTATCATTTCTATTTCATTATACCTGTGGTTTGTCGATTTGTTTGTGTTTCCTTCACCTCAAAAAGAATCAATTTGAAATTAATTATTTTAATTTCTGTAAAGTACCTGTGGTTTGTCGATTTGTTTGTGTTTCCTTCACCTCAAAAAGAATCAATTTGAAATTAATTATTTTAATTTCTGTAATTTACTTACCTTATCTTAGTTAGTTTTGTTTGCTTTTTGTTTTGGTTTTGTAGTAGAATTTTGAATTTGTAAACAGAATAATGATGCTACGTCGCCATATACTAACAGATTGTCATGTTTTTTTCATAGCGATAGTTGGAGGACTGGCAATCAATAAAAGCTACTTTCTATCCTGAAAAAATACGTCATTCTATCAGGAAAATTCTGATTGCTAAATGACAAAACTAATCAATAACCTTACTAATTTCTCCCTAATAGCACGCGAGTGAAACTTTGGGTAAAAACTAGTAATGTTTGTGCAATTTATATTATGTTTGGAACCTGGTTTATGTCAATATGAACAGAATTTCAGTCTGCAAATTAATGTTGAAAATTGGATGTTTATTTATTATTTTTTAAAGCATTTAAGTTTGTTTTATTTGTTTTGATTTTAGTAGTAATCAATATTTTATTATTTGATATAGTTATTATCTCAGAGTAATAATTCTCTAGATAAGCCCTTAAGCTCTATTGCATAGAACAAAAGCATTCCAAATTTTTGGTTTGGTTTTAGTTTAACAACAAATGTGTAATGAACGGTTTCGGTTTGCGCTCGTAATTCTCACTGCTGTAATCTGTGGCTAACTTTGTGGTCGATAATCATAGAATGGTTTTCTTTGTATGGGCGACACTATTAGGTTATTACTCTAAGGTCATTATGAACATTTCCTTTTGTATGTACATTATAACATAAAATTACTCTACATATGAACATGTTTGTGTAATAACATAAAACTTAATAAAAACTACTATAATTAATTTGATTATTGTTTTCTTTTTTACCCTACTTATAATTTAAAGTTACATTCATTTAATGCCATTTTATTATAAGCTGATTGAACAAGTTAACTCATGGTGTAATGGTTACTACATTTACATTTGGTTACTATGCATGAAACGCTGAATTCAATTTGTATAATTATAAAAAATAATGTGCTTTGCACTTCATTACGTATTTTATGATAAACATGTTACAACGGAGATGGAGAACATTTTAGAGAAGGGAATATCTAAGTATATGATAAATAATAATTTTAAAAAATTTAGAAATCTAAATAAAAATTTAAATTCTGACATTAATAAATAATATTGTATTCCAAAATTTTTCAGCCCTGCTTTCAATATTCCCCATAAATAGGAGAATCCACCCTGCCTCACCCCCCCTCCCCCCCCCTATCGCACCTAAGTACTATTCTGTATAATTATACCCTTTTAGTTGATATGATAGGGAATTCAGAATATCTAAAACTAGTTGTGTTTTAATACCTTACTTGTGTGTGATAATATATATGTATATCGATACCAGAGTTCTAGAGGGCAACAAATCGATTTTTTACAGTTTGGAGTTAAGGATGTAAAAAAGTTTAAAAAGGGTTCATTAAAGCTAGGGTTTGTTAAAGCTAAATAGATTGTAGTCTAATAATACTTAACATATTGGAAGTAATCATGAAACACATTATAGTGTGAAAAAAAAAAAAAAAAAACGTCTATTTCACTGAACTAGGTTTTAGTCAATTTTGCCCTCTTGAACTCGGGTATTGATATACAGGTGTGGCGCAATGAATAGATAACCTTATACCTATGGATAGGTGACACCATGATGGTTCAGAAAATAAAAAAATATGCCTAGTAAAAGTTTCACAGTTTTCGAGTTAATCGACATTTTTAGAAATTGTAAGAAAATGACACCCTGTGTCACTCTTTTTGGTGCCGAGATTGCAAACAAAGAAATTTTCTCAATTTGTTTTTTGGATAGTATTTTCGGTTATTTTCCACGCAACCCTTTGGAGACGCTCTCGTAACTGCTCCACAGTGGCGATGGGCTCTTTGTAGACCTTCTCTTTGAGACACCCCTAGTAGAAAAAGTCAAGCGAGTTGAGGTCAGGTGGCCGTAGTGGCCCCAAAATTGTCCGCAATCGCCCGATTCATCTTCGAGGATAAGTAGTGTCCAGGTATTCTCGAACGTTGCGGGCGTAATGGGCGGGGCAACCGTCGTGCTGCAACCACATTCTTCTTCTGTCTTCTAAGGAAACGTTTTCCAGCTAAGTAGGGAGATCCTTTCTCGAAAAATTCAAGTAACTTGCCTGTCAGCGTGGCCGGTAACTCGAATGGGACGATAGTGTTGCCGTTCAGGATACCAGTCCATAGATTTATTTTAAATTGATACTGGGATCCATCTTCTCTCACCACGTGAGGGTTTGTCAGTTGCCAACTTTGCATATTAAAATATTCATCCTTTTTGCATGTTGATTCGTCACTCCACAAGATTTTATTTAAAAAATCGGGATCTTCAATCATTTTCCTTAACATTCTTTCACAAAATGACTCTTGCAGGGTGGTCTCGTGGCAGCAAGTACTGAACACATTGGTAGTGATAAAGATAAAGGTTTTTTTTTTTTTAAATCCTGTGCACTGTTCGTGTCGATATCCCTGTGCGTCTTGCTATGACTCGCACTGACGTGGTCGGATCAGCTTCGATTTCTTCAAGTACAACTTCTTCGTGTCTTTGTGGCCTTTCGGTTCCCGTTCTAGACATCAGTTCCAGAAATTCGGCCTTCGATGTATGCATTATGCACTCAAATGAAAACTCGATAATCAGAATGACGAATGTTGGGGAATCTTTCCCGATAGACTGCTGCACTCACCGTAAATAAAATGCATTTGAGCATACTCCGCCGGAGTGTACAACTGCGGCATTGCAGTCAATGGGCAATACTAGGTCAGTAAATCCAAATCACTAGGCAAATCAAGTCCGAGGTCACAGCACAATATCGTTATACCAAATTAGAGGGTCCAAATCGTTAGGTAAAATCAAGTCCGAGATCACAGCACAAAATCGATGTTAAAGAGTCCAAATTCGCACGGGTGTAGTATTATAGCACACTGACGCGAGAAAGCCCTTAGCCCACATACCATATAACACCGTCCGTCACAATCACTAGGGTGCGTCACTCATTGCATGAGAGTAGGAGAGATTTACAGTCCTTGCCATTAGCTTATTGTCGCTGGCGCAGCAGGCAGGTACTCGGATTCCGAGAATTATTGTTCTCTACCTGGGAAAGGGGCCGCACGGCCATTACTGTAACTTTAATGGCATGACATAAGACATCCTAGCTAAAAATCGAACAATCGTTTCAACAAAGTGGCTTAACTAATTTTATCTATCGTTAAAATGGGTGGCTATACATTTTTTTTTGACCACGAGAGGTCAAACTTTTTTTTAAATATTGCAAAACATGAACTTTAAGCTAAATAGTTTTCTTTAAAAAAACTAAACTAGCAGTGTAAAAATAGTACCTTACATTCGAAATCACACCTATCCCAGACTACTAGCCAAAAAATAAATTGAGAAAATTCTTCATTTGCAATCTTTTCAATCAACTTTTTTACTATACTTAAATATGTGTATTTTAATATTTGCTTTTAAAATAGTAAATAGCGTACTTGAGACCAGACAATTTATTTTAGAAAATATTTTATGATTTTTATATAAAAGATTTTTAAAAGTTTATTCATATCATTACTTATTTATAAATATAAAATAATTTCACCAGCTGCGTATTAAAAATATATTTATTTATTAACAACTTCGTATGCTAAATTATTATGACTATGTAACGCAATCAAGTAAAAACATTCTTTATAATATAGACTGCTTCATTATCACACCCGCACAGAACTTTATTTTTATTACAGTCAATAGAGTTGATCGGTTTGTGGAGGTCGGACATCAGAGAAGTAACCTCCAAGTTAGCGCGGTCGTCATCGCTCATTAACCAGGGGTTGATGGTCGATTCGTTCAAAGAGACTGTGGCGTTCATTGTCGTGGTGATCTGTTTCGACATGGTAGAGGTGTTCCAGTGCCAAATTTCTCCACTGGCCGAGCAGGTGAAGAGCCGCTGGGGTTGGTCGGGGTGGAACTGTATCTCGGAGACAGCGGCAGAGTGGGCATTGAGCAGCGAAGCGGGGTACGTGTTGACTCGCAGGTCCCATACTGCCAAGGCCCCATTCTCACTTCCCGCCAGCACTAGGTGGCGCTGTGTGGGATGGTGTACCATGCTTGTTGCCGCTACTTGGTCGCCACTCAAGAGGAAGGTGCTGGCTGGGCTGTTACTGGGAGATCTTAAGTCCCATATCTTCATTTGTCCCCTCAGATTTCCTGTCAAAACCTTTAAAGGAGTGGATTGAAGGGGTTAAAAGAGAATACACCACTGTTCATGATCACTGTTTTTGGGAAAACCAATAGCGAAAAGACTTTGAGACCACCTGGCCGCAAACAGCCAAGTTGAAAATGACAGACTGCCCACGCAAACAAATGCCTAACACGACCGGCATCCGTCAACCAGACGAATAGACCTCTCCTAATCACCGCTGTTTGCTTGCTTGCTGTTTGCTTGCACTGACGTGCTAACAGCGTCATTACAGACATTCAATTGCGTTCTGAAAGCCAAGCTATTGTGAGCGGCTAAATTCATTTGCAGTATTGTCTACATATTAATCCCAGCTGTATATTTTAAGTATCTGTTATATTTAAACAAATTTTAGTTTCCAATAAAATCTAAATTTCAAATGTTAGTAAATACTTTCATACTTTTTCTCATACGTCTCTTGTGTTATTGTAGTAATATTGTGTAGTACTAAACCATTTTCTCTTGCATATTCACATTAAATTTTACTTTATGATATTGTTTTTTTAAATATTCTTTATTAGTTTTTAAATTGTTTGGCCGAAACAAGATTTTTAGCCAAAATTGAAACTGTATTTTGGCTTCTTTTCTAGTTTCGGCTTAACTTATTTAAAGAAGTTAAAAGTAACTTCAAAACGCCCAAAATCAGGCGTTGTTTAACCTTATGAGTCCATTAAAATAAGTGTTAAATAAAAGGCATAAATGTAATGTGAAAATTTGTTTATTTTTAATGGTTTTGGTTCATTGTTATGGAACTAACATCACTCACCAGCCGAATGCTGAAACAAACTTAAGCTCACTAGCCAAATATGCACCTGAGTATGAACGTAATCCGACATATCCTGACCGCAGGTTTCAGCTGAGCCAATTTTGTCCGAAACTTGTTTTACTGGCCAGTCACTACTTACTTTAATTTCGCATCTTTTAATATAGCAGATAGCAAAAAAAAAATAGGAAAATCTCGACTGCTGAACAAAGGAATGAAAATGCACAATGAATGCCCACGAACTTAACTTTCAAACTTTCTGATACCACGTTATTTACTTATGCACAATATATGTTTATAAATAAAATAAACCTTAGCAGGTTTCTCTAAACAATAAATAAAACATAGTTAATTAATCACTATGTACTAAAGTGTGCAATATAAAATGGAAACTTCATTGGTCCATTAGAATTAAATGTGATTTTATATACCTTCAAATTATTTCAATTGTACAGACGTTTCCAAAAACACTAGAAAATTTAAAAAGTGACATTCATTTCATTACTTTAAATCCACAATAAACAAAAAGTCACTTCCCATGGACAATTTAATCTAACTAGTCATAGAAAAATTGTTGACACACCAGGAATTGCTTGCAAGCAAATATTTATTTGGGAGTAAAAATTACCATAGTAGAATGTCATTTAAACATTGTTATTGTATCACAATTTGATAACTCTAAAAACAAATTTATCAATTTACAAATATGAACAGCTTAATTTGGTTTTAAGATGTTGACATTTAAAAAATGTGCATGAATTAAATGTAATGCTTTAAATAAAACTAATGTTTTACAAACCTCATTATGCTTAAGAAAGCAAACGCAGTGCAGGGAACAGCTATCAGCATTGTCAATAGTTCTAACCACTTGAGACTGGTGCGAAGTCAGAAAGTTCATTCTTCCGTCTTCCCCAACACTCACCACATCACCGTCCATTACAGCCAAAGCAGCACACGAACTCGGTGATCCATCACTGTGCAAATAGTTAAGTTCATTGTTAAGGGATATCTACTTCTAAGCTTTTAAGCAGAGGTTAAAAACAAACTTAAAGGTTAGGGGATGTCCCTTATTTTCCGACTTTGAAATTTTGGAACGCTCACTCTCCAATTTTGTTAGAATGACTCTAAAACATGCCTATACAAAATTTTGTTGAGATTGGAGCATTCTAACCCGTGCCGACTTGAGCACGAACTCGCCTGAAGAACAAGTCTGGACTTGCCACCCAGCACTAAGTCTTATTTATGTCACATCAATTACGCAGTGTTAGGAAACGCATATTTTTAATAGGAGAAGAAAGGTTATGAAATGATTAAATCTGCTTACAATAATTATACGCCTGCAATTCTTTCTGTTCATTGGAATGGTAAACTATTGCTTGCATTAAATGTTAGGGACCCAAAAGAAGAAAGACTACTTTTTGTTGTTACATTTGGGGACAGTGAGCAGCTCATCGTGGTTCCAAAATTACAGAATTCTTCTGCCAAAGAGCAAGTGAATGGTGTTCGGAATGCATATTGGAGTATTGAGGAAAAAGTACAAATTATCTGCTATGCACAACTGCATCAAACACTACGTTTTAATGGAGCATGTCTTATTTGAACAAAAATTGGACTGGAAATTGTTATTTTTTCCGTCTCGTCAAAATTTGTTTTTGAGTAAATCAGACCCAATGGAAAATATTTAGGGGGTGAGCATAAAAAAAATCACAAAAATATTTATTTTTCCAAAAAGAGGGACAACCTGTTAAAGGTATAACAAGGTATTTTTAAAAAAGGACTTACTCAAAATGGTGCAAGTTATCCCATGTTATAGTTTCCTTGAATGGTGCAGACTTCTCATAATTGCTGAGGGTAAGTAATTTCACAAACCCATTTGAAGACGATGTCACAATGTTTAACTTATCAATAAACTTAAGTTCCGTAACATCACCTTCGAATTCGAATTTGTTGACAACTTTTGGATACTCTGCACTTTCCTCTTCAAAATTAGACTCGAAAGACCATAACTTTATATAATTTATGTCATTATCCCAACTGCCGGTCAAGAATGAATTTGACTCAGTATATTCTTCCGGTATCCATCTTACTCGGTTAACTTTCTCGGAGACGAAAGTTCCTTGTATATCAGGAGACATTTCTGTACGAAAATATCTTTCCAACATTAAATTATAACATCAATTATTTAAAAACATTTGCATAGGTTACCGTACAAACTATATTCTTGGTTACCGCGTTAAAACCCACGACCCGCGCTGTCAAAAATGCTGACGATTACCAACAATAGAAATGAAAAATGAAGCCAAGTTCACCACTCTAACAGCGTAAAAAAACTTGCCATAATAAATTTTATTATTGTTTATTGGCAATAATAACACAATTTTTATAAAAATTTAAGCCTACAATTTTTTTTGTGTAAAAGCTTAAGTTTTTTTTTCATCAATTAACTATACTTGTATATATCAGCTATTTTAATTCTCACACGATTTTGCACCATTGTAATTTATAACTCCCAGCGATATGAAGTTTTTGTTTTTTTTAATAACGTTCAAATGAAACAATTATATTACAGATGATATTGTTATTTTTCTGAGAAATCAAAAAAGAAAATATAAATGATGTATTTCCCTATTTCTTACTTTCTTTATATTTAAATGTTTGATCTTGGATATAAGAGCAGGTACAGTAAAACACCAATTTTAATATTCCGACAACAGACGTTATCGTGATATTAAAATATCCAGAAAATTGGTTTGACCATTAAATTAAGGTAATGTTTTGGAATAAAATACAAAACTTATTCTAAGACGACTTTTTTATTGCTTTTGAAATAATACAACGAATTGGAATCACATTAAAAATTGATTAAAAAGAGCTGCTAGCTGGCGCACCACCAGTGCTCTTTTTGTTTGTTGTTATAACATCCCTTTTATTTTTTATTTCCTGATAACGATGCGGATATTTGGCAACCCGGATAGTCATCAGTCATCCCAGTCGGGATGAATGATTGTGCAACGTATGATGTCAATATCAATATCAATAACTGTAAGAAAGAACTGAAAGATTTAAAAATGTAAGCAAAAATAGGTGATGTCAATTGAAGAGTGTATGCTTATAATGCCGTGTTTATTGCTATAAACAATGAAGACCGGTGGTTGTATTCTGAATCTTTTCTACCCCCTAGAGAGTGATTAATTTGAAGTTTTTTTATTTTTGAATGTGACAACACTTTGCTTTTTAAACTGCTTTAAAAACGGCACTCCTGGGGTGATATTCCAAACGCTCTCGCGGCTATAGAAAATACTTTAATATCGCGTATTTTATATGTAAATACTAAAAGTGTTTTCTACGGTCGCGAGAGCAGTTCAGAATAATTCACCGCTGGAATGCAATTATGAATCTTCACACGTGAAATCAAGCATGATGATTTTCATTCAGAACATTATTGCGACCTTAAGCATTACCCAGAACAATTTATTAGGTTGAATTTACTAAACCGTATTATTTTTATTTCCATCTTTGAAACTGAAAATTATATGAAACAAAGTGTCGTCAATTAATCACTCTCTAGGGGGAAGAGAAGATTTAGAATACCACCACTACTATTCTTGGTGACCAAGTGTACGATTATAAAAAAAAATATTTTCTAATGAATGTTGATAAATCGAAAGTGATGATTTTTGAAAACGATGAAAGTACAAGTAAATGTGAAATCAGTATGAACGGGGATATTCTGAATCAGTTAGAAGAATTTTTGTATCTGGGAAGTATGTTTACAAGGGAAAAGACTAAGAATGATATTTAAAGGAGGGTGAGTACTAGGAACAGGGTGAATGGTGCACTTTTTTGTTTTATTTTTATTAATGTAAAAAATGGATGACAAAATAAATAATAACATTACAAATATTTTGTGCATTCATAATTAATAATAATGTTTCTACTTCTCTAATAGAGTAAAAACACGTGTTTAGAGAGGGAAGGGAGTTCGTTTTACATTTATTTTTATTTATGTATAGATATATGTATTATACTTTATTTACATTTCATTTTTACTACCTAAAACAGATTCCTTAAAATTAGATCTAATATTCTAAAAGATACACAACTTTCTACTGTATGTAGTTCAGGATAGAATCTCGTGTGTTTTTTAAATTTAGACTTTGATGTTTTAATATTTTCTTTCGATCTAAAGATTTCTAGAAGATTATTAATGTTTTTTTTTCCAACTCAGAAATAATGATTTAAAACTGCAGTTGTATTTAATTTGTATAACGTTGAATTTTGTGGAGATCTAGAGTTTCAAAACTTTTGTAAATTAGTGTTTTTTTTTCTAAAATTTTGTAGAATAGATACTTTTTTAAGATGTCATCGATTGAGGGTATATCTAGTTCTTTAAAAAATAAATTTGAAGAGTAAGTTCTAGGCTTCTTTAATATAATGTTAGCGATGATTTTTTGGGCAACCAAAAGTGGACGTAAATTTGTCTTGTAAGCTCTTCCCCAGCCTATGATTCTATATTGCAGAATAGACTGTATGATTGCGTAGTACACAGTTTATATATTTTTTGGAGAGAGAATTTTTCTTAATCCAACAAATATTTAATCTACCTTGGCAAAAAAAAGTTTGTCGCAGGAGGCATAACTAGCAGTTCACAATGGAGTTATGGTACCGACCATTGTGTGGGAGCAAATCATAGAATTGGAAAAACAATGATGAAAGTACGCTGAACTATGTCGAAATGCAATATCTTAAGCGAATGTGTGGTAAAACGATGTATGATAGGTTCACAAATTTCGAGATCCGTGCATTATGTAAGGCTGAGACTAGCATTATTGACAAAATCAGGAAAGGAGCGCTTCGTTGGTTTGGACATCTAGAACGAATGGACAGCGGAAGAACGGCTAAAAATATTTACGATGCGAATTTTGATGGGTGCAGAAAACGAGGAAGACCGAGAAAGCCATGGCACGATGAAATGCAATAAAAATAAAGGAAATATCAGTGGCCTTTACACTTCTGAACGGGTTTATTTATAATTCCAACATTTTGGAGCGTATAAAATTACATGTACCGAACAACTATTTAAAAGCTAGACAAAACAGACCATTTTTTTTACCCGAATGCAGGACAAATTTACCGCTGATGTGATGATAACCGCCTGTGGGGAAGATGATTGGTCTGTTGAACAGCCTACCGAGAGAGGTGGATCTTTACCATTCTGGGATTACCAGTTTTAGACTCTTCCTTTCATACAATTTATCATAATGTATATATTGACTTATTCGTCTTTGTTTACTAATGTTTTTATGGACTATAATATATTATGCCGTGCCTTAATAATATATCATGCATTTTTTTTAAAAACATGTTTTTGTAAATACCTAATCATATAGTCATGCTGTGTTGTACATTAAAATAAAACAAATAAATCATCACTGGAATTGTGCCTCTTGCCCTTGTGTAATGTGAAACAAATACGAATGTAAAATCATTTTTAATGCATAAAGCAGGTATTTTATTTTAATGAAAAACAGTCATTAATTTTTAGTACCTAAACTTGCAATATTGTAATAACAATGTTCTGAAATGCACAAGTGATAATAATTTAAAATGCATATTTGATAGATTTTAACAATTAGATCACTGCGTGGAGCATTTATCTTGGTGGGATTTAATCCATTCGGTTATAGATGCTTTGTGGTAATTTCGTGCGAATTTAACGGAATAAGGATCCTTAATATTTGCTGACATCAAATCCAAATGGTGAGCACCTTCTGGGATAATAATTGCCGGTGTAGTTTCACTGTAATTTTTTAATATTCCTCCACTGGTCCATGGGTCTAGTAAGCCGTTACTGAAAACTATGTTTGAAGCGAACTCTATTTTATGCCCTCCATATTGCTGTTCTGCCAGGGAGTACTTGGGTGTAACACCCCATCTCTTTTCACACTTCTTAGTGAACAACTCTTCATCCCATGGAGCAGGTTCGAAAATGTCGTTTATCCCCGTTGTACACATGGGCATCACCATTTCGGTACAAGACTGAAAAGTAAAGTTAAAATGTCTAGATTTAAAAAAATACACACTGCGCCAAAAACGTACCTAGTACTGGAGTGTATTATGTTAACAAATTAATGGTAAATAAGATTTTTTTATTTACTAATTTTTTTTTTGGATATTGGATTCCTGGAGATGGGTAAAAAATTCGTCATCTTACTTACTTGGTAATCCCAACCTTGGTCTCCTAAATCAGGATTATAGGTACTATCAGCAACATCAATACATTTGTTTTTTCCAGTATAATTTGTGTACACATTTACAGCCGTGAACAGGGCCTGGAATTTATAGTTAATTTGAAAACATACATCTAAAAAATCACCAAAATATTTGTATGGGATGATATACGAAGAATCAGAATATGTTTTTGTGAAAAATTAGATTTTTTTTTTAATAAGTAGGTATAAAAAGTAGTTCGTACACCCATTTAAAGTTTTTTACCTTTAATTTACTATGTCAACCTAGTCGCCTTGATTAATCCTGGGACCTCTGCATGACAGCCAGAGGCCATTGCAACACGAGGCGGACAGTATTCTTTAGATTTTAAATAGTAATATTTCATTTATTAAATAAATTTTTTTTTCGAGATATTTAAATGAATAACATATATTATTTAAACGCATGTATTTACAAACTACGATAGAAATAAAAGAAGTGCTTTAAAAAGTCGTCCTCGTGAAGGTACCACATTAAAAAATATTACCCTGCGAAAGTACCGACGTGATATAACAAGGATCACATGAATTCAATATTTTAAACGTATGATTCTATTTTATAAAAGACCTTTTCATGTTTGCTGAACTGTTATGTTTTTATTAGATTTTAAAAAATATACAGTAACAATGATATACTTAAATACTTTCGTAGATATATAGTTACCTTATACAAAATATTTATAGGTGCTATTTGTGGATCATCAAGTTTACAACTAGGACAACCGTATTTTGTTTTGATCGAGCAATCAAGAGCAATTTTACAATTTGAAATATGACTTACTTTTAGCAACGGTTTTCCAGTGAGGCTTTCGTTACTTATATGACGGCAGAACTCCTTCACGGGGTGTGCAGGAAGGGGCGCCATAAAGCTACTGGCGTAAGGATAGTTGACCATGGCTAAAGTCGTGTAAAGTGAGCTCATGTAATCCACCAGACCTTGGGTTTCATTGTCTGCCTTCATTTCTTTACATAACTTCCACTCCTTAGAGAACCAAGACCTACCTTCGGAATCCTTTGCAATATTCCTACAAAATCATTCAAAATATAATGAATTACATATCAGTTTTACATGTGGATCAATAATAATTACACTGGACTTGATTAAATTAAAAAGCTGACCCCTAATATTTTTGTTAGTACCTAAAATACTTATACATAAATATTTACTCATACAGTATTACACTTTAACTAACCGATTTGCCAACCCACTCAAACTATGTACAATTCTTTAATGTTACAATGTCTCTCGATGGTGTGAATAGTTCTGACAACTTGTGTAATGTGTGTAGTGAAGTGACTTTCAAGCCTCAAATAATAAACATAACCCCGTAATTAAAGAATACAATTCATATTTATTTTTTCAATTATGGGGTAATGTGTCGTTATTAGAAATATCATTTTAAAAGCCTCGGTAAAGTGAAAATTCTAAATAATATGTAAAATTTAGAACCTTTTCAAAACAAACAAAATGACTTTTATTGTTTTGTTAAAGTTATAAATTTAAAAAAAAACTAAGATTCTCGTTATGAAAACATGAAATTTTCAGTAACTCTTTTATTCGTAGGTATTCTTTCAACCTATATAATCTTATGGTTTACCTGAGAGCTTTCCATGATTTCGCAATATTTTTGGCACATTTTGCATCCTCGGAGGCAAAAGCATTTGACGCTATTCTATAGAATGCATCACACGGTACCATTCCTTTAAACTGGAGAATGGGAGCTGATGCTGCAATGGCTCCGGCTACTATGTGAGGATACTTCATTCTGAAGTAAGCCGCCAGCATCCCGCCGTAAGATCCTGAAAACTTACGCTAGTTGTATCCTTTACATTTCTATTTTTTATTTACTTTCAGTGCTTCACAGAACCTAAAGATGCTGTTTTATATTTGTGAAGTTATTTAAAATGCATAACCGAAATTCTGTATGCTCCAGTGTAAATTATGTTAGCTTTGTGGGAAAAAACAAAATAATAAAAAAACAGAAAATAAAATGCAGGTAAAATGTAAGGAAATATAAAATAAATGAATTGACGCAAAGCTAAAAATATTCTAGTGATTTTAGATTTTCAGTGTCTTTCAGATACTGTGATAAACAACATACCGCTTAATAACCTGAGAAACATTATAAAGTATTTGCTTTCGCCTTTATTTTCGGTTTTTTGTCATTTTAACAAAAATAATAGCATTAAAAAAATTATCGGTTTATATGTTTTATTTGGAAGTGATCGAAGCAAAACATTGCCCATTTAGACGTATTGCCGTTCACCGTACTTAGTTCACTTTCCTATAAAATTACCTCCAAAGGCGATGACAGCATTATTTTTCGTATTATCTCTTTGTAAATGATAAACAAGGTCTGCGTAATCTGCCAAAGCTTGAGTCGATGTCAGGTAGCCAGTGTGTTCAGGAGTAGAAAACGACTTATTGCCGAAAGGCATGGATTCTCCGTAATATCTGTCAAAAATACAATAATTGTTATGCGAGCCAATCTTTCTAAACAAATTCTTGAAAGACGATCTCTGCAGCAGAGTATACCAATCATTTTGTCGGAAACGATGACATAGTTTTAAGAAAACGTTCCTAAGACACTAGGAATTGTGTTACATAGGCGAATATAGCATTTTATTAGTAACTACACATGTAAATAGGGAAATATCGCATTTTTTACACATTTAAATTAATAAGGGTCTATGAAATATTGTCGAGTAAAAAATTTCTTTTTGCTATTTCTCAGTAGCACAAAAAATATTGTTTAATTTATAATTTTGGATTCCCACGAAAACAGTTCATTGTATTGGCCGCGCCCCTAAAACTTCACGATTCGTGTAAATTTCGAACTTTTTTGTGACCGTTTATTTAATTTAAAGAAACAAACAGTCGACAATGATAAAGTAAGATTTAAAAAAATACAGTTTGAAGACAGACTAGCAAAGTTTCTAATTAAGAATCATACATATTATTAAATTGTGTTACAACAAAAGGGTGTGTTTATGTGTATTTGTATGAGAGTAAGTGTAGATGTGTGTTTACGTGTATTAGTGTAGGAGTAAGTGTTCAGGTGTGTGTAAATATGAGCATCATTAAATAGTAAGTGAAATCGTCTCGCAGCCAGAAATAATGAGTCTTAATTTATTTTTAAATAAATTAAGGGGCATGTGAAATATATCAATAGATGAAAAAAAAGCATTATAGTTAGAGTCAGAAAGATAGAGGAAATAGTGTTGTGCATAGTTAGTGCTACAGACTGGCAGATGGAACAAATACTTATTTCTTATTTAAATTAAAATAGAACATCGTCACAAATCTTGGCGTCAGAATTATCAAGCCAAACATGTCGCTTTTTTGTAGGGGCATATTT
Organism: Micrasema longulum; assembly: GCF_059751315.1. Lineage (NCBI taxonomy): Eukaryota > Metazoa > Arthropoda > Insecta > Trichoptera > Brachycentridae > Micrasema > Micrasema longulum. The sequence goes on from NW_028277921.1 coordinate 1,713,261, forward strand.
TTGCATAATTCATTTTTTCCGAAATCTCCATATTGATTATGAAAATACAATTATTTTTTCCAAATCCATTTCATATATTTTTTTGGTATTCGTAGTATGTTATATTTCCTTATTGTTATGATTACTATACATACACGATTTATTGATATGCCAACATAGTTGGTAGGTATAGGGCTTTCTGCTTATGTATGCCTTGACTTCCCAATTCGTTTTTCACAAAGGTTTTTCATGTCTCTTGAAATATCTATAAATCTGAATAAACTTCGGAGAGGGCTGATCTGCAGTACTAAACGTGTAAGCAAATATTTGGACATACTCAGAATATAGTTAACTACTTCATGCACCAAACCTCATATTTTTTAAATATATGTTTTTGGATCAGAGAGCAATATAAGTAAGTCTCCTAAAATTTATTAATTTATCAACAATAATATATTTATATAATTTAAAAAAAAATAAAATGTTTAAACAATACACTTGTGTACAACTACCATAAATTATATTTTCCACGTAACTATAAATAAACCATACCTTTTAAGAAAAGTTTGTACACCTACTTCCCAGACTAACGATCTCGCAACTGAGATGAAAAGAAGTACCTTATTCATTTTAGATTAACTTGACATTAATATTTTTCATACTGACACATACTATGTTTCATGAATTCTTACCTATGTTCTGCAAAAACAATAAGGGCTTTGAATTCTGACGCTATTTCCCAAACAAATCCACTGTATTCCGCGAATAATTCAATTGATCCCTGAAAATATATCACATTAATTTAATATACGAGTACGTTTTGTGTCTTCATGTTGAAATGATTTTTGTCCCAAAATTTGTTGTATAACTCCTAGGAATAAAATATGCGTACATATAAGAGTATAATTATTATGTACCGGTGTATGGTGTATTCCGTTTTGAAAGAAAAAAATCAAGGCCTTACTCATAAACTTGGTATAAAGTTACGCCTAGGCATACTGGTAGAATACGGATGGGAGTACCATTCTTATTCTACCACTAGAATAAGGATGTTATTCCCACCTTTATTATATCACTACGCCTAGGCGTAACTTATACCAGATTTATAAGTAATATCTACGGATACATAAAATTGTGAGAAATTTGAATGCTGAAGTCGGCCGAAAAAAAAGGTTTCAGATTCAATATTATTTGCATATTCAAATATTTTATTGATCAAACTATAAATTTGATACAAATTCAAATATTTTTTTGGTTCCGATTCATTTTAAAAAGGGTTTTTTTTCATATTTTTCATACATTATATTAAATGTTTAAAAAAAATATAATTACGCATAAATTTTCGATGTTATTTTTTTCTACAAATTTTTTTTGTTCTTTTTACAATATACAGAAGAGGTAAAACAGAGTATTAAAAAAATTAAGGATAAAAATAAAGGACATAGCAATGAAATACATAATGATATTAGGTAATAATTTGACGAACTCATAGGTATTTTTTCTTTAAAATATGCAAAGCTTGTTTTTTCCATACGTTTTTTTCTTTTCTTTTTCTTATACAATGCGAAAAAAAAAATAGCAATTTATAGGTACAATGTAGTTTTACTTCCGAGTGCAATTATTTTAACAAAATGCTGATTTTCAATAAATACAATAAAATTACTCGTATGCTTACTTCGTTTCCTGTATAAAAGAATATCGGTCCATTTTGTTCATCCCAGAACGAATCATTATACAAATAGCGAATTTTAAACGTCCCATTTGATGCAAAGCTGAAATGGTCTAACGGAACTTCAAATTGTAAAATCTTGTAATGTCTCTTTTCCGGTATTCTGAGATCTTCGTCGCAAGTGATATAATAAATACATAACAATAATACCACAAACAGTTTCCACATAATGGAGGCGATATTTTTACTACCTACAAAACGTTGAGACGCCAGCGCACTAACTCTGAAACTGAAAAATATACATGTTTCAGTGCAGTGAATACTAGTTACTGGTTCCCGCGTGAGCGCCGACAATTTGCCATTTTGTGACAACTCGAGCAAAAAAGAAGAATAAATCATTTAGTCGTTTAAATCATAATTCTGATTTGAAATGTTCCTTTATGCGCGGGTTCTACAAAGATGGCGTGTTTACCAGACAAACAATCGCCAGTATAGACTTTTATCTCTTTAAACAAGATGTGGAATGACCTGTTGAGATGCAAATGACTGATCTAATAAAGGTTAACGGCGACCCCATAGTGTAATGGTTAAGACGCTTGATTCACCCACGGAAGGTTCCAGGTTCGATTCTCGGTGAGACACGAAAATAAAATAGTTTTTTTTTTCTCAAGAATTGTAATTGGGACTTCTGGTCTGTTGTGGTGTCAAATAAGTATACAAATATAATATATCCGGTAACTTATGTAACTACTTCATAATAATATAATGTATGTACCTCATTGAGGCGTTCGAAATATGGTCCCTCAACCTGCGGCTAATTGGCATATGTTTAATAGAACAGACTTTAGTCTGCTGCGAGCAGTCCCCGTCCACTTTTTAACTTTCATTTCCTCGCAATTACTAAAATGCCCATATGTATGCTAAGATACTGCACAAATCGATCTAGAAAAGCGATGGTTCAACCTTTCACCGGTAAGTTATGTTATTATCTTACTCAATACTCGTTTAAAATAGCTATTATAATGTCCAAAAACTTCTAATGAATATTTTACCTGTACTTGTTATTCGTGAGTTATCTCCTGTCTCTGTCCTGCTCAGTTAGTCGGGTGTATAGTGAAACGATAAAGAAAGATGACGCGTATGCGGAAGGGAGTGACATACTGAACTTACAGTAGACCGATGTAAACAGTCCGTGATTTTTACTATACTACGTGTTTTGCTTGCCAAAGTCAAAGTGATATGATGTGACGACACTTGCTCCCTCCGCTGGTCATTCCCTTTCCTTTAGGGACGACTTTTTAGCTCGGATTAGTATAGAGTGTCATCACTACAATGATGTACCTACATAATGTGGGCACATGACTGGCCAATAATACGAACACAGTAGGTAATACAGTATGTATGCAAATCAAAACGAATGGATGTTTTATTAGTATGTAGTACGCGTTCAGATTAATTTGTCCCACAAATACACACAAATAAGTACGCGTTCATATATTATCATGTTGTCATTCGAAATTTGATACGATAATTTGAGAGCGTGCGGCATCAAACAAAAAGCAACTATGAATATACAAAGAAACCTCTTTTTACACGGGGGATACTTTTCACTAGTACCGTGTAATAAAAAGTACCTATACTAAAAAAGAACAGTACTGGAAAGGTTTCTTTGTAAAAAAATCAATCCGGGATAAAAAAAAAACAACTTGTTTACTTTTTTTTATAACTTGATTTATTTCTCAAATACACCTAACATGACATCAAAATATTTTTTAAAATCGCAAAAAAATGTTCGGACCAACTCTCGACCATATTTATACGTATTCATATCCGTCCCACTTCCTATTTCCTAGCCATTCCAAGTAACAATAATAGGGAAATATCACATACTACGAATACTGATAAAAATATATGAAATGGATTTAGAATAATTTATTGTATTTTCAAAATCAATGCGGGTATTGTGTAGAATTTAAAAAAAATAAATATATATTTTTTTTAATAAGTCTCTAGAAAAACGCGACATGGACCTTGATAGTTGTGACGTCAAGATTCGTGACAATGTTCTTAACAAATTTGAATGGTCAGAAACAAATACATAGATAGTCGATTTTCCTAAAAGTAAATTGGGAATTTCGTGTAAGATTATTTAGTTGACAATACTTTCAGCGATACATTAAAACTTAAACTATCCGGATTAATGAGTGCCAGACGTTATACCGATATGCAGAAATCCGAATAATTGGATTTACCATTAAATTGAGGCAATAGTTTGAAAGAAGACGCAACATTTACTCTACGATCACTTTTCTATTGCTTTTGAAATAATACAGCAAATTGGAATCAGATTTAAAACTTACTTAAACATATCCAGCAAAGTTAATTACTTTAAATGATTACTCGTTTACGAGCAGCGGGGTCCTTATTTCGAGGTTTTTTTTCCTGATAGCGATGCGGATATTTGGCAATCCGGATGACAGGAGTTCGGAGAAACGGAATTCTACGTTACCTATATCAAAATTTCACATTATTATTTTGATTTTCGTTTTTAAAATTTGATATGACTTGATGTTTTTTTTATTTTTTTTATTGGTGTACACGGGATGTTTTCACGTTCAAAATTATAATGAAAGCGTCTTGTAAAAAGATACTTTAAGTTTTTTTAATACGAAATAATATGAAATTTCGGACAAAAATAACTAATTTTTCTTTAATGAGAAATTCAAATCGACTACCAATGTAAGTACTCATTTTATACAGTTTTCTTTTGTTCATCGCTAAATTTCGATAGCTGAATTTGAATCTAAGGAAATCAAGAGAGTGAGAAAACAGTCTCATAATTTATTATTCTTCTCTCCTTTAATCTTTTGACTGTAAAAATTATTAAATGTAAAGAACTACAGGGGAAAAAATGGCTTACGTATTTCAAGAGTCTTTGAAAAACCTGATTTTCAATTCCGTGAGATACTTGACCTGTAGCCAAGTAAAAATTACCCTGTTGCTTTTTTCTAAAGTGTTTCACTCACAGTAAATTTGAAGTTAGGTAGGATACATTGATTAGTTCCAAGCATAGTTCAGTTAGAAACTTTTCAAACAATTTCCTTTGCTCATTATTTCCTTAAGTTAACTTTATAATACATCAATCATGATTTTTATTTAAAAATCTCTTAGGGATAGAATCTAGTATTTTTGTATTCGGGCGGATGAAAAATACAGTTCTGTGAGAGAAATAGAACCAGAACACCGAACGAGTGATTTCGACTATTGTGATGGCTACTTTCACGTAAAAATCCGGGAAATGAAAATTTAGTGGAGATAAATTCACCTCGTTGAGTATGTTTGTAATTTTTAAAGCGTGTCGATGAATACTCAAAAATGTAATAAAAAAAAAAATGAACTCAAAGCGTCCTACGTGAATTTTCGTAACCGTATTATATAATGGGAATGGTAAAATTACCCAAAAATAAAATGTGACATGTAAACTAAAGGGTAAGTTATGGGTAATAATAATGCAATATATATTTGTGATTGTTACAACGTTATCATTGTACCTATATATTTTAATTGTTTTTTTATCACGTTGACCCCGAGTGATAGCATATCTTCATCGTTCACACGAATAGTTTACACTGAAATATTATGTTGACTTGTACTTATTATTGATTAAGGTAAATCTCTGTTCTCTATGTATAATATTTGATTTAACTTAAATTACATGTTATCAATAACCAATTTTAAAAATATATAAAACGTAAATAAAAAGTACATATCTATTCCATTCGTCGTAGATAAGATTTTTTAATATAGGTATTTCCATTTTTATAATTAACCAAAATATTTTTATTTTAGGGAGATTATTAATTAGTTGTAATGAGCTTATTGATAGAAACGGTATTCAAGTTGTGGTAGAGCGTGGTTCGAGCCTCGGATCTCTGATTCGTGAGTCCGTGACACTACAGCGGGATCATACCCCGTTTCAATGAATATGATCAGTCAACAACTATCCGATAATTTTATTTTTTGCACTTCGTAATATACTGTTACTATAACATGCGTTTATGTTAAAAATCCAAGAGGCAATAGTCCATATAAAGATGTAATCATTTATTTAATTTTAGATTCTATGTTTATTTTTTTCTATTTTTTATGCATTTTATTGTCTATGTGTTGTTAATATAATTTTCAAATTATTTTTTATGAAGAATAAATAACAAACGCTCACTGAGAACTCCATACAAGAATACAATCCGTCGACTCGTATATTATGTATTTTTATTATAAATATTGTAATTACTCAACATTTTTATTATATAATAATGTACTTACTAAATCCGCTATCCGCATTATGAAAAAATAACAACTTGGGGTAAATGCACAAAATAATAATATTTTTTTTACTATAGTTGTAAAGCTCTTGTCTCTTAACGCTGTCCAGGGATGATATTCCACACGTTCTCGCGGCCGTAGAAAAAGCTTTTATCTCGCGTATTAACATACAAAACACGCGAGATAAAAGTGTTTTCTACGGGCGCGAGAGCGGTTCAGAATAGCACCGCAGGCAGGGGTGAAGTTATGAATTCCCTAGAGCGGGATAGAAAAGATTTACAATCGATCCTAATTTGGGGATATTTATTTTTTTCATGCGACTAATTTTTACTTCATATATGGCCACACTGATGATTAAACGTCAAAATATATGAACACATGAAATCAAACATGAAGAGTTTTATTTAGAACATTTTTGTGACCTTAAACATTACCTAAAACACTTTATTAGGTTAAATTGACCAAACCGTAATAGTTTTATTTTCGTTTTTGAAGCAGTTTTATCATCAGTGTGGCCATTATATGAAAAAAAGTGTCGTTACATTAAAAAAATAAAAATCTTCAAAAAAAAGATTCAAAATTGAAATCAAATTAAAAATCCTGAAGAAGAAAATTGAGCGGGGATAGGTCGGTTCCATGGTGTAGTGGGCTCGCGTACTCGCCTAACATGCCAAAAGTCCCGGGTTCGATTCCTAGCAAGTTTGACGTGATATATTGGATTTAAAGATGGTTTAATAATGGTTTTTATAATAATGGTTGAAAGACTGATCACTTTACGATCACCCACTCTACACTCTACAAAGCATCATGTTCACGACGTCCTAGGCTGGTATTCCGAACGCATTTACAGCGCATTTTTACTTACTAAATACACGCTATACCGCGCTACAAATGCGTTTAGAATACCAGCCCTGGACGTTCGCTGCTAACTGTTCATCGACAGTTCGTGTCGGAACTACAGAACGCGGACCTGATTTAGGGGGATACACAGGAGCTGGCAGCCGACAGAAATACCTAGAGGCTTTTTGTGGACACCGTATACTTTAACTAGGGAGCGGACATGGAATAATGATTGATTTTTAAGTATCATCATTAATACTATTCTTCTCATCAGATCTGGTGTTGCTGTTTTAAACAAATAATACACCATGTAAATGTCAACAATTTACTATGGGTACCCATGGAGTTTTCAAAATTCATGATATCTAGTGTAAAATACTTTTCGATGGGGGGGGGGGGAATGTGATAAGGGGGGTTCGACCCCCCCCCCCTCTTTTAGACGTCATTGTGACCACACTAATACGAACATCTAAAACAATCACAAAATGGACGGAGCTTGAATAGTTGCGGCCTTTTGTTCACTTCAGCGAAAAACTTGTCGTACCCGCGGTCGCTATAACAAAATACGGGTGTATTAGTATATCTGACACTGACACATGCAATGAGAGGTTTCTGGAGTTTTCCAGCTTCCCGTTTGGCGCGCTTTCCCTGTTCCCCCAAAGCTGTCCGAAACTTCGTCTCTCGCGGTCGCCGGTTACCGCCGCACATTTCTGCGCGCCCGGGATTCGATGTAATTCGATGTTTCTGTTCAGAGTCGTTTCGCGAAAAAACATAGCTTCAAAATCATGGTTCCCCTCCCTTTTGACGTTACATATTTTAATCAAAGGTAAAACCAAATTATTTTTAAAATTAGTATAACTATCTTAATATTTGAAATGATTATATCATTTTTATCCCCTTTAATGAGACAAGCGCTCGATGTGAAATGATTTAACTGTATTATTACGTATTTTTACAATTCTAACTATTACTGAATGGGTTGAACTATTCTTTGAGGTTGAAAATAATGTTATTCTTAGAATCACCAATGATTAAAACAAGAATGAATTTTTATTTTCAATAAATATTTTATAAAATTTATTTTGCGTTGCTGTTTTATTTTAAAACTTTATCAAATGAATAACTGTGAGACCATATTGACTTTATTGGTTAGAATAATTTTGATTGTATTTTTTTTGGAAACAAAAATTACATTGCCTATTTGAATTAATATTTTTAAGTAATATAGTGTGTAGTGAAATACTACATTGCAAAAAGAAATTTTGTTTTATTTGTTCAGCTAACAAATATTTTTGTGGCTTTGTCGCAAAAATGGGGTAATAAAATAATATAGAATCGATTTCACACATTGCCTAAATTTGTTTTTTTTATCTGATTTTGAATATACCATCATATATATATAAAATATATATATATATATATATATAAAGTATATATAATAAATATATATATATATATATTATATATATATGATGGTTTATATATATATATATATATATATTTTATATATATATGATGGTATCTCAAAAAATTATATGCGTGTACTTGAGGAAATATATAAACATGATTCATGCGTTAAGTTGATTTTTTCAATTTGTCGGGATAAACTGATATTCTTTATTTTTTACAAAGGGTGAGTGCTATAGTAATCGGACATGCTACCTATAGTAATTGGACACTTAATCTAATGGTCAAAAATAAGTAAACGTAAGAATAAATTCTTAATATACACTTTTTTGTGTTCTTTACTAAAATGAACGCATTCAATTTATTTAATTTTTACTATTAGGTTTAGCATGTCCAATTACGAAAGTACTCACCCTAGTTTCATTCGTAAGGAGAATGAATGTTTTTTTTTTGTTTTGAAGCTTTTAAGTAAATATTCTATCAAAAATACAAGTCTTTGATATTTGTACGCATCTTTTAAAATAAAACCTAAACATTGTGTTATTAGGTAGGTGCCTATTTGATCAAATAAAATATGAATAATTCATAAATTTGTTGAGCTGAAAAAGTCTGAATCGGATTAGCATTTTTTTAAATTTTTATTTGAAATTTTGTAAAGAACTAAGTGTACAATGTAGGTAATAAAATAAAAAAAACATGTCGGATATTTTTAAATACTATTTAATGCCGCAGAATTCAAAACTGTTTTTTTCCAATCTGGTCGATATAGATCGACAAACGAAAATATAAAAAGTTAACTACAAATTCATGTCAAAAGCCCTGTACTAGATTTTGGGTTCCGGGTTGAATTTCCAGCGTGGTGAAAATCACTTTAGTTTACATTTTCCAACAATAACTTGTACTCTGAGCTATTTTTAGAGATGCGCTAAATTTACTAACAGACGGCATTATCATAAATGGACAAATTATAAACAAAATCCGATACGCGGTTGATACTGTCCTTCTAGCAGATAGTATGGAAAGTCTGCCGCTACGAGACAAAGTTCACACGGCTAGTTTGAATGAAGGGCTAGAAATGAATATTTCCAAGACTAAATGTATGGTTATTCAGAAAAGTTCAAACTTTCCCAATTACTTTAAAACTTGGAGCGCAGGTTATTGAGCAAATCCACCAATATAAATATTTGGGAAGCTGGCTGAATGATAAACGGGATCACTCACAAAATATCAACGTCAGAATAGAGGTAGAACGAGACTGCTTTTTCAGGATGCGTGACCTTCTTTGCAGTAAAGACTTTTATTTAGACCTCCGAATGCGCATCGTACGATGTTACGTTTCCTCAGTACTTTTTTACGGCGTCGAAACATGGACACTCACCCAAAGCACTTCAAAAAAGATCGAAGCCTTTAAAATGTGGTGCTACAGGAGGATGTTAAAAATCTCCTGGGTGGACAGAGTCCGAAACGATGACGTTCTCCGACGGATGGAAAAAGATAAAGAGGTACTAAAGACCATAAAGAAAAGAAAACTTGAGTACTTTGGGCATATGATGAGAGGCAAAAAATATAACATTTTACAAGACATTCTAGAGGGAAGGGTTGAAGGAAGACGCAGTGCGGGTAGAAGGCGCATCTCTCCGTTAAAGAACTTGCGTGACTGGTTCCATCGCAGTACTCAGTCCTTGTTCGGGGCAGATGCCAACAAAGTGAGAATTGATACGATGATATCCAACCTCCACCGGGGAGAGAAACGACAAGAAGAACAATGAAGATAAAACAACATACCGTCATGCGGTTTCCCGTAAGGACAGGCAAATAGGATAGAGCGCCACATAACTCCGTTTTTGCATACATACCGCACTTCCTCTATGTTATTATTCTTATTTTTTTTTTTAATCTTCAAGTAGGGCACACATAAATATATTCTTATGTGTGGTCTAATTATTACATTACTGATATATTTTCTCTTGCACGCACGCTGATTTTTCCGACTTTTACATGTCCACCTTTAAATATTTTTTGGATTTGGTCATGCCATGTCTTCTTCGTTGTAAAGTAAGTTGAACGTACTGGGCATATGTCATATTGCGAATTCTTAATGGCCATATAGATATATCCTACGTAGAGTGGAGTATCCCCAAATAAAGTTTTGTAAAAGGATCAACGTTTACTAAAAGTTTAACTATAAATCTCGAATAGCCCTCATTAAAAGCCTTATAATATGTGGCATGTAGCATCTACAGTCTAATACCATACGAATAATAATTTGTAAGGCGATTTTCGTCAGTAACATTTTATTACCGATAAAAAGATTCAAAGTTTAAATTTCGAATGGGTGGTGGGTCAAGTAGGGTAGTGTAATAACAACTTTGAAAATAAATTAATTTAATTTGACTAAAACTTTTGATGAGCCATTATCGAAGTGTCCACTTCATGATTATCTATCCCAACGTTTTAGTGGTAAATCAAATAATTTATCATCCTTCATCCGAAATTGTTAAGTGGAAATTTTATATCACTCGACAAGCACTCAAGCTCCTGCTTCCTCATTTCTATATAGATTTGAGTTGTTTTCGCTTTGTTTTTCCAATGTATTTATTAACATATTCATACAATGCATTGGTTTCGTTTTTAAGGTAATTTTTTATTTTTAATGTTTTTAATTGAAATTATAATTAGTTAGCTAAGCTTTGCACGCACCTACCACTTGAATATTATTATTTTATAATAGAAAAGGAATGTTTGGTCAGCTCATCAACTTTCAGGCTTTGTACACGTTAACAGCAGGAATTTTGTAGACTGTATAGAAATTGTTTACTCACTTTAAAATCGTTTCGTTTGTTTGTAGATGATGATGAGATGTATATTTTAGGCTGCTTATGTAACACTTATTGCACTTTGTCAGTAGTATGCAGATGCAGGTATATAATAAGAATTTATCAGAGTAATACTTTACACATTGTGTTAAGTATTACTCTGATATATTAATTATCTTTATGATTCATTCGGGGTTTTCTTTTTTGCTATTTGATTGTTGCGTAACTGAATTAATAACTTAATTGCCCTAGTTGTTGAATTAATTTTGATACGGATTGTGGTTCCATGCTAATGTTGTGGTAGTCTCATGGACTTTGGAATCGGAGGTTCATTATTTCAACTCCACTCTACCACTAATTTCCCCTCTTTTAAACATGGTTATTTACGACTAATGGAAAATGGCTTCTTATAATTAGGCAAATATACGTAGACAAATGTTAACAAATATAGAATAATGACTATGCTTTATTAACTCATCTTTTACCTACTACTCCCACCAACCTAAATGTATAGGGATTTTGTGTCGTTTTTTATTTTGTTTGTATTACTACGTTCTTTTTCCTTTAGAAGCAGGATTAGGGAAGTATGGCCGCGGTCCCAACTTGGAGCCAACACTGTATTTCTTCACTGTCAAACATGTAAAATAAAATAACTTGAATGTTCTAACCATGTGTATTTGATTGATCACAAATTGACAATACTGCAGTAAGGGATATAATAAAAACTTTGTTAGTTTCTACGTTTTGTTATTTTTGCGAGTTGATTGTAAAGGAACGTAAAATGTAAACTAAATTATTTTTAAAAAATTAATAGTGAATATGCAAAACTGAAAAAAAGACACTAGTCTTTATGAACAGTTTGGGGAAAGATAATGTTTTCGTTGTACTCACCAAATGATTTTTTTTGTTCATGGGCATATTTATTTTTGAAACAGTAACATATTACTAGCAAAATTCACGTAGACACATTTAAAAAATTTACCGGGCCAGTAATCCTTTAGAAACTGTCCACAGCATTAGAGTTACAAAAATCATAAGGAATTGAATTTTGGAAAAAAATAATTACGATATCAACAAAACAAAGCAAATGACAGGTATATACAAAAACGATCTAGGATATCAATAATTAGAAAACCCTCCCCCAAAAAATATTAACGAATATTAAAATATATCAATGTTTCCCCAGTGCCTTGTTATACCGTCTACATACGCAGGATAGAGGATTATATTATCCTTTATTGGAGAAGATAAAATGTTTATATGATTCTTCTCCAATGCAGGATATATGTATGTATATTTAATTGGTATGATTAAAAATCACGCTGTTTATTTTTCAGTGGTGTCATGTGATGTTCAGGAGTACCGCCTGATGAAGAAGCTGCAGGCGGCCTATGATGCTGGAGTCCGTCCAGCCTTGGACCACGCACAGCCTTTGCCAGTTACCTTCGGAGTCTCCCTGCATCACATCATAGATGTGGTAACTTCTTGTGTCATTTTATTGAAATTATGAATCAGATCCAACTTGAGTAAATGTGTCTACTGGCAATTTTTATAATCACGGTTATTGGGTTGATAAAAAAATTGGCAAAAATCTGAAATATTTAGGTTAATACAAAAACTCAAAAATGTTTCTAAACCTCACAGTAATACCCTAATAGAGTCGCCAATACGGAGAAAAACCACTATATGATTATTGACCACGAAGTTAGCTACATATTTCAGCAATACAACGGGCTGTAGGTTCTTGGGTTGGGAATTGCGAGCGCAAACCGAAACCGTCCGTTACTCGTTTGTTGTTAAACTAAAAACCAAACCAAAAATGTAGAACGCTTTTGTTCTATGCAATAGAGCTTAAGGGCTTCTCCAGAGAATTATTACTCCGAGGTCTTAAAAAAATTTATTACACAACCAACGAAACACATAAAATGAAAAGGCCCAGCTTTTCTGTGATTTTTTCGGGATTTTTGGATTAAAATATTATGTTTTTTGTGTACAGAAATATCGATAAATAAAAACATTTTTTAGAAAATTTCAATAGAGCGTAATTTTTTTTAATTTCAATATTGTCATTATATTGGGTCTTTTATTAAATAAATGGGATTTGAATGTCTAATATGAAATAATTTTTTTTTAAACTTCCAATAACTTTATTGATAAATTATATTTTACCGGTAAATTCTCCTCTCGTGAAAGTAAAACTAAATACTGGCCTTGCGATTTTGTATTTTCTTGTATTAATGTACCAAATCAACGTATTATTAATTTATATCTCATAAGTTGTCATTTTTTTTTTACTCGATTTCTCCGCAAAAGTATTTATTTCAGTTAATGATACGATTTTTTTTAATCAGGGATGTTGGTGGATTTTTGATAATGAGTCAGAATATCAACTTTTCGGTTATTTCGTGGTGAATTGATATATATATATTGAGCTGTAAGTTCAAAATAACGTCATTTTTTTAATTTTAATAGTATAGATTTACTTTACTGTCATTTTTCATAATTTTCAATATAACATAGCGTGAGGAAACGATGAACCTTCATAATAAATACATTATTTCTATAGTTCACTTAATCAACATCACATCACCAATGTTTGAAAGAAAGGGGGTCATTAATATTCGATAATCTGATAACTGAACTTAACACGATGTAATAATCTGTTCGCCGTAAAATCATTTTTCAATTCATCCTTTTCGAGTAGATAATTGCTCTATCAGAGACCCATTCTCTTAACAATAACAATGTTTTTGATTGTCGCATTCTTTTGTCATTTGGCAGAGAACTAGTTCAGTTGAAAAATAATCACAAATTTACTAAGTTACCTTCTAAACTTTTCCATTCATTTTTACGAAACCAAAGATGGAGGAGATATTTTTTAGGAACGAAAAAGCGGCTGCGTTTGCATAATATTTATTTATTTTATTTATTTGGAATTTTTACAGCATTACATAATAAAATAAATAGAAATATATTAAAATTAATAGAAGCAATTAAAAAATCCACTGTTAATTTGATAATTCATAATATATATATAAGAAAAGAGTTTACAAAATTATGTGCTTGTGTATATGAATGTGTGTGAATGAATGGGTGAGGGTGCGTGTGTTTGGGTGAAAATAAAGAAATATAAAACGTGTATTTATACCGAAAAGGGTATTGAAGAGAACTTGGTAAGAGGTGTGACTATAAAGAAAACCTAAAAAAAAGTTTATACCTACTTTCGAGACTTTTTTGTTATAATGTTTTCATTGTATTTTTAAAAAGTATTGTATGTTTCAAAACCCTATTATGAAAAACCATTTGAATTAAAAATTAAATACGTACATATTAAATGAATAATGTGCAACGAGTCCCATATAATACGGTAGGTAACCACAAAATGCAGTGCATACGACGCATTGTCAACAATAATCAATAAACAATGTAGGTATGACAATACGCGTGAGGTTATAAAATTCATAATATAATCTGTTCATAAAATTAAATCTATTCAACGAAAGATGTCCTTTTTTTTTTACATTAGTTAATACATAACTTGGCAATATGAAATAAATATTTATTTCATCTGCCAGTCTGTAGCACTAACCGTGCACAACACTCTTTCCTCTATCGCTATTGTTCAAATTATGATTATTTTTTTCGTCTATTGATATATTTAACATGCCCTTTAATTTATTTAAAATTAAATAACGACTCATTCTATCTGGCTGCGATACGTTCGCACTTGCATTTTAATAAAGCACACGCTTACACATACCTGAACACTTACTCTCATACAAATACAAACAAATACACCCTCTTCAAACAAATATTTAATAATGTACCATAATGTAATATGTATGATTATTATTTAGAAACTACGCTGGTCTGTCTTTCAACATTACAATTATAATATAATTTAATTAACAAATTACAACAGGGATGGAGAATACTTTAAATAAGGGAAGGTCATATGAATCTCTTTACAACAATAAAGGTTTCAGCTCTTTAACTTCACTATAATCAACAAATGGAAGAATTGAAGAAATATGGATGTTCAAACATAGGCAAAATGGTGAATGTTATTAAGTGTGTAAAGTGGCCACTTAAACCTGCCAATGACAGGTCATAAGCCCTGTAAATGCCTTGACTTCCATATTCCCTTATTGAAGGTATTCTCCATCCCTGTTGTAATTTGTTAATCTTAATGACTCCCGAGGGGATGAAATCCAGTCTTTTATCTACGAACATTTGGACAAACTCAAATATTCTTATATGTATATTATAATCATTATTGACTCTATTTTTCCATAAAATAAATGAATAAATTTTGTGCTCTCGAAATTAGTCGTGGTAATTAATTAAACTTCAAGTAGTAGTAATTACCAACATCAAATTAAATTTAGTTTTTTTTTTATATCTACAAATATGACTCCACGATTCGTTTTAAATAAAACAAATAATTCAATAAAATAAACCAAATAATCTAAAAGAATAACGGTTACCCCTTTTCAATTTTGTTTTGTCATATAGGAAGATTCAATAATATTCCTACCGTCTAGAAATTTCTTGAAAATCTGAAAAATTCCAATATAGGATACCCTCGATTTCCCTCGGGGGAATTCAAAATTTTGTTTATAAAAGATATAAAGTGAATATTTATTCATTTTAATGTTCTTAATGCATTCAATTTACGAATAAAATGTGCTTCGCGATTGTAATTGTATTTTTTAAAAATAAAAGATTATACAAATCCGCTTGCAATTAAATTAAATTATATTTATGTTCTTTAAATCTAAACATTATTGGCGTTGTATATGAGAAAACACCCATCGATATACCTAAATACGATTTATTAGCTTCTATAATATTGTTATTACTTGCCTTTCATGCAATCTATAAGCTAATAAATAGTGGTTTTAAAGCAATAAATACATGCACCAGGAAAATTCAGTCCTTTAAAAATCTACAACTCAAATTTAGAAGGCTTTGTTTAGTTATCTAAAAATATATATTTTAGTATTTTTTAAGAAAAAAGATCGCGTGTTTTTATGAAATAAATTACGAGAATAATTCCAATTCGGATTTCTAACATACTAAAATATTTTCTGATAATGTAGGTAACTTCGGGTTATATTTTTATGAGTTTATTTTCATCATTATTCCATGTCCACTCCCTAGTTGGATCATATGGAATCTACAATGAGCCTCCATGCATCTCTATCGGCTGCCAACTCCTTTGCCTCTTCCCAAGTCAGGTTCTCGTCCCGAAATTTGGCGACTGCGACTGCCGACGAACAATCAGCAGTGGACGTCCAGGACGTCGAGAACCTGATGCCTTATTAAGTAGGCAAGCGTGGTTAGGGCTCTTAGGAAGCATCCGCAGTATATGGCCAGCCAACCGTATCGCCTCTGCTTGACAACAGTTGTCACCGGAGTTTGCTGCATCCGTTCTCTTATTACTTAATTTCTCACAAAGTCAAACTACCGCACACCCAAGATTCTTCTGATACCGTAGAGGATAATAGGTATTATGCAGGCGTTATATAGACGACATTTGATTTTCACTGAATAAATATTCGATCTCCAGACAGCCTTTATACTATTGAATGTGGCGCCTGTTACTCCTAACCGCACTCCTAGTTATTTTGAAAGCTGCCATCTTCTGTAACATATACCTTTAAGTATTTGAAACTCTCGGCTCTTTCGATGATTTGGTTTGACAAAGTCAAGAATTTTGAGCATCAAGGCACGAAGTTTTACACAGTACAAAGGGTTTTATTTTTATGACATTCATTTGTTTTATAGTAGAATAAAATAATTGTGTTTGGTATAAGTATGAAAGCTGTCTAGAAATCAGACGTGTTTACTCGATAAAACCTCAATTCCACCTTTGTAGTTCCACTTATTCTCTTCTATGCACACGGATTGTGGTAGATTACCAGAACCTTAAACAGCGAACTATTGAATTTTGAGAATAAGTGCCTCAGTAGAATTCTAGGTGAGCGGTGGCTTGACTTTGTAAGGAATGTTGAATAAGACATCGGACGCAGGATCTCCGGTAACAACTGTCATCAAGCGGGAGAGATACGGCAGGTTAGGTCAGATACTGCGGACGCCTCCCGAAAGCTTTTAAAGTGCTTGCCTACTTTACAAGGCATTAGATTCTCTTGGTCTTGGATGTCCTCGGTTGCCAGTTTGTCGGCAGTTCACGTCTTACGAGACAGAGAGGTCTGGAGAAATTTTGTGGATACCATAAGCTCCACCCAGGAAACAGACATGGATTAAGAAAAATCCGGGATAACGTAATTCATCCTAATGAGGATGATCTAATGTACTGTTTTATATAAACGCAATCCTAATTTATCGGAGAAAAATAGGCACGCTGTCCATTCATAAAATGATATCACGCACCACTGAATATCTATCTACCTAACCTAGGCGTGGCTCAGTGAGCCCTTAATGTAATAGAAGATTATTTTCTAATAATACATTTTTTTCTTATATCTGAAAACTTTCCGTTTCTCAAAGCCCTTTTGGTTTAGATTTTTTTTTCACTCTTAATGATAAATTCTCAAGAAAAATATCTTGTGCATTATAATCAAATCGGTTTATGGATTCATTTGAATTCATATGATATTTATCAACAATAAAAAAATACAATCCCTTACAACTTCGTGTTTTTCAAAATAATTATTTGAATCAGGTTGTGGTCCTGTGGCTAGTGTCTCAGACTTACGGACCAAAGGTCCGTGGTTCGAATCCTACTCTACCCTAATTGATTTCCATTTTCTAATGTGAGTTATTTACAACTCGTTGAAAATAGTCCCTCAAAATTAAATATTAGGGTAAATCAAAAGATAAAAATAAACTGCTAGTAAATATCATTAGCACATAACCTCTTTAGAAACTTCACTCTCTAGGTATAAATGACCCATTGCACAAATGGTTTGCAAGTTATTTGGCCAACAGATAATCAGTTTTATCCCCAGAAGTAGTTTTGAACGTATCAAAATTTATTGTTTTGAATGATATAAATTTTTAACTGAAATATATTTGTATTTATTTTTAAACGCTTAAAGCACACCATATGGCACACATCACCCTTGTTAGAATGGGTTGCCTTAACTAATTCAAATAAAAATAAAAGATAATTGTTTAACAAATTACAACAGAGATGGAGAACATTTTAAGATCTCTATAGAAATATTGAGATAATTATTTGTGAAAAAAAACCATATACATCTTGCGCTATTCTCGCTAGATACTAGTGGTCTGTCACAGGGAAGCAACCTTGGGCCTGCGTTATTCCAAATTTTTATCAATGATGTTGTCAAATGTTTTATTGGTGTTGAATTTTTACTTTACGCTAATAATTATAAGATCTATAAGAAATTAATAGAAGAGAATGATTGTTTTAAACTTTAATCAAATTTACATACATTAAATAACAGAATCTCTAATAACTTATTTGTAAATTTTGATAAGTTAGAGTAAGCTATTGTTTTTTTGTAGAAATAAATCTCAAATTCTGCTTCCCTAAACAATAAATAATATTGAACTGGAGAGTTACAGAGATTCAAGATCACGCTGATATATTTGACGAGAGACTTGGCTGTAAAAAGCCATATCAATCACATCACTTCTAAAAGTATAAAAACTTTGTGTTTTATTCTTAAATCTATACAGGTATACGGGAGTTTCATTACTTTAACTGATTCAATACCAGTTGAAGTAATGAAACTCTTCTGTATATCCTTGATCGTCTCCTTTTTACTAAGTCCACATAAAAAATATTAATGTAGTCCAAAGAAAATATTAAGTAAAATAAAATAAATAAAACAACTTTGTTTTTAACCACTAATTTTTATTTTTCACCGACCGGTTTCAAAGCAAACAAGCTTCTTTGTCAAGGTTTACGTAACGTTATTTTATTATAATGAATAACCACAAAGTTAGTGCTTCAAATATAAACTTTATATAAAATATTTAAGATTTATAAACATCAAATTACATTATATTCCCATAAAACAAATTAGCTACAATATTTGTTAAAATAGCTGAATTTACCTTGGAAAATCGCATGATAACAGCTTTAAAGTTTTTATATAAAATCATTCATTCTTAATTCAATTGTTTCAAACTCCCGGATTTAATCAATATTAACATACCAATACGTAGAAACGGGCAAAAAGCCCTATAGTAACTGGTTAAGAAATCCATGTAGCTGTGCCTGTCTGTCAAATTCAAAAATAATTATATTTATCTATGTACCATATTAATAATTTGTAAAATGCACTTGTGACGTATTTTATTTACCTACTTTTACTATATACCATACCTAAATTTTCTCACACGTTTTTTTCTTCTTTTTCTTGGTAAATATATTCGTGTTTTTATGCAGATTTTTTACTGAACTTAATTCTATACTATTTGTTATGACGACACGTAAAAAACAGATAATTTCTCGGTATTTATTTTTCATAAAATATGCTATGGGTTTTTAACAACAACAACAACAATATTTCATTTTTACATTTTTGCACCTCAACAGGCCTCGAGGCCTAATTACAGCGGTGAATTACAGTAAGTACACCCAGTCTTAAGAAAAATCTGTTTTTTTTTGTGTTCTCATCGGGAATTGAATCCAAAACCTTCCATGTGTGAGTCATGTGTACACATTGTATTACTGCTATTATTATATTGTAAAAGGCCCTCGTGCAGTATAATAAATCATCAAAATAAACTGTGATTTGCAAAGTAAACGCTCGGCCTGTACGAAACGTTTAGTTCGTTCGTTGCGAGTTCTCACTTTGAGTTTTAGCTTTAGCCCCATTTTAGTCTTCACCAATTTCCATATTCTTAGAAAATAATATCCTGAAGAGATAATGTGGAAGGTGCACATAAAGGGGAAAGGGAGGGGGGATCCACAGTGGTTCAGTCTCGGATTGTTATAGCTATAAAAATCCATTGCGATCAAAGGCGGCTCCAGGCTGAAATGAAAATGTGTTTTACTAACTAATCGTATGTTCAAATAATTAAATTGTGATTAACAATATTTTGAGTTTGTCCAAATTTTTGTAGTCAAGTTCTGGATGTTGCCTAGTATGTAGGTGAAATAATTCAATTAGATGAATCTCATTCGCATAAATAAAGGTTTCAGGTCTTTAACTTCACAATCATCAACAGATGAAAGAGTTGATTTAATATAGATGTTCAAATATGGGCAAAATGGTGAATTTTACACAATGTGTAATGTGGCCACTCAAACCAGCCAATGACAGGTCATAAGCCCTGTAAATGCCTAGGCTTCTATATTGCCCTCTTTAAAATGTTCTTAATCTCTGTTGTAATATGTTAAATTGTTATTGTTTATGACATTATTTGACTATAAAGTTCTTAGTTATTAAAAAAAGTTTAATATTATTTTTGTCGCGTGCCTCATAAGATTTTAGTTAACTTTCTAAAGTTATGTGACCAGTGACACTTAATTGCGTTTCTTGTAATATTTGCCTTTGTGTCCTTGCGAAAAAACATACAGTTCTGAGTGTGAAAACGAACCAGAACCCCGGACGAGCATTTTCGACTCGATGGCTACTCTCATGTTAAAATCCTAAAAAATTAAATCGAGTGGAGATAAGTCCTCCACGTTGTGTAGTGGTTGGCGCGTTCGCTTACCATTTTTGAGGTCTTGAGTTAAATTACTGGTAAGGTGAACGTAAAATATTCATATTTAAATTTGTTTCAACAGAAAGAAAAAACATTTTTGAGAAGGAGAAAAACATTTTTTGTTGCAAAAAAAACATTTTTGAGAAGGTAATATGGGAGTCTAGTAAATATGAAAAACTCTTTAGGGAGAAAATCCGGCCAGTCTGCAAGCATACTCAAAACATTATGAAATATTCATTTTGAAGGTGGTTTTACACTACAGTATTTCAATGATCCTGAACTGGCACCTGAAGCGTAGGGCGGATAACCTTACCTTATATGTAACAAAAATGATTTAGATACGCTGCAATTGGAGAGCCGATGCGGCGCCCTATACACTACTAGGTGCACATATGGAGTTGTTATGATGATGAGCAGTGGCGTGCGTTTTATGTAGGCACATAAACAGTGCCCACCCTACTAAAATTTAATTAAAACAAAAACAAAAAAGAATATAAAATATGCGAGTAACTATTTGGAAAATTTGAAAAATACGCCAGATATAATTCGGTTAAGTACGATATCATACCGATCGGTGCGCCGCGCCGCCATCGGCCAGGGTCGACTAAGGCACAAATGCTTATTTTGCTCATATTGCAGCTGTTGTTCACATGAGCGAAACCTGTGTGTGTGGGTTTTTTCAGTTTTAATTACACGTGTATGGGTAAGCTTGTAGGCAGTGCTTTCCATGAACTTTGGTGCATTGTTTTAGAAAGAAAGAACAAATACATCACGGACATCTTGCGTTCTTTTCAATTATTATAAAAGACGGTCAAATATCAAATGTCAAATAAATAACCTCAAACGCCTCAAACCGATTCTTTCACACAACCGAGAATATGGTCCATTTGTCAATACAAAATTGAAATAGAGTTCTGTGAAACTTGTGATATTTAACTGTTTTAAGAAAGAATGCGTTTTGTCGGTTATCCTTTATGGACGAAACACTATTAGCAAAGTAAGGTGCACTCCTAAATTCGATTTAATTTAAAAAAAACTGTTACACGTAAATTCAGTGTTAAATATTGTGAAGGGTAAAACTGGCTAACTGGGTGTGTACATACACAATATAGTGATTCTAACTAATGTGACGAGTGAAGTTAATGGTGTATTTTTCATAACCTCCTTCCATATCCCCTCTTTCCTACCTGCTGAAAAGCCTCTAAATAGAGGCTTAGCGGGTTAATCCTATATTAAAAATAAATAAAGGAAACTGTTTTGTAAGATTTATTACTTATAATATAAAAAACGTAGTTTTTTTTTCTACTGCCTACCCCAATTAAAAACTCTGTGCACGCGACTGATGATAACTAACATATATGTATAATCATTATTTTCCTCAAATGCATGATTTACTTTTCTAAAACATGCCTACTCTGTCTAATCTCCCTTTATTCCTCGGTTTCGGCACTTATGGTCATTTCCTATTAGCACTACACTATGAGGCAGACTTATTTCCACTCTATTTCCTTTTCAGGATTTTTACCCGAGAGTAGCCATCGAGTCGAAAACACTGAAAAAAACAGAACTGGAATCTTCATCCGCCAGGACACGGACTTTTAGCACCTACCTTTAAGAGCTCGTTTTCTTCTTACAAACGTATTTTCGTATTTTTCCTCTTGATTGTGGCACCAAAACAATGATTTTTTTACACACAATAGATATTTTACTACACTATGGATACCATTGGCGTGTCCCTATCGTTTGTTTTTGAATTCTCTGCGCGTCTTTCATGCGCGTAGGCATAGATGGCATGGAGTTCCGTTTGGAAGACAGTGGGATGGAGCCTTAGGATAGTGGAGAACCTTTTTGCGGGTCTAACTTCGTACATCCCAGCACCTGCGTGTCCATCTTTCTTGTTTTTTTTTTGTTGAAAAACTGTTTCTTATGGAAACTAGAACCTTCCAAAAATCTTTAAAAGCGCCCAGATTTATTTGCTGTTTTTGAACATACAGCATACAAATATGATAACTATTTTTGAAGAACGCAAAAGGTACCGACACAGCAAATTTCATACTGATCCTCTTTCTAAAACAAACCAAACAATCGGTCATACATATTTTTTGGTTTTTGCTGGTGATACATCTAAACTGTATAACTAGGGATAGCTTCGCGTTTTAAGACAGTAAATGTATTTTTTAAGAATCTGTTATTTTTATCATAAATATTATCCACTTCAATTGTTTTTTGTCCTTTTTGTTAGTTTTCATTTAAAAGGAAATAAAATCAAAACATAATGTAAAATAACAAATGCTTAATAAAAAAACTAGATAAACCATTATGCATTCGAAAAAAAATAAGTAGGCAAAGGTTCATTTAATCATATCAAAATTCAGAATTAGAGTTAAGACGCATGTGTTAAACTATTTACAAATAGGATGTATGTTTATCAGAGTTAAAATGTGGCCAATATTTTACTATATTTCTACTTGGCACTGCACTAAAGAACATCTATGCAAAAATCGCCCCTGATTGCGATGCCGTGCCCGCGCCCAGCGCTGCGCCCTCTTGAATATTTCAAGGGAAATTTCTCCCGTCTAGAATTCAATTTAAGCTTGAAGCAAGTACGCAGTTTAAGACCGCACAAATGGAAAATCTTCAGTTTTTAGACTTTTTCTTAGCGTAGTTTACGCGTATAATAAAACGATAATCCCTGTGATATTTACACAATGTCTAGTTTCTTATATAACAGGCATTTTCCACGCGTAATTAAGTTAATATTCTCGTCTTATATCCATGAAAATTACGTTTGAAACTCCATTATCCTATTCACAATAATGACACTTTTTCAAGAGATATAAACTTTTAATGTATTTTCATATTCCATAAAATAAAAATTAAAGCGAATTAGCGATTACAACAAGCAAATTTTTCTTAAAATTTCGACTTTCTAATTAATTAATAATTCATTTCAAATCGCAATTAAAAACTCTTAACGGTGATTAGTAAAATTTTGTTTCAATGATTTATTATTGTTATTATAACAGAACAGTGTAACAGAAATTATCAAAAGATACACGTCGATTGGTGTACTAATGCAGTGCACCCTATGCACCATTAGGTGTGAAACGGGAATGATGATGATGATGATTAATTATAACATTTAAGTGTTCTTTACAAAGTAATCAATCAGTAAGAAAAATTAACTATGCATTTGTAACATTTTTTATCTTTATGTTTTTTAGTTTTAATTTCACCAGGCGTAAGTTTTTCCGATCCACTGTATGCTTCAACCTCTCCGACTCCTCACGACCAATGCCATGAAAGAGCGAGGTCAGCACTTTCTTCAGCCCTACAAAACTATCATCAAACCAATTCCGACATATGCCTCCGAAACCTGAGTCATGACAAATAATATTAAGGGAACCATTGCAGCTTTCGAAAGAAGAATCCTCAGAGTTGTCTATGGCTGTGTGAGAGAAAACAGCCATTGGCGTCGTCGTTGGCGTCGTCGCCACAATAGCGCCCGATGTCATCAACTCCATCAAAGTGGGGTGCTTGAGGTGAGCTGGCCATATAATTAGAATGGACGATGAAAACCCCATGATAGAACGCCTAAGCCTCTACATGCTACAAGGACGACGAAGAACAGGAAGGCCTAAAATGCGATGGGTGAACTGCATCAGTGCAGATACGACAATGTTGGAAATGAGAAATTGGCGAGGAAGGGCGTCAAATCGGCAAGAGCGGAAGAGACTCCTGGATTCAGCCAAGGTCCACCCGGTGCTGAGAGCTAATGGTGATAACTTTATCATTTTTACGGAATTCCGGCAAAAAAATAGAAAAAAAATTTACCAACGTTATATATAAATGTATCATCATCAGTCTTTATTCACCGCCTAGTTAGAACACACGGTGTCCATGTTAAAAAACCTGATACCTTGTAAAGTAGGCGAGCGTGGTTAAGGCTCTTTAGAGCCATCCACAGTATATGGCCCAGCCATCCGTATCGCGTCCGTTTATTTATTTTATCTGATAATTATTATTTTCCATTATTAGTACTGATCTTATTTCAAGTTGTTAAATAATAATCAAAATACCATTTACTTTATGTTACTACGAAGGTTCATTGAATATCTATATTTATGTGCATACTGCTCTTAGTTTAAACGTAAGCTGGATTAACTAAATGAGTCAGATGAAAAGCTTCCGTAATCCCATTCTGTCGAGGTGGTATTACAATTTAGACTTGGCTTTGGCTAAGCCCAAATGATTATTTCAGTGTCCTAATTAAACAGCGCTAAATCTGGTGTTTTATACCATAAAGAGTGTTGACAATGATACTGGATGTCGGTTATCTATCAATTTAATAAAGAAAAAAATCATTGAGTTAATTTCACAAAAACCGTTTAATATTATAATTTAATCGAGTTTTGGTCCCGTGGCTAGTGGGACGGACTCACGGATAAGAGGTCTGAGGTTCGAAGTTCGAATCCCACTCTACCCCAACTAGATTTCCATTTTTTAATAGTGAGTTATTTACAACTTGTTGAAAATGGCCTCAAAAATCAAAATATCGGGGTAAATAAAAAGAACGCAAATGTTTCTTTATTAAAATTTTAAATTAGTAAAAATTATTACGATTTTAAGAGTATAGGCCTATACGATGTGATATTGTATGATTTACGTGTACAAAAAGTTAGCACGAAATGGGATGCCAGCAAATTATTATCTTTTCAAAAAACTTTTGGCAAATTTTAGACAAAAGTAATTGAGGATTATAAATGCTTACATTTTAGAATTCTGGCTATCCGTGTAATTACGTTTGTTGAAATTCTTAATTAATAATGTCTTAATCCTGCCGCTTTGGTTTTAGTCTAATTTTGTCAAATATGTGAACTGTGAACTTCGTATTATACTTTGAATATGCAAAATATAACATCCGTAAATAAAAATTTAGTCAGCAAAATTATTTACGACTTCCTGCTATAAATAACAGAGTTACAGTATTCAGTATTAAAAACATAAAAATCATCACGGATGAAGAAAGAATGGTTAAACAGATGTATATATGGCGAGAATAAATGGTAAACGTAGGATGAGGATGACTAAGAAAAACGAAACATTATCAGATCAACCAAAATCTTAAGTTTAAAAAGCAGACACGAAAGAAGAGCATGTATGACAAGATGTATGCACGCGGAAGAAGCTATAAATGTATGTCATGATAGATGTGTGTGGCGTTCCATTATCTCTGCTTACAGGGGTAAGGGCACGGGAAAATGGCGCGATGGTAGTAGCAGTTGTAGTCTTAATAATTTTATTTATTTTTAACAAAAAATTAAGTTTGGAAAAAACACGTTTTTTACTGACTGTTAAAGTTTTTTTCAAAATAATTTAGTATTTCCCAAAATATATCAGAATGATGAAGTAAAATAATCTTTGAAATATTTGGTTATTGAGGTTGTTTCTAGTCTACCAATTTGCCCTGAAAAAGTCGATTTGAATAGTAAGAAAACATTTCACGTTAAAGATTACAAATTCAAAAAGTTCAAAGGGTTTATTATTCCCGCTTTTCCCGAAAACTTTGCGATAATCTGAAAATTTTCTAACAGATTTAGTATAAATACCATATGAATGAAGTAAAAATTTTCCATTTGAATGTCAATATATTTAACAGATTTGAACTCCTTTAAAAAAAACGTTTTTAAAAGCGCGATAAACCATTTATTGATATTTCTATTGAAGTAGCTTATTTATGATAAAATAACATGGTAAAAGTAAAATAATAATAATAATTTTAAAACAATAAACATAATAAAACCTCACTTAACATAGAAAGTTTCTTGTGGTTAAAAGAAAACACTTATCTATTATGGCTGTAGTCTGGTAAAACGCAGGCAAAATGAGGAAATCAGACGATTTTTTTTTTTTAAATCGCGCAATAATAAAAAAACAAAAAACATAAGTTGCAGAGACAAACCTTATGGTAAGGAGAGTACATTCTATTGTCTTCACCTTCGGGTTATTCTCTGAATTTGAAATTAGAATGTACTTTCCTCACCTTAAGTTTTGTCTCTGCATATGGGTATTAGCCTTTATTGAGATCCCAGATACCTAAGTTTAGTCTAAATTTGAAATAGCGTAATCTGCCCGTCTAAAAGTAATTATATTTTAGTTACATAAAACTTTTGATTATATTTTTAACAGAAATACCTTTAAAAAAATATTGTTTTTATCAAATTTATGTTTTTATTATTACACAATTAACAAAAACATTCGTTTTAAAATGGCAGATTCGTATGATTTCCTCATTTTGCCTGCGTTTTACCATATTACAGCCTTAACATTTACATACTTTTAATACACACTAACAAGCAAATCACACAATAGGGTGTTTACACCTTCATCATATATTTTTTTGAACTTCATCGTCATTGAATTACTAAAAAAAGATTAGTTCGTTTGAAAAACAAGTTTTATTTTATTTATTACGAGCTGAACCCGGCAATGCTTTGCTATTGCTAGATTTGAGTACATACTCGTTTCATAGATTTGAGTACATACTCGTTTCATAGATTTGAGTACATACTAGTTTCATTTAATTAAATAAACACAATCGAAAGTTTGATATCAATTATTATATTTAGCCAAAATAAGATACGTACATAAACACGATTTTTTTATTTCGGTTAACATAAATAATGAGGATATGTGGTGACAGATAATTTTGATAAATAGGTACAATATTTGTACATTGTTTTCCTGTTACAGTCTTGAAGATGCATCCCCGATGCTATGCAAAATAGTCAATTTTTCATTGATAAGTAGGAACCGTGGTACTTGTTTATGATTGAATTCCAAATCTAAAAATAATTCATATTCAAATATTGAATTATTTTTACAAATGTCAAACTCCGCTCTTCTCATCAACAGGGGTGCAATCTATTCAGGAATGCGATTTTCAAAAATGTATTGAATGTCAGTTAGTATTATTGTAGTATAACCAGAAAAGCTGTAGTTCCTCATTTTGCTTTATTTCCTTTTAAGACCTTTATGATACTGATTGTTCTGAGTTGCCTGGATTCCTGTTTTGGGGAGTCTAAAATATTAAATATTTATTTATAAAGTCTTACATTCCGCTTTATACATAAAAAAATAATTCTCAATTTAGTTTTTATATAATATGTATATATTTATTTAAGTTAACTATTTTTTTTCCTTGTGTTATTAATTTATTTATTCCTGCTTATCACAGGCACAAACTAAGAATCCATAATAAGTTTGTGAATTTGAGCAAGTCAATTTGAAAATGAAAAATAACAAAAAAAAACGAGTTTATTTATAAACAGTTATTTGAATAATAAAAACCAAAAAAAATAAAAAAATAAAACAGATGAAGGACATATTACAAATATTTATTTTGGGATGCATCATTTTTAAAGATTACTTACATATAACTAATTTCTAGAACTTACACATCCGATAAAGTTAACGATTTTTAAAGTATTACAATATATCATTATTTACCCGGTTCTGGGTAAAAAGGTTCAATAAAATACTTCCTGACAGTTTATTCCCGCAGTAAAGAAGAATTTTCAATAAATATTACCTATTCGGTGACACATTTATTAGAATAGCCGTTAATATAACCAGTTTTACTGCTATTTATTCGGAATAAACCTCTTTCATTTAATAATAAAATGTACTCTGGTGTTTTTTTGGGAAGTTCAGTATTAATTTAAAATTACAATCATTACAAAAGAGCGGAATCATGAAATTTTCTTAAAGCAGGGAAACATGAATTTAATTTTTACGCCATTTTGTATTGTATTTATTAAACAAAGCACCCTTTTCAAAGTGAAAATTGTTTTGTTTTATATTTTTTTTATATTACCTATTTTTGAAAACTGAGAAAACACACATGTGTGTGATTGTTTGTAAGTTTGTCCGTGAAAGTTGGATGCGTCATCTAGATGCGATTTTCAAGTCAACGATGCTACTTGCAAGCAAAAATTTTCTCAGCTTTCTTCCGTACTGAATCGAACTTGTAACGGTCAGTCGTAGAGACAAGAAATTTAGAATCAATGTGTAAAATGCCATTTCCGTATCAACCGCGCTGTTTTAGAGACAAGTTTTTTCAGATTTTTTTCTTATTGCGGTATTTTTTAGCGGTAAGTCGTAGCGACGTGCAATTTAACATTGTATTTTTCTAATACTTTTTGCTAATTTTTTAATAAAACTGAAAATAAAAAAAGGATAATACACTTGATACATTTTCTAAATGTGCATTTTTTTTATAACACAAATCTGATTTAATTACCATCAAAATACGGAAAAATACCGACGAAGACTAACTGTCTGTGTGTAGGCCAGTATTTTTTTAAATAAATATTATTTTTACACAGTAAAAATCTACACGTCTTTCAAAAGAAAAAATAAACATCTGTGAAATAATACAAATGTTAACAAAAAAAAGCACATGAAAAAATAATTTTAAAACAAAAATATATATGAACGAATAAGTAGTAGCATGAAACTTGCTTCCACATACATATTTTAGTAAATGCAATTAAAGCCCATTTTTAACGGCATCTTTTCATTTGAAGTATTTGATAGTTAAACGACCCCTAGTTACGTGAAGGGTGCAAAGATTGTCAGTGGTCATTGACCGAGCGACGGAAAGTTGTCGGAATTGACAATTATTCATCCAAACCTATTTTAGGATAACATTTTCCCTGCCTTGTGTTTTTTACGAAAACTCAATCTTGACCGCGACCCAGAATCCATCATGGAAATACGTGGGATCCGAAAGCTCACGTTTTGACCGGTAAAAATAGGTTTATTCTTTCGAGAAGCCTGTACAGAATTTTATATTCTAAATTTGAGTTTGTTACCCCGATCCCCAAGTCCTGCATATCTGCGAGTATATCGGTTAACAAAAATGATAGCATGAAGCTCATTCAATAGTGTTTCTACAACGCGAAAAGGGTTAAAAAGTTTATTTCCGCTTGCTTCTGGAATATAAAAAAGATTAATTACTTCAATGTATCAAATAACATTGTCATACCCACATCAAAAAAAATTCAAAACGAAAAGTTTTCTCGCATAGTTTACGTCCATTTCTTATCCTGTATTTCAACGTCAAAATAACAATAAAAAACAAAACCTCTATCTCTTCATAAGCTCTTTTATTTTGAATGTATTTTTTGTGTTTATATAAAAAACACGCTTTTTTCTTTTTTACAATAAAAATATAAGTAAGAAACAATTGGATCAAAGTACACTAAACTCGTGAGTAAAACTAACTGAAACAAAAAGTACCAATGTTTATTTTCTTTTTATTTATTTTGAATCTTAAATACTGTGTCCTCCGATAATATAATTGTATATTTGTTTTATTTATAAATTGTTAAACACTAGCTTATGTCTTAACCACTGAATAGTTATATAATATAATCTGCTGACTTAACCATAAGTTTGAATTTGCAATACAGGGCTTTTGGCCTCATAGAGTTAGGTATTCCTTTTTTTTTTTTACGCCTCCACTCATTTGCGAGTGATTTTGGCTCTTAGAAACAAGAATAAGAAATTTAAAGAATATACGCTTCAGTGAACGACAAAAAACCCATACCCACGAAAAAATATAATATAATGTGAGGTAGTTAAAATCAGTATGAAAAATGTGACAATAAAACATTATTACCGTCTTAATTAAACGTAAACATAACATGAAATTTTGGGCCAAAAGTAAAGAGAGACATTCAATTAGACTTATTATTTAAATTTGGCAAATAATATTTAACAAATTTAAATATTTTTATTATTTGTCCTTAAGAATTTAGTCAGAAGTAAATAAGTATCCAAATCATTCTGGGCGAGTAAAAATTTTACGTTAAGAGGGAACGTATTATATTCTTCACAAATATTTTGAAGGAATTCGCTTCTTTCGTAGAGGGGACAGTAAAAAAACAGATGATCTAATGTCTCATCGTCCTTTTCACAGAGTCACATTGCCGAAGTAAGGACGCCTATTCTCGATAAATGCGAGGCAACGAGACAATGTCCTATTCTCATTCTTGATATTAAAGAGATGTTCAATTTTGATTGCTTTTCGATTTCAAACCATGGTGTAATGGGGATGGAGCATTGAATACTCTTATAAAACAACCCAGTCGAGGAATTCAGCCAGAAACTTGTCCACTCAGATCTGATTTTATTAATTATAGTTGGTACACAATCATCAGTAGGACGACTGAAGGAGTGAGAGATGCTTCCATGAAGGCATGCCTCCTTTGCTAGGTGATCAACTCTTTCATTTCCAGAAATTCCGATATGCGAAGGGATCCAACATAAGGTCACCATATGTATCTTTGTATGAATGAATAAATTTTGTTTTTTTTTTCTTCACAAATGTAATATTAGAATTACTATAATTTAAAATAATAATACCAGAAATACTTTATGCTATTCTTAATCGGAGTTTTTTCTTTGTTTTATATTTTTTAACATTTCAGAGAAGGGAATACGGAAGTATTGATTGTCTCGTTGAAACGATAACTTTACACACTGTGTAACATTTACCATTATGCCTACGTTTGAACATCCATATTTGTTGATTTTCGTGTAGTTGAAGAGCTGAAACCTTAATTGATACTGGTGAGATTTATCTGACTGAATTTTTTCTCCCACTAAGAAGGCAACGCTTGAAAATATTTTAAAAATTTTATGCGTCTTCTTCTTTGAATGGTTATTAACCCTGTAAATGCCTAGACTTTTATATGCCCTTCGCTTAAATGTTCTCTACCTCTGTGTTGTAATATGTTAATTTCAATAAATTTCTAGGAGGTTCAATCCAGTCGCTATCTACAAAAAAAAATCCTACGTAGAAATATCTCAACGAATAAGGAAAAAGTTTTTTGGGCATAATATGTCTAGGAACTCCTTATATAAACCTAATTTTAATTATCATTTTATACGAATTCAATATTATACCATTTTACCAGTGATTGAATATTTATTTTTCTTTGCAAAATTTGTATATTATGTGACTAGAAAACTCACATACTCAAATCACATTCTATGGCCATATGCCAAATATGTTTTTTAATTTAGCCTTTGTCCGTTTAAATAATTTAATAGCAAGCGTTCTTTCCTATAATGCAAACGTTCTCGGATTCGATTCCCGACATGGTTGACATAAAATATTATTTTACACTGCAGTATTATTTGTTTCTCCTAGTCCACAAACAAGAATAGTGAACTAACATACCCTATCAGAATATTAAATTGATGGTGACGGCGAAACTGATTGTATTTTAGAAACAAGTTTTTTTTTTAAATGAAGTATCCTTTCACGTTTTTGCAATGTGCGACTCTGAGCACAAGAGGTATTTTATAGTTCTTAGACTGGTACCCGAAGCGTAGAATCAATAATCTTGCCAACGGAAATGTAAGAAAAAAATATCCAGATACTCGATGCAGTGTTTTATGCAACACTAGGGAAGTGATGATGATATTAATTTATCGGATACAATAAGAAAAGCGGTAAAACATTTCTTATTACAGCTGGTAACTATTTCAAAAATAAAAAAGAGTTTTGAGATTTGCTACTCTCTAAAACTAAACATAAGATGAAACTAGTTTTGACTATGTACATAGTTCATTCTTTATCTCCTCGGAACACTTATTTAAATTACGTCGCCGTACCTACAATAAAATTAATCGACTGCAAAAGCTCGCGCTTATTACAAGATTGTTTCTAGAAAACTTTTCTAAGTAGCATATCTTAAAATTTTTCATTTTCACCTAATGTATTTCCAAATTCTTAAGTAATTTGTATTACGAGTAATCCCAACTCCATAGGAATACAGAATTGTGTTTAATTGGGACAAATAGAGTACTATTAGGTACAACAAAACATCATAAAAAATACATATAATGTAGTCATAATATCATATAACATCAATTGACAAAACATATTTGAAAAAATCAATTTCACAAATCTATAAAGAGAATTTTAAAAAATCTACAATGAAAACTCCTAAATCAATATTTCTTTTTTATTTTATTTAGCAAAGTATCTACAATAAAAAAATAAACATGAACTAATAAAACAACAAAATACATTTAAATGTGTACTATTAGTACAGTTTTTATAAGACAGGTTGTGCGTGCATCAAAATTTTGAGATATCATATTTGAATATTTATTTGAACGTGATAAATGAGGAATAACATGAAAGTACGCGGTAAATGTTAAAATCAGGGTGATCCTCTTCTCCTCGTCTACATAACAAAGCTTTGCCTTGCCTTTGTATGCAGATTTGCGCTCGTCTATAAAATATGAGAGCTTCTGTACTTGAGGCTTTTATAATTATTACACTATAGTCTTAAGGTGTGTTGGTACATTGTTCTTTATCTAATATAAAGCTAGAATCTTTTATATTATTTTTTTATATCTCTATCAATATCCATGAAATGCGGTTTGTTAACAAATTGATTACTTTCTCGATGTTTTACCATAGTATATTGTATGCCATTGACATGGTAAATCTAGTCACCAGAATATTTTATTTTTTGTTTTATTTTATTTTTCTCATAAAAACAAATCACATTATAGAATGTATACAATGGTTTCAATATGTCGGTAGAAATGCATATATAAAACGTGTCTCAATTACATTATAAGGATAACGTTTATTATTACATAATAGTGTTAATGCTAATTACAGTTAAATGTCATTTTGCGCCGGTTCGATTTACGCCGATTTACAATTACGCCGGTTGGTGCCAGCGGCGGCGTGAGATTCTCCGGTTCAGCCGACAACAGACGACTGTAGGCGCCGCGATTCTAATAGTAGACACACTTTTACACGTTGCTTTATTATATTACTATGTACGTGAGCAGCCTATTGAGTGTGTGAAATTGTTTCTGAGTTCGTTTTCATTTTGTTTTTAAGAAAAATAAAAAAGTATGATTATATTTTTTATTTTATTATTATTAAAATTAAAAGAATATTAAAATATTTGAAGTTTATGATATGATTTTGCAAGAAAGGAAGCAACAATCAAAGCAAATTAAATTGGATGCTTTTTTTCAAAAAAGTGTGAGAATTTAATTTAGTACCGACGAACTAGTGAGTTAGTATTTAATAAAAAAAATGATTATTTATGTTAATAGATTATTATTAATTTTGTAAACGAATTTAAACTGTCTTAATTAAATAGATTTACAATTTATTTTGAATATATATGGGGTATTTTTAATGTGTCACATCATATTTATATGCACCAAAATTATCAATTAAATCAAATAAAGGCGCAAACTTGATAGCGTGATTCAATAGTTTAAAAGAAGAGAAAAGTCTAGTTTGAATTATTCACAAGTCATTTACATGCCATTTTTTATAGTTTTTTTTTTTATGTATCAAGTATGCTTGCCAAATTAAATAACAGATTTTTCAGACAGCTGAATTATTAATTTTCAGCGCAATGGTTTCAGGTTCAATTATCGACATGGTTGACATCACTGAACAGATAATACACGTTGACATAAAATATTTATTTTAAAACGTTCTTGTTCACTTAGATATTATATTGTCTCTGTGAACTGGCACCTGAAACGTAAAACTAATCATCTTACCTATTTGTAACAAAAAATAGATTGAGACACTGTTGGTCTACCAATGCACCGTTTATGCACCATTATATACAGGTAGGGAAATGACGATGTATTTACTAAACATTTTGTGCAAACATGTTTTTTATAAGCAAAGCAATTTTTTTTAAGCTAATATTTTTTTATCGAGAGATTGAGCATATCCAATTACCAAATTAATAAAAAATATTTTCTCTTAAAAAGTAGACGTTAAAACGTATGGTTCAAGTAAAAATATTAAGTACAGCGAATACATTTTTATTATCTGCTGAAATTTAAGTCCTTTATAACATAAATAATGCGTTTTAATAGGGTAAACATTGTTTCATTAACCTGGTCATAATATAACGCTTCTGATTACCAAGATAAGATCGGAGGGATTCTCCAAAAGAGCCACTTGCCCCAAGGGTATAAATTTGATCCAAAGCCTCCGATATCCAAATAGAGGGTAAACTTAATAATCTTCCACGCCGTGCAAAGAAGATTATGTAGTTTGTGGCGGATAAAGGATACATTAAATATATTGTTTACGTGCCTACATATTGCCTTTTTAAAAAAAAAAAATATGGTCGCTGGTAGTTTATGGCCACACATGTACATTTCATATGAATATAAAAAAAAACCATTTCAGGTAATTTTTTTTAATGTATCTAATGTTTGCCTGGGACGTTTAATAACGTTATTCCTATACTAGATACATAAACAATATATCAAGTATTTGGTTGCACTCAACAGTTCATGCATAAAAGGTATAAACATATTTCCTTTGTTCATATTTATTTCTGCGCAACCCGTTATTACAGATACGACACAGCTGGCAGCTGTAAAAAAAATTCAAAAAGTTCTTTAAAATGTAATTAACCATCTGCTTATCACATAAATTGAATTGTATTTACGAATTCTAACAGAATTCTAATGGAGCATTCTAACAGAGACCCTCGACGCAGATATATAAATTAAATGCAGAATTGAGGCAGCAAGAGCTGCTTTTAACAAAATGAAATCCCTCTTCTGCAATGATAATCTGAACTTGAAAATAAACCAAGATTGTTAAAGTATTATATGTGGTCTGTATTGTTATATGGCTGTGAAACTTGGACTCTGAAGTCACTATGAACAGGCTGGAAGCTTTTGATATGTGGTTACATCGCAGAGTTAGAACGAATAGAACACTCTAACCATAATTAAAGTTCGTACAATTTCGTATCTGGGGCATTTAAAGCGTGGGGAAAAATACCACTTGCACCGTTTAATTTCAAAGAGTAGGTTTGAGGGTCACCTAAAGGCTGCCTTGGCTGCGTAATATACGAGACTGGGACTGTGGAGCAGATTTTCCGGGCTGCACACGACAGAAAGACCTTCGCCAGAGTGATTGCCAACGTTGGGAATACCTGACAGGGCACTAAGAGAAGAAGAAGTATTTACGAATGCGTAATTGAATAGTTTCTCGTCATACGCGGCGGCATTATTCTTCGTAGCGTCACATCTAATCACGACGAAAGTCGTTCAGATAATAAAGATATGAAAGGGAATTAATTACTCAAGAATTTGAATTTCATTTATCAAATTGATTGATAAAATTTCACTTGTACAATGTGTTTAAAAAAATATATATATTAAACGACATTGAATGTTGCAAAGTCCATTCGCAATATTGCGCGATACCTATTTTTCATCTGTAAATAAATAACAATATTTTGAGATTGTCCAAATGTTTGAAGAGAGTCCTAGGGAGTCATTAAGATTGACAAATTACAACAGGGATGGAGAACATTTTAGATAAGGGAATATGGAAGTCTAGGCATTTACAGGGCTTATGGCCTGTTATTGGCTGGTTTAAGTGGCCACTTTACACACTTTGTAACATTCTATTGGGTTGTGGTCCCGTGGCTAGCATCTCAGACTCACGGCTCAAAGGTCCGTGGTTCGAATCCCACTCTACCCAACTTGAGTTATTTACAACTCGTTGAAAATGTCCCTCAAAATGAAATATTTGGGTAAATCATAAGAACGCAAATATTTCATTTTATTTAAAAATTTAAACATCTTTATTTCTTAGATTCTTCCATCTGTTGATTTTAGTGAGGTTAAGACCTGAAACCTTTATTGTGAAGAGATTTATCTGATCGAATAATTTCACATACTAGGCAACGCCTGAAAACAGTCTTCTAATTTTTAAACTTCTTGGCCTAGTTTTTTTTATTACAATACTTATTGACAAACAAACTCCAAATCTTGTATTGATCATTTTGCCTATGTGTAGATATTAGAATTTCGTACCTTCTTTAATCTACTAATATTTGTGACGTAAAAGGGTTGAATTTTTTATTCAGTGCTTGTGATAACGATTTTTCATGTATTTCTTTTATTATTTTATTCATACAAGTACATACATATTTCCAAAAAAATAAAATAATAACGTATCCCTTACTCTGTGAGGCCAAGAGCCCTGTATTGAGTTGAGATACAACATAATGGAAAGTGGAAGCATGTACATTATTAAACAAAAGGAAATAATAATATTGAAAATGATTACTTAAACACATACATATTTCAATAAACATCTGGACAGCTCGCTTAGTAGTGTATACATCTATGCAATATCTCACAGCAGTATCCTGCAATGGTCTCTTCCCTTAGACAAAATCCAAATGTGTACATTTCTCTTAAAAATAGCCTTCGTTTTAAAGAACTTAATATGTTCATCCAGGGCAGTGAATACTCTTAGGGCCACAAAAGAGACATTTCTCTGACGTACGTGTTTTTAGTGTTAGTAAATTGGAATTAGGATCCATGTATTTAAAGGATTTTTGCAATTATTTAACTCCCATAAATGGTATCTTTGTGTATATTGTTAGTCTGTTGAAAAGATTTTTGTTCTCTGTCTCGTCGCTGTTCCATTATGAAGAGTATTCTCCATTTCCAAATATAAATAGGCTTCTAGTACCCATTGAAGTGTGAAGCCCCACGACTCCATTAAAAGTAAGCCGATCTAAGAAATATAACTTCAGCTCACCATAGGCTTATTTCGGCTTAGAAAGTATTACAAATCTCTTTTATATTCATATATAAATCTCAAACTCTCTAAGAATTATTTTGACACAGAATTAAAAATAGTTACATCATTATCAATACTAATTTATATCGTGGTCCTGTGGCGGTGTTTTAATATTATTTTTTTACGTGCATCTTTGTACATTGTTTCTCTTATTGCCCAATGGTAGTTTCTTTAATCCAACCAATAAAATAAAGGCTGTTATTTTTATATAATTTTAAATTCAACATGTATACCAGAAAGAAATAGAAATAGCAATAAGTGTTAATACATTAATCAATATCAATACTTCAATGGACAAAGGGAAATAAAGAAACAGAAAAAGAGAGATTAAGGAAGAGAAAGGAGATGTTTTTTCAGGCATGATCTAAACAGAGCTATTGTGAAACATTTTTGTTAGTGGGTGGGAGTTCGAGTTCGTATGTTCGAGTCGCATGCACACTAAATAAGTTAGAGAAGATGGTAGAATGAGGAAGTTCAGTGTTTTTTTGAAAATATTATTTGTCAATACAATATAATTATTTATATCACTACAGAGATGGGTAGAATTTTTGTTTCAAGTTTATGGATATTCGAGCGTTTACAGGGCTTATGACCTGTCATAGGTTGGGTTCAAGTGGCCACGTTTATGTAGAATTCTACAACATTCCCCATTCCGCTTATCAGCGAATATCCATATCGGTGACATTTTTGGTTTTTAGTATATATGTCATGAAACAGGGAAAGCTTTCGCTAGCGCGTTTGGAGCGCCATCTATGTATTTGATATTGAGGTTTAAGTATTAAAGCAAATTACTTTATTTATGTAGCTAAGACTCTCCAAACGCGCTAGCGAAAGCTTTCCCTGTTTCATGACATATATACTAAAAACCAAAAATGTCACCCATATGGATATTCGCTAATAAGCGGAATGGGGAATGTTGTAGAATTCTACATAAAAGTGGCCACTTGAACCCAACCTATGACAGGTCATAAGCCCTGTAAACGCTCGAATATCCATAATCTTGAAACAAAAATTCTACCCATCTCTGTAGTGATATAAATAATAATATACCTACTCCCACTTGGGATAAAAAAAACCAGAATTGTGTGTGTATAAATATGTAAATATATATACATACCAAAAAAAAAAAAAACAAAAAAAAATAATAATAATAATAATAATATTGTGTAAATACAATATAAACCTAAGAAAAAAATTTAAAAAAAGAATTTATCAGCACCATGATTTTTTAAAGTTTTGTATTTCTGAAATTAATCCGCGTGTGACGTCTCAAATTCTATTACGCTTCTTCTCGATTAGTTCTGATTGACCCATTGACAGTAAGTACATCGGAAATCTTCCACAACTCTCTTATCATTAGTTGATTCATAGGAACTAGTGACGTCGTTCAAAGTGGTCCGTTTTTATTTAAATATTTTTTTATTTAACTGCAAATCATATTTCACTCCCATGTCTATCACAATTTGATTTCCATTTTCTAACACGTTTTTTACGACTAAATGGTCTTCTATTATTTTTTTTGGGTAAATCATATTTTTATTATTTTTAATCTGTATGATTCTAATTTAAAAATTAATAATATATTTTATAATGATAGGCTACAATAATTTACGGATGTATTTCATAAATAAGTTTTAATAAATCTTTTAAAAATATGACACTGCGTATAATAAACAGTAATCCTATTTTTATCAGACTTTTGAAGTCAATATTCATTTATTATATTTTTTTATTCAGCGCCTGTATTATTCTAATTAAATCGAGTTCTTTTTTAAATGAAACATCTTTTACTTTCGGCTATCTATATTTATTGTTGAACCACAACAGACTTAAATAATCAAATTTTAGTCATTGTGATCTCATCGGGAATCGAATCCAGAACCCCTCAGTCTTGGCTTATTATTTATATCATAAAATATTAATTTTATTTAAATATCTATATATTTAAATTACACTCGTATGATGTATTAATTCGATTATCTTAATTAAAAGCACACAAGCATTCATATTCGAACGTTTCTCGTAAATAAATAAATCATTATCATTGGAGCAGCATAGCATTTATGGAGGATAAGAAAACTATAATCCCTTTAATCAATCTTACTCAAAAATTGTTTTTTATTTGCTTAAGATTTCTGATTTTATATTTTGCTAATGCATAAAATTCATGACTAGGTAAAACTTTAGTTAGTATTCAGGCCATGTACCTACGTATTTCATTTTTTCATGAACATTCTCGAATTATAAAACTGATGTAATCCCATTGTTGTGATGTAGCAAGTAGGAAAAATCTACCTCACGGAGGTAGAAAAAAGAAAACAGAGAAAAAACACCGCTGGACTACAAATTAGTCGAAGGGGAATTTTATTTATTTATTTTATACTAATGTTCCAAAGGAATAAAATATTATCCTTCGCTTGGTATTATTTCAACTTATGGATACAATTTAAAACTATTTGTGTGAGAAAATTATGTGTTTTTATTGCTATAATTTGAGAAAAAATATCATAAAGCTCAACGTTAGAGCTGTTTCAATGGGAGCACGTACTTATATGTTTGAATTTTTCCACCACATACATAATCCAAGGTTTTTCTTAAACGCACGTAATTTATATGAAATAAGTCGAATACGATAAATAAAATATCCCGAATAATGTTTTGTGTAAATACATCACATCAATAAACCTTTGGAAAAGGTTCAAAAGAGATTGATAGATACTATTACTTGCACTTAATATATACGTAAGATTTCTTATGTTTTTTTTTTATTTATTTATTTATAAACCCTTCCGAGTTGCGTACATTTAACATAATTTTTTTATTATTTTTTTATTATTATTATTATTAATAAAACATATAATGCAAAATTTACATATTATACTCCCAGGAGTTATTTGAAACTCATTTGGGACCGTAAATAAGAAAAAACATTTTTTTTGACAATACATAGCATCATACAAATTAATACATCCAAAACGAAAAGAAAACATTATTGTATAAAAAACATAAAACACCATCTTATGTAAACTACATTAATAATTATCAATATCAAAAAGATTTAAGAAATATTTTTTGATTGCGACACTTCTGGATTTGTTATTGAGTTTTTCGTGTCTTAGCTCATCAGGCAGTTTATTATATTCGGAATGGCCAATATTTTCCAAGGACCTACTGTCAAACTTTGTTGAGCGAAACTTAGACACATGAAGATTCCTTGAATAACGCGTATTGTAATTATGAATATTATGACCAAATGTGTGTTTTAAATTTGAATGAGCAGAAAAGTTGATGATATTTAAAATAGTATTGGTTATGTCATGCAGTGGCATTACCTTGAAAGGAAGTATCTTTGTTTGTCGGTAGATATCCTTGACATGGGAATCCCGTTGAAGTTCAAGAATATTTCTTAGAGCTCTGTTCTGAAGAACTTGTATTTCCGAGATCTGATTTTTGCGGGCAAAACCCCATATGCATGATAAATAAGATAGGTGGGAATGAATCAAAGCGTAGTAGACGGCAAACAAAACGGAATGAGGAAGCAAGCCTCGAAGTCTATTCAATACGCCAGTTACGGGTACTATTTTTGATTTTACATGCTCAAATTGGTAGCTCCATGAAAGTTTGGAGTCAATAAACAGTCCCAAGTATTTAGTTACGTTGGTCTTTTCAATATAGCCAGTTCCGAGAGAAATATTGATATTTAAGTCATGTTTGTTCCCAAAAATTATGTAACATGTTTTTTTAACATTCAAACTTAATTTATTTAATCTCATCCAGTCAGCTAGACTATTGAAATCTGTCTCCATTATGTTTCGAGTTCTTTCGGGTTACGAGGTTACGATTATGGTAGAAAATAACAGTATCATCGGCATACAATTGAACAGTACCCCTTAGACCCCACTTAGTAATGTCTTAGTAATAATATTTTTACTTTTTAAATTCATATTCTACTATTAATAATAATATTATTGAGTCTTTTGTTTAGTTTTGTGTGGTAGTTTATTGTATTATTTCAGTCTCTGGTTTATGAGTTTCGAATTAAGTTTGTGTTTATCCATTTAGTCAAAATAGTTAGGTCTTCATTTAGGTAATTGTTTGTTAATGCGTCAGTTTGATTTTTATCGGATAGTCAAATGTCATCGGCATACACAATAATTTTTCCTTTAAAATTTTTCAGTGATAAGTCATTAATATGTTCTTATAAAATATGTAATAGTGGACCCTAAATAGATCCCTGTGGTACTCCAAAATTAGTGTTTGAATTTGTCTTTTTTTTTCATTTGTTCAGTTTGATTTCAGTAGTTTATATTCTTGAAATTTTACTCCAATATCATTTAATTTTATCATCATGGTCTCAACATGTACCGTATCAAAGGCTTTTTTAAAATCTAAAATTACTATCTAAGAATCTAGAATTTCAGCATCCATGTTTGTTTGTATGTAATTTATTAAATTTACTAGGGCGGTTCCGGTTCCTTTTTTTTCTAGAAAACCATGTTGGTATAAGCATGTTATGTTAAGATTTTTCATACGACCTATTAATCGTTTATGTTAATATTTTTCAAAGATTTTAATAAAAACAGTTAAATTTGCTAAAGAAACTTCTGGCCTATTATACAGTAGGCCAGAAGTTTCTTCACATCTCCTTTTTTCTTGGCCGAAATTAAGTTTTGTTTGTGAATTTTTTCGATTTTAAAAAACTTAACACCGCAAAAAATATTTAGATATTTCGCTTTGTGAAAACTCTATGAAGTGTAGATATTATTCACGATATATTATTGTTAAAATTCACGATACTTGAACCGCTACAACTTCGCACATATATCGTTTAGCTAAAATTTTATTTCACCAATCGATAGAACTCACATGGAAGAACCTTCAGAAGAATTCCAATAAAAAAACGCATTAAATTTTTTTTTTTAGAAATTTTACTTTTTGAAAACGGTCCTCAATTGTCACCGGAGTTTGCTACGTCCGTTCTCTTATTACTTCATTCCGCATAAAGTCAAACCGTGATGATAATATGATACATAAAGTAAAAACTTTTTTTTTAACTTAGTTCGATAATCTATTAACAAATAAAAATATAAGTAATAACCACCGAACTGCCTCATTTATCCGCTCGCTTATTTTCCACGTTACTTAGTATTTTTTTGGCTAGTTCTTCAATTTCATAAATAATAATTGGCGTTAATTATATCGTCATCTTAAATTGTATTCATTTGAAATAAAAAATGGGTAAATATCCATAGTAATATTTTTTAAATACTTGTGGAATTGGTACTTCG
Organism: Micrasema longulum; assembly: GCF_059751315.1. Lineage (NCBI taxonomy): Eukaryota > Metazoa > Arthropoda > Insecta > Trichoptera > Brachycentridae > Micrasema > Micrasema longulum. The sequence goes on from NW_028277921.1 coordinate 1,755,933, forward strand.
AACCGTCAATGGAATTGAAAATAATCCCTGCGGACAGAGTTACGGTTGACTTCCATCTCTCTACAAAGGGTTAACAATGGATCTCTTACTTAGTGCATGTAACCTATAACACAAATTACTGAACAGAAACAAGGTAACTCGAGCCAAGGCTTACAAATTGGATTCAGGAAAATACCACAAGAACGGAAAAATACGATAAATCTAAATGAATTTCAAATTGTTACATCTCAACTCTTTTGTACGCGAGTTGAAAGGGTAGGGATCTTTTGTTTTGTTGCTTGTAAAGTAGAGGTTTTCATCGATTTCTTTAGAAACTGAATTCAAATACGCGCGATCTAGACGCAAAAATAATTGAAGTTCATTATAATATTTTATGGTTTGTATATATACTAAACAATATTTCCGCGAAAACGGAGTACCAATTTAGTTATTCATCATATTATCTTTATTACTGATTTTAAAAATCTAAAGATTCGAAACCTTGTTTCTCTTTGAGTTAGTATCATAAAATTCATAATTTCTTTTTAGTATCGTTTTAAGCGTATTTTTTTGACGTCGGTAATTCGGAACAAAATGTAGATTCTAACATAACGTTTACTTATTTTAAATAATCCTTTCGCTCCAAGCTTATGTACTTTACCCGGTCACCCAAACGCTCTAACATAATCGATAAATTATTATATCAAATTACGTAAATATGTAATTAAGTATCTACGTACTTGTGCATATAATATGAGTATACATACAAACACAAACATACTAATTCATTTATTGCAACCGTGAGGGAAAACGTTTTTGGAGAAAGAAGGAAAAATGGAAGGCTTGACATTTACAAGGCTTATGACCTGTCATTGGCTGGTTTAAGTGTCAATTTTGCTGTTTCTTAAGACAGATTTTTAAAAAAATCTAGAAAAATTTATCAACATGGAGATGTACTCGTATTTTGTCATGTATTTCGAGTTTGCAAAAATAGTACTAATTATGTATATATATGTATATATTTAACTATAACTTTTATTCATTAACCCTTACGGATATTCACTCTACAAATGTAATATATCCTTTTTTCATACTCTATTGTTGATAACAATATTTTAAACACCTTTTGAAAAGTTTGTCTGAGTCTTTTGTTTAGTTTTGTCTGGTAGTTTATTGTATATATAATTTCAGTCCCTGATTTATTATTCTCGATTGTCCTTGTCTCGTTTTAGAATGTTGTATGTGATATTGTTCTGATATTCTTGTATTATGTCCATGTTTTTTACATTTTTTTACAATATTAAGTTCTTTTTCTACAATTAACTTAAGAACTTATATATTTATTTATTTTATTTATTACGTATAATTTTAAATTTTCTTTTTTGTGTTAAACACATTTTTAAAATAAGTTTTTTTATTTTTTATTAAAGACTCCCTAAGCCAATTAATATGGATTGTCGGTAAAGATCCTTGACATGAAAACAAATAATCACACTACATGATTGTAAAATAATAATTACTACTAACTTAAATATAAGGAGCGAAAAAAAGTATAAATATAATACGTTTTCAAATAATAGTCAGAAAAATGTAAAAAAAGCAAAAAATAAGTACACGATATCGCAATTATAAGATAAAAAATAAATACAAAACCGGTATATCAAAATTAAAACAGAATTGTGTACATAATTAATAGGCATAAAGCCTTTAAAAAAAAAAATATTTCTTTACATGTTCATATCTATTTCCAACTCATGAATAAATTTTAAAGATTCAAGTTGAAAAAGCACATTAAAATTTAATTGATTAGTTATTTTAAAGAGTTTTTATATGGTGTTAGATAAGGGAGGTCATATACTAGCCTCTATATTTTATTTTGCTGTCGTTGTAGTCTGTTTATGTCATTTTGATTTCCTGTTCCCCATAGTTGTTGCATATAACATATTCTAGATTTGAAATACGCTTCCATTTTAAGTATATAATTTAGCACTAATAAGAGATAAAGTACCATTAATTTGTACGTAAACTTTTTTTAATGTGCGGTTATACATGAGTGGTTATCCTATCATATATAGTATATATCATTTTAATAAAATATTTTGTCAGGAACTTTTAACGTGCTGTTTTTATTTTATATGTTATTCTTTTCAAAGTTTTAGTTGTTGTGGCTCTAATTTGGAGCTAAAATTTCCACTCTGAAAGTTGTCAAAACATTTCTAAAAGTATGCTGTTTGTCTATTCATAGCAATGAAGTTGCGACGGTATGGGTGTCACATTTCCATAAACTTTACAAATGTTTGTTTTGATAGCTGTTATGGCTGCCGGGCTTCCCTTTTCAATTCCTAAAACAAGAAATGTTTTAACTGTTCGTTCATGTTTTTTATTTTCAAAAGGTGACCGTTTATAAATAATTTGAATAAATATTTATTTATTCATTAATAATTTTAAATTATCATAATTAATACAGTATAAACAAAAACACAAAAATATTATCATTTACAATAATTCGCTTAACCAATTTATTTGGCTAATCCGTCATCTTGCTAGTTCAGCTAGTGTTGCGGACTCACGGATCAGAGGCTCGAGGCTTAAACCCCTTTTTGCCACAACTCGATTCCCATATTCTTGTAGTGATTTATTTAAAACTCATTGAAAATGGCTCTGAAATCGAAATATTTGGGTAAATCGTAAGAACTCTTTTTTTTCTTTTTCTCAATGTAGGTATACATGCTCGCACAATAAACTACTGCTACTACTGTATATACATGTATGTAATTACATAATATTGATGACATTTAAGTTTACTCGTTTAACTATAGACAGAGAGAAAAAAATATAATAACTACTGATTTTATTCAATACTGCTAGCTTAACTATAGTCATTCAATAATAACAAAAACAGAAACATCAACAAAAAAAAACAAATACACATATTTTAACTAAATAATTTTTCTTCGGTCTTATAATCAACTAAATTATTCATATGTCTACTATCATATTCATTCTCATTAACATGTCTTTTGATTATTACTTATTTCTGTAACCCAGCATCATTGAACCTATTTTACACTACGCCGTGAATGAACTCTTTATCTACATAAATATATTATTTATCCTTTTATATTTCGGTATTTTTTATTTCTTGCGTGGATAAACTGTAGTATATATTTTTTTATTAGAATATTTAAAACAAACTGTTTTTCGTTTTAATTCTAGATTTATTAAAAAAACCGTGAAGCTATATGAAAAAGAAACAATAAAAACTCTCTTTAAAAAAATCGATTTAAACTGAGATTAAAAAAAAACCCTAGTATTTCAGAAAGAATTTACTATGTAGGTACGTAGATACAGTTGAAAAATAAACAAAAAATTGGGCGTAGCGTAGAAAAAATCATTTTATCTTTTTGTATGTTATGTGCCCAAAAATGTTGCATAAACTATGATCCTGGGTGTGAGTCACCCGAATGCACTTTGAACCCACTTACCTCAGCCCACGCGCAAGGCACTACTAAAACAAAGCAAGTTATCGATACGTTAGTCTGTTTACTCCTGTAGCTCAATCACAAATAACTATCGACGAGCTTAAAAACATGCTAAGCATTCGAGCGATCACGATGAACAATAATGAACATGCTTAAGCTATCGCAGTCATAAGTCAACGCGTGTATAATCTCTAAATTAATGCTCGTGTCGGTTTGCTTTTTGTTTTCCTCATAAATAAACACAGTTCACTGGCAAAAATCGGCGTTTACTATAAAAAATAATACAATATATTGCATTTGCAAAAAAGTAAGGAGTATCTAAAATAAAAAAAGTGAAAATTAAATTACAATTACTACGGCGACTGGTTTTCTTGACATTTGGCTTGCTAATCGCCGGCTAAATGCAATAAATAGCATGATTAATAATAAATAAAGAAATAAAAATAGCAGTTTAGGAATATTTTCCATATTTGCATTGGTAAAATTCAAATATGTGATTGCGCAGCAGGATTATACGTCGCGAAACGTAAATATTTTGACATTTAATATTAGGTGTTTACGGATGTTCTATTGTGATCGCGAATACGATAAACAACACTGGTAAGAAATTGTTATCACGCTTATTAGAACGTCGATAGTTATTTGTGATTGATCTACTGTTACTGAATGGAAGGGGATGCTATGTTGTCGATTTTATAAGTAGTGAGCGCTTAAAAATGTGCCGGGCGTTTGATACCCAAGTTCATAACGCCAGTTTAACAATATTTTGAGTATGTCAAAGTGTTTGTTTACAATGTTGGATTCCTTATGAAGTATTGAAGAAAGGTGTATTTTCAGTCAGAATGTTGAACGTTACACAGTGTGTAAAGTAATAACTTAAACTTAACGTGTCTAATTATTGTACGTCATGAACTTCAAAGTATTTTACTTTCTACGTTTGCGTGGAAGAGGATTACGCGTAATATCTTGTTTATTTTTTTTTAAATTATTTTTCTTTTAATTGAAAATTTATTTATAAACCCTTACGGATTATTACATTCATTTTACAAAAATTATATAAACATTTTTCATTCATACTATGTTGTTCAAAATAATATTTTTTACATTTTTTGAAAAGTTTATCTGAGTCTTTTGTTTAGTTTTGTCTGGTAGTTTATTGTATAATTTCAGTCCCTGGTTCATTAGTATTGATTGTCCTTGTCTTGTTTTAGAAAGAAGTATATGGTATTTGTCTGATATTATCGTATTAAATCCATGTTGACTACATTTTTTACAAGTTTTAGTTCTTCGTCTACAATTACATTAGTGGCTAATTTATGGATAAATTTTAATGATTCTAGTTGAAAGAGTTCAGTTTTAATATTATATATATTATTTGTATTCGAGAAGAAATGATCAAATCTGAGAATGTTGCAAATAACCAAAATATTGGAATTTTTGGTTATGCATTTCACTATCGCACACGTATCGCACATATCGCGTACTATCCCGCGTATAGCGTGCATCATATGAACTCAGATTATCATTCCACATACAAAATGAACACTCCTACCTGCCCTACCTCTGCCTGTGGTTACAATAGAGAGACTCAGATTAAACTATACAGGAAGCAGACCCGCTCCGTACGTTTTAAATTAATGCCTTTTTTTCTAATTTCTCCAGGCGGAAACCAATTTGCGAGCCTTTGCAGTCCTACGGGTAACTTTGACCATTTTCAGCGTATGTACTTTAAAATACATAAAAACGGCTTCCAAAAGTTAGTTGAAATAAAGCTAGAATTGAAACATTACCCAGAACTGGGTTAATATTTTTATTTATTTCGGAAACATACGTACAGTACAAAGAAATAACTCAAAGATCTATTTTTCTTCCTGGAACTTTCCCAAATCATTCCCTTGGTAGGTTGGGATCAGCTCTTCTAGTTCTTAATGACGGCCCTTAATTAATCAATTAATTTATTTACAAGTAATTCAAATAGATCAAGTCAAATAAGGAATCTTGTGTTAGAAATACCAGATTGTAAAACGAAGCTCGCACAGGGACATGCATATTTTATAGGCCCAATTTTTTTTCTTTTTTTACTGATAACATTTCATTGATTCCAAACTTTAAAATTTTCCTTCGTTTAAAAAACACGCACTATCCTGGATTCAAACTAAAGATATGATCTCTTTTTTTCCATAATATATTTTGTTGCCCTTTAATAATAAGAAATATTTTTATGTTTTTTTTTTATTATTGATTTCCTTTTTCAATTACTATAAAAATATACCATATAATCTTTTACAGAATATTTTATTTACTCTTTCTCATGTAACACAAAAATATTATAGCTGTCTTTTTATTATAGAAGCCAAAATTCATTAACATTTTCTTGTATATCCACGAACAGGCCTTGTGGGATTTTTCGTTTACTATTTTTACTTGTAATATGTATTTCATTGCTATGTAATTATCCTTTATTTTTTGAATACTCTGTTTTACCTCTTATGTTTATTGTAAATAAAAACAAAAAATATTTTTTTTAAAAAGAAAATTAAAAAAAATATTTACGAACTGGTATTATAGTCACTTTTTGAAAAACAAATTTTATTTTTAATATCAATAGTGAAATCCGCATAGTTTGCACTCAAAATAAATGCTCAAAACTTTATTGATATTCCATTGTAACAACTTGCTATTTTTACTAACGGGCTCAATCCATAATTATTAAATGCTTTTTTCTCTGCGGTATTTATCTTGTGCTGTAATTAATACTGCGAAATGGGTATTTTAGCATGCTGTTGTGGGGCGAAGATATTAATGTCTACATAATATTTTGCCAACAGGATGAAAAGAACCAAATCCTCACGACCAACTGTTGGATCACTCAGACTTGGATCGATCATCATCTCAAGTGGAATGCCTCCGAGTTCTCAGGAATCACTGTCATCAGAATGCCGTACCTCAGGGTCTGGAGACCAGACATCATTCTTTATAACAAGTAAGAGGAAACGTTAATTTTGTTTTTCATTTCCGGGATTTTTGTACTCATTTCCGTTTTTTCCTGACTAAAAAATCGTATAGGAAAAAAATATTATATGAAAAACCAATGTACAAATATTTTTCACGCAGATCAAACTTGATGCACATCGGTTCGCCGTTTACCTACATTGATATGATGTTTAGAGTAATTAAATAAAACTTCTGATTTCTTTATTTTAATTTCGTGGCTTAGATTACGTTTTAGTTTATTACGTAAGATATTTTTTTTTCTCATTCTCATTGTTTCTTTTTGTTGGGTGTTTTTTTTTAAGGAATGAGGCCGAAAGAGAAAGATGATTTATTTAATCTTAAACCACTTTTTATGGTTTAAATAGATAATTTAATTGAATTCTATTAGTTCAAATGCGATAGCAAAAACAAAACGCAATTAAATGAATCTTCCACTTTTCATATGTTATGCATCACTTCACATTTACGGTCGTTCTTCGTCTTCCAGTTACTCTTGGTAGGAAGGTTCCTTAAAAATCGAGACCAATTTAACACAATGGTGAAGTATAAACGTTCTACAAATACCGATAAAAATACAAGAAACGGATTAAGAATAGTTAATTTTATTTTCAAAATCGCTATGGATATTGTGGAGAATCGTTTTTATATATCACTTTATAAAAGAAAATAAAATAAAGTATGTCACTAGAAAACGCGACATGTTTGGCATTGATAGTTGTGACGTTAAAATTTGTGACCATGTTCTATGAAATTTTTGAATAGTTTGGAGCAAAGTTAAAAATGAACATGAATCGTGACGTATTAGGGGCGTGGCCAATGCAATGGCCGTTTTTGCGGGAATTCAAAATTTACAAATATTGTTTGTGCTGGTAATAAGTAGCTACTTTTTTTTACTGGACAGTATTTCACAGACCCTTTTTACTTTAAAAATGTTTTAAAAAAGTTATATTTCTCTATTGTTTTACCAGGACAATATTGTCGCCGTGACACACACACGGAAGGTTACGGGCTGAGCACAAAAAAATATTTTTTTGAAGCCTAGGTGTTCTGCGCTGTGATTGATAATGTCCAATCAATTTAATCCCAGTCAGTGTAGCATTAACTTACATCTTTTCCACAATCCAATGAAGTTCATATAATGTACTTCTGGATTACCTTCTTTCAGCGAAAAGATGCCAAGGCTACCAGATTACGGAGAACTATTTAGGGCGGTTTTTCTCGTTCGACAACGAGCAATTTTTCCGTGTATGTGAGCACCACTAAGTATGTAGACTTATGTCGTCAGATGCGATGAGCGGTATGTGGTTGGCAAGCAGTAATTGGGCCTCCTAGTTCATTGTAGTGCAAAAAAACATTTTTTTTAAACACACACGAACGCCTTTTTAGTTAAAACCTCATACTCGCTTTGTTAAGAATTTGATTACAAACTGTATGAAACACAAAAATAGAGATTTTTAAAACATACAATCTGTATATTTGGTTAGTTATTTCAGCAATTGTAACCGAATAACTGAACAAAATTTAATTAAATTTTTAGATTATACCTAAAAGTTAAAAATAGATGAATGATAAAAAGAAAAATATCGCCTGCCCCTTTCTGTCTCATTTCACGAATATAAACTCCACTCATATAGACTAGTTTTATAAAAATATTGTTTATTAATAAATAAGTTTAAAACGTGTATTCATTTACCATGAAATTATATTAACTAGCTAAACATTGCACCAATTGCTTATAACACTGAATGCCCTACTGAAATAAACATTAGTAGGAACACCAACTACTTCTTCTTAGTCGTTATTCATGACAGAGCAGTTGTTGTCACGTTGGCAGGAGGGAAGCACGTCGTTACGATCCGCCTCCATCCGCTTCTATCTACAGCGCTTCTAGAGGCCTCCTGAAGAGGGATGCCAGTCGCTTTTGTCGCCAAGTCTGCCCATCTGGTAGGACTTCTTTCACGAGATCGAGTTCCCTCTACTCGTCCTTGTACCATTAATCTTTCCATATTGTCTGTTCGTCTCGTAAGATGGCCGGAGTACCTAAAATCACGGATTTGTACAGTGGAAGAAAGACGTTGTTTAATAAGCAGTTCTCAGATTATAGAGGCATTAGTCCTGTGGGCTGTCCATGGTATCCGCAGTATTCTACGCCAGCACCACATTTCAAAAGCGTATATCTTTCCACGTTTCTGCGGCGTAAAAAAGGAACATTTTGGGTTTTTGACCATTTTTATTTTGGTAGACTTGATGATACTACGCTATTGCCAAACTTTTTTCAATTTCTCCAGTGCAGAGCGAGCCATGACATTTCGTCTCTCGATTTCAACAACACACCCTCCTCTTTTTACTATCATAGAACCCAGATTAATATATCCATTAACAACCTCACAATTTCCAATTTGAGTTTATAGGAGCATTTTTGTATTTTCCCTGCTTTTTAAAAAAAATTGGAGATACAGTATTATTGACCCTGCTTATAATGCACAAGGTTTATATTTCACAAGTGGATTTGTTTCCTAAGAAAAATTTAGGAAAGGGAGGGAATTTCGGCTGTGGACCGTTATAGGAACTTCTCCGCATTTGCATACTGAATTTAATTTCAAGAGTATTCTCCGTATTAGAATGGAGAATTACGTCTCAAATATTTTTATAAGATATTTGACATCTAGCAACACACGAACACCCACATCAAAAACTCCAAAATTTTCTTCTTTGATTTAAAAAAGAAAATTATAATTAGTATTTTCTTGTAAAAAGAAAGTTCACTTATGGCATTTTCATTATTGGCAAGGAGAGTAGTGTCATCAGCGTATCTCAAATTTTATATTCGTCTTCCATTAATATAGATGCCCTTGTCCGAGTTCTCCAATGCTATTCTCATTACATATTCTTTATAAATAGTAAATAGTAAGGTTGACAAGACGAAAATACATCCCTGACAAACTCCAGAACAAGTTCAAATACATCCGTACACAACACACACTACAGAACAGCGTATAACATTAAAGTAAGATTATCAATATTTTTCTTCAAGTTTCCCACCCTTAAATCTTACAATTAAAAAACATATAAAATTAATGTTTCGCGTTGCCTTTACGGTTATCGTACTTGGGTTGAATCGAGCTCGATAGCCAAATGCACAAATCACCAGTTAATCCTTAAGAAATACAGCTGCTAAGGCAGTGTTATTTATTCGCAAAAAAACCTTAGGGTTCGTTGTGAATCATCGCTTACTTTTCCCCTTTAAACTTTCTCAGGTAGTGAAGTAGAATGCTACTTATGAACCCTTTTCAATCAAACAAAGTTCCAAATCTTTATTTTCTCTTAGATTCTTTATCTTCTGCTTTCAAGGCCCTTAAATTTCCCAACCTTGTATGTATTTTACTTCACAAACACGTACAGTATATTTCAGTGTGTAAGTTTCTAACAAATACAGTTTGAAGTTGTATTAGTTTGATAATATAGAGTTTCGGGTATACCTAAATAAAATTTCAGTCCGCTACCGGTTCGATTAAACGGCTTCGTATTTTAGCTGAAAGTTTTAAGCTCACATACTTTTTTCCAAGTCTCGATGTGTAAAGTTTCTCAGCAACTCTTTGAGACTAATAATATTTTAAATACTTGATTTAGTAGCTTAATTTGTTTGTAATACACTTTTAAAATAATTAAGTACTAAAGGTATCGGTATTATAAATTAAAGTATTTTACGCAGGCTGTGTTGTATATAACAAACGGTGACACGTATTTAAAAGGCCATTCTTTGTATAGTTAAATATATTATATTACAATCGCACACTAAAAAGGGTGTGGAAATGCGGTAGTGAGAGATTGTGGTGATAAACAGTTGTGCTAATGAGGAGTTGCGTTGTATGGATATTTAATGTACAAAAAAACTAGAATTATCCAGATAAATGAGTGCCTGATTTTATTGTTTTTGAAATAATACAACGAATTGGAATCACATTAAAAATTTACTTAAACATGTCTAGCAAAGTTGATTGCGCAATCAAATTGAAATTAAACTTCTCTATTATTTATTGCGTGATAACGATCTGGATATTTGGCAATCCAGATGACTGGAGTTCAGACAAACGTAGTTCTACTGTATTTGAATATTTTGTTTTTTGGATTTACTTTTCGGACAAGGGGTAACGGAGAGAGGAGTTGCGTTGATGAGTAGGCAGTTGTACTACATCACCCGCTGACTGTGACTTTTTGTAACTGTCGCGTTGTCACTGTGGGTGCGCTCACTACTCACTACTGGTGACAAAATGTTCATTTAGCGATGGATTTCGAAGAGGTGGCAGTGATTTACGCTCTTGACTAACGCAGAACGAAAATTAAACTAAAGAAACAGTACTGGGTACATCCCATATACAATGAACGATTATTTATTTATTTATTTATTCACACTCTTTATCAAAATACAATTCCATATTCACTTTGCCCAGCTAACAAGGGTACATACCCCGTTCCAAGCTAGGCAATTACATTTTAATATATTATAATACTTAACAAATTAATATAGAGCACAGACAAACAAAATATAAACTTATTCGGATACACATTTTGATTCATATACATACAGACATACACATATATACACACATGTATATATAAATATACACATATATACACATGTACATACACACACACGTACATACACCCATGCGCATACACATACATACATTCATAAAAACATAGACAATTTATTTATGCGAAACTTCATGGTTGTCATCTATAAATATATATTTTTAAAATTATTATATTCCTTATATATTCCTTATTTTTTATATTTTATTTTTGACATCCAGTAAGGTTCTCCAATCCGTGGCATGCATCAACTTTTCTGACTCCCTACGACCAATGTCATGAAAGAGCGAGGTCAACACCTTCCGTAACTTGACAACACTCCCGTCTTCCCGATTATTAAAAGGAAACTTTTACTCCCTGTATTCTGAATTACGTCAATATCTTCTCAAGTTTTTAAATTTATTTTCGAATGTCAATAAACAGTTTTGAAATAACTGAATTCAAATCTCGTCCCACAATTTCCTTTTCAAATGAATATCAGAGAATTCCTTTATTTTTTTTGCATACAATGCTGGCCTTTTCTCTGTCTTCTATAAAAAATTCGTTATCAATATCATATTCTTGCAGAGAAGCAGCCATCTTAAATCTCGCCCGCATAAATAAAGGTTTCAGCTCTTTAACTTCACAAACATCAACAGATTAAAGGAATATAGATGTTCAAATATGGGTAGAATGGTGAATGTTTTACAGTGTGTAAAGTGGCCACTTAAACCAGTCAATGACAGCTCATAAGCCCTGTGAATGCCTAGACTTCTATATTATCTTGTCTAAAATGTTCTTCACCACTGTTTTCATAATATGTTAATCTTAAATATAACTGAAAAATTCACAACACACGTCCGTTCGGTAGGCGTCTACCGGCAGAGTGACAAAAAGTTCCTAGTGAGCGCACTCCTATAGCAATGTACAGGCCGGGTGACAGTCACGCTGGAACTGGAACTTTTTGTCATCGTATTATCATGTCGCCACAGTGAGCGCACTCCTCATATATCTACATGGTACTTGACACTGTGAGAAAAAGTCACCGTGACTTTTTCTCACAATCAGCGGGGGCTCTTAATGATGAGTTGTGTTGATAAAGAGTTTCCTGGTCTCTATAAGTTAAGAATAAAGTGCAATGATGTGTTTGGTGCAATAAAAAATACATTGTGAGCCCCGAGGGGCCAAAATATCCAGGAGTCCGATATTCCAATTAACCGAGTTAAACGAGGTCATAAAGACCAACTTTTCTAGCATAAACAGTCTAGTATTGGTAAATTCTGTAATTTATAATTAATTTTTCAAATCTGACACCATAATGTACATATACATATCGTGGTTATACAAATAAAACAGACCATTTGCAAAAATGACGAAATTGAGATTATTTACTTTTTGACATCGTTTTATCATAATGCCTTGGCTGGTAAAAATGCCAAGTCGATCTTACACTCCAAAAAAATTTAATTTGTAAAATATGTGACCATTTGATAGAAGTTCACAGATTTTTGACAAGTAAAACTGACCAACACACATAGTCATTTTTATATGTAAATTTAAGATCCAAAGAATTGACCAAGTAACAGTTAGTCAATTTTACTTGTAGGTGATGTCGCCAGTAAAGAGTTAGAGTAAGTAGTTAAAAGTTAGTAAGTTAGTATACGTTTTGTATCTGACAGATACGATTTTTTGTTAAATGTTTATTCTTTAGATTTATACGTATAATTTCTTAATTGTTTGTTATTTTTCATTAATTTAGTTTTTCTTTGTTTCTTTGACCTTCATAAATATAAAAAAATGTATTATTGAAATAAAGAATCCCAAAAACATAATTTACAGTTATAAAATATTATACTATCTCCCTCAATGAACGAAATAAAAATGATTATCTGCAAAATTTCATGACAAATTTTACAGGTAAAATTGACTAAGTTTTTATTTTTTTTTATTTATGAAAAAGTGATAGTGTTTTTTGAATGCGTTTATACTTTACATTAAAGTTGAAAGTACCGTACATATAATGTAAAATTACCAACCACCTACTTGAAAAATCTGATCTTTGAGAAGCAATTGAACTCTAGATATGTACAATATATATCCTAGTGTATAAATTAAATCAAAATTTAAATGTCACTTTATTCTTATATTTTTTAATAAGTATACATGTACTCAAATGACTAAGTGATACTTTTATGTACACCAACCGTAGCATTATCTCGACAATTTGTTTTATTAGTCCATCAAATAGTCTCATACGTACCTAACTTGACAAATAAAGTACCCATAGAAAACTATGTCACATGCAATTGTAATATATTTTAATTTAAATAATCGTATAAGCCACGGGCTTTCTTTTCCGATATAATTATTATAAAAATAATAAACTCGGTGATTGTCTCTCAAATACCTCATAACTGTATCCAAGCGATAGTGGATTTGAATAATGTAATAAATACTGAAGATTATACATACATGAGGAAAACGTGCTTAAAACGAATTATCTTGTTGCGGGTTATGAAGCGCTTACAAGCTACAAGAAGGAAAGATAAAATATGATACGTGTTTATTCAAACATTTCTTCCATGTACATAGAAAGCACAAGAGTAATATAAATTGCCTTATTTCTGTAAACAATAAATATATCATCATTAAAATAGGTATCCTGTAAAATTGATTTTCCTCAGTAAGAAAGCGCTTATGTAAATATTGACTTTAACCGGCGGTTTCGCTCACGAAAATTATGTAGGCAATTAATTAGTTGTGTCGTTCGTCAATAAGAATTTCCCGGATGTAATGGGATTGAAAGTAGCTTGGTCTTCCAACTATCGCTATGAAAGAAATACAATGATCCGTCAGTCAATGGTGACTAAGCATGTTTATTCGGTTCACAAATCCAAAATCCTACTACGAAACCAAAACGAAAAACAAACCGAATTAACCATAGACAAAGCAAGTAAATAATAGAAATTTAAACAATTTATTTCAAATTGATTATTTTTGACATCCCACCATACTGCCGACTCATTTTCAAATAATATTGCTTATTCTTACTATATTTCATTATTTTTCCATCAACTATCTTAATTTTCGGGATAAAAAATGTCTAGCATATTTTACTTTCCATCTCTCCGGCTATCTCTGTGCAAAAAATCAAGTCCGTCTCCGTTGAGACGTGAAGGACACCAAACTCACTTTCACATTTATAATATTAGTATAAATAGATATAGATGAAATTAATAATTGATGACAGTAATTTAATATAAGTTATATTACAACTCATGAATATGAACACAATGTGAATTGTTTCAAAATCTAAAATCGAGGTAACTAGGAACTCTTATTTGAATTATTACTTAATACTTAAATTGTTTTAATTTAAACTCTTTTATTTCCATAATAATATAAAATCATGATTTACATCCCCTACTTACACTTGTATATAACATAGACATTTGTTTAGTCTCCCACCAGTCTGGCGATGTCGATCACGACAAAACCCGGTCACTGTTAAAAATGAATCAACAGAAGTGGAATAAAACTATATACGTATTTTTATTATTATAATCAGATACTAATTTACATTTTCAAATATCTCGCATCATTAGACATGTCTAATGTCCGTTAGTATGTGAAAGTGCTAATTGAAACAAGTAAGTGGATGTATACGATGTATTTTGATTTATAACTTATGTCAGATTTATCTCTTAACAATGGAACTCAAAAATTTTTTTACCGTAAATAAGAAATCGAATAAAAATTTACAGTGCCGAAATATTCTGTGTCTTGAGTCTAAAAGAGCAAATGTCAGATGTAATTTTTTTCTTGCCAACATTTCGTAGTGGGTCAATGTATATTAAAAAAAATATATGTTTGTTTTATTATTTCATGTACACTTGCATAATTTTCTTTTGCACCACAACAGATCTTGCGATCCAATTACAGTGGTGAATTACAGCATTATGTGCTAATGTTTTTAATTAATATGTCAAACAGTTCATTATTACGCTTTAAATGACTAAAAAATAACTCTCGTCCAAAAGTTAAGTTTACGACATTGGCCCTTTTTAGATACAAGACACAGATATATAAATTTAAAATGCTCAAAAACTTACTACGGTTAATACAGTGAATTTTTCTTTTTACGAAATACCTTTCAAAGTTTGTTATAATTTATAATTCTACATTATTCCGTGTTCGGGCGAATGAAGACTGTATGTACGAACGCGGTCTACGTTCAAGGCGTACTGATGGAATGCGCATGTGTTTTGAGACTGCCCGGTTGAGTTTTGATGAAAATTGGCGCATCGATATTCAGCAATATAGTATATTCGTAAATATTTACCAGATAATTTTTATCGAAACTCAACCGTAAAGCGTCACAAAACATTACCGCATTCCTTCTAAACCAAAACCTGCAAATATTTCGAGCAATGGCTGCTTTAGGTGAAAATCCTGAAAAATAAAATAAGCTTGCCTCGTTGTTCGGTGGCAAGCACGTTTGCCTACCATGCTTTAAAAATTTTGTTAATCATGTGGCCATAGAATTAAGAATAGTCCAGAAACCGCATACGCACATCAAACAGAAGACGACTCAACCACTCATAAATTAGTAGGTTTACGTTTTGACCCATTAGTTTCTTTGTAGACGTCGCTCAGTACACAACTCTTGATTTGAATTCAACTATGCCGTGTTGTGTCCTTTTAAAGTCTAGAAATACTGCTAGGATCTTAAAGAAACAGGATGCAATCACATTTCATCTGTAATTTGCAAACGAATGTGAATATAACAAATGCATTACTTAAAAATTTAATTATTTTTCCATCTGTCAGATTGTCGAAGAAACAAAATGGACATTTCGTTAGTGTTGCCAGGGTAGAATTTTTTTTTACCCTACTTTGCTCATCTAGCGGCTTCCGTGGTGTAGTGGTCAAGACGCTTGACTCACGCACGGAAGGTTCCGGGTTCGATTCCCGGTGAGAACACAAAAAATAAAATGTGATTTTTCTCAAGCCTGGGTGCTCTGTGATGTAATTCACCACTGTGATTAAGCCTCCTGGCCTGTTGTGGTGCAAAAAAATGTAATGTAATGTAATCTAATAAAATAATTAATGAAAATTAGACCTCAGATTAAACAACGCCGTGGGGGACATTTGAACGACATTATCTTTAAAACAACAAATATTATTTAACATGATATAATAATATCCATTTTATGTCAAATAAAATTTGTTTTATATTTTAAGTGCAAAGTTCATTAATTCAATTACTCTTATTAAATGACCCTTCACTTATCTACTCTGTTGTGTCAGTCAATGTTTCCGAGTGGACAATATTTTTTTTAGAAAAATTAACAAATAGTTTTTTTTACCTTACATTTGTGTTGTGGTTAAATTCTGGCAATATTACGCGCAGACTTAAAGTATGCGCGCGGCGAAAGTGTGTCTAGGTGGGGGAATTATTGGACATAGTCTGATGTATTCAAATATGATTCTACGCTCCTTCTGGACTATTCTTAATTCTATGGATGTGGCTTTACACTGCAATATATCACAGTCCCTGGATTGGCACTTGAACCGTAAGACGTAAGACTGAAAACGTTACGTTTATGTTATAAATACTATAGATACGCTGCATTTGATGAACCAATGCAATGCCCTATGCATCATTGGTTATGATGATGATATGGTAAAAAATATTTTGTGCACTAGTGATAAATATGTAATAATATAGTTTCAACTTAAAACTGACAGTTTATATCCCGTAAACTAAAATGATGTTTTCTACGTGTTTCTTACAAAACGTATTTATCAAGAATAAAAATGGAGGCGCGCTCCCTCTATTAGATTGTGCGCCTCTGTGTACAATGTTTCATTATATTTTGAGCAAAGAGTCGTTGTTTAATATTGGCTTAGGGACAATTTTATTTTAAAACTCCATTGACTACGTGGTGGAAATGTAGAGGCAATTTCTTTTCGTCGATTCATCAACTCTCGTGACAGTTTACTCTTGACTAAAGAAAATCGCTTGATGAGGATATTTCTACGATTATAATTTTCACTGATTGAATATTGGAAATTTTTGGAAATAATCAGGAGAAACCTTTCATAAACGAATTGACATTGTATCAGCGAGCAAATAAAAAATTTTGAAATGTGGATTTATGTAGGTAACTGAAAATGAACAAAAAGTACAGGTGACCCTCGAATTTCGCCCAACTCGCTATTTCGCACATTTAAAAAAATTATGTTGTTTACAGATTTGTGCAAAAATTATGACAAAGGTGAAAATGGTAAGACTTTCTGATAGCAGCGAATTATTTGCTTCGAATGACTGACTATTCATATGACATAAACAAGTCTACGCTATGTTCAATTTTGAAAAACAAGAATAAAATTAAGAAATACGTTCAAAATTCTGGAAACATATGTTCAAAGATTTTTCCCAAAAGATACGGTAAAGAGGTGGATGAAATGGGAAGATCTTTATCATCATGGATTGATGATTAATTTTTTACTATCATGGAATAATGTGTTTTCAATGGACAACATATGTCTCAAGAACGTAGGGCAATTGAGAAAAACTCTTTATCTTAAAAAGAGAAAAAAGAGTGGTATTTAACTAACTATTGACAAATTTATAAAGAAACCACCATAAAACACTTAAACATGATTAACATATTGCAACAGAGATGAAGAACATTTAAGAGAAGGCAATATAGAAGTCTAGGTATCTACAGGGCTTATGACCTGTCATTGGCTGGTTTAAGTGGCCACTTTACACACTGTGTAACATTCACCATTTTGCCATATTTGAACATCTATATTCCTTCAATTCTTTCAGGGAGTTGAATCCAGTCCTTGTCTACAAAAATTTGGACAAACTCAAAATATTGTTGACCTAAACGTCACTCTTTAACTCAATTACGTATATTGATTGATATAGCGCGTATTTCGAAAATTAGAGCGTATTTTAATAAACCGTAAAGTCAACACAAGTTAATATTTTTTGTAATCCATTGCCCAGTAAAAACTATGTTCAAATTTCGTTTATTTATCTTAGCTGCTCAAAATTTAACTAATTTTGTCCCCATTCAGATATATTTAATACAAAATTTTGTGACTTAAAAAAAAAAATTTTTTTGAAACATTGTAAAATGAAACATGGGTCAGTGTGTAAATAGTTTATGTTCATGTTATTATCATACAAAAATTTTGAATCGTTCAGGTAAATTGAACGTAGTTTTGCAGAAAGCAGCCAGTCCACGATTTTGAAAAAATGAGATATTGATGTTATCGGGTGACGTAAGGACAATTCTATGTTCTGCTAAAAATAGCCAGACCGCTTTCATACAAAAATACTGTATTAATCACCTTCTGAAAATGGTGTCGATCACAAAAACGCCATTTCTTAATTTGCAGAAAACACCCACAGCGCTAGAAAAATCTCACGGTACTTTAAACACAACTAAAACTGGTAAAATGCATAATTAGATTCTTGTTTGTAGTATTGAAAAAACTAATGTATGCATAGTTTATCATTTGTTAAAATCAAAAACATCCCTACAGTTGTGTAGATTTGATTATTCACTCTTTTTACAAAAATACTATTATCTCAGTTTCACTTTTCTATGGCTGGCTGCTTTATGCATAACTAGGTTCAGTTATGAAAATCCCTCTCTTACTCTCCTCCACTCTATTTCCTCGTCCCTTCTTGCTCTTCTCTTTCGTCTTATAAATTATATTATTTTTGGACTTGATGGTTGCTCGCAGGTAAAAATCCTGAGTTATGAAATAGAGTTAGTTGGCGCATTTGCCTACCATTCTTGAATTCCTGGATTCGCTTCCCAGTGGAGTGGACTTGAAATATTGATTTTAACGGCTGTTTAAGTTGCTATATTTTATTGTTCCTAGACCGGCACCTGAAGCGTAAGACTGCTAACCTTACCTTACCCCGATGTAACAGGTGATCAAAATACGCTGCGTTTGGAGTATTAACGCAGGGCTCTATGCACCACTGGGTGCGGAAGCGGAAATGATGTAATTTTTATAGAATATCGAATTGCAGTTTACTTCCGTAAAATAATAAAATAATTGCAGTGACATTACGATGCAATGACAGTACTAATTACATTGTCCATGTCAAGTTAGTGTTTGTAAAACAGTTTTTCTTGGCGCCAGTTTCCCACAATACACTAGACAGAAGAAATTTTCTTATACAGAAAGAAACCATTATATTTCATCCCCAGTGTCTTTTTATCAATTAGTCTCCATTGTTAGAAATGAGTATTTTACTTAGGTATGCACGCGAAAGAAAAATCAATTTTTTATCTTGGAATTAATTTGTGGTGCTACTTTGACGGTTTTTCATTTACGTATTAATCTTAATAATTCAAAGTATTAATCTTCACTTTTTTCAATAAACATTGATTTTCAGTAAATACCGTAATCGGCCCGAATTTCCGATAGAAAAATCAAATCGAATGATTAATCGATAGACCCTATTCTTAAATCAGAAGCGCCCTTACCATCCCGTTGTTTCGGTTGACAAACTCATATTTTATCTCTTATATTACATTTTTAAAAAGAAAAAAAAGTTAAAAATCAACAAAACAGGCGAATTTTTTATTACTGTCTACCTTTTGCTAAAAACACTTTTTTAATAGTAACTTATCAAGTTCAACATACATTTTTATTTAAATTTATTTGAACAGAGAGGGAAAACGTTTTTGAGAAGGGAATATGAAAGTCCAGACATTTACAGGGCTTATGACCTGTCATTGGCAGGTTTAAGTGTCCATTTTACACACTGTGTAACATTCACCATTCTGCCCATGTTTGAACATCCATTACAAGACGTATAACAATTGAAAAATTGTTTTCAGGCGTTGCCTAGTAGGTGATTTGGTTCAGCCGGATGAATCTCACCCACGTGATAAAGGTTTCAGCTCTTTTACTTCACAAAAGTCAACAGATGGAAGAGTTGAGGAAATGTAGATGTTCAAACATGGGCAGAATGGTGAATGTTACACAGTGTGTAAAGTGGCCACTTAAACCAGCCAATGACAGGTCAGAAGCCCTGTAAATGCCTAGACTTCCATATTTTTTAAATTTAAATCTTAAAGTAGGGCACACATATCATACATATTGTTATGTGTGTTCTAATAATAACATTGCAAATATATTTAATTTATAAATTGTTTATCACATATGTCTGGACCATTATTTTAAATTTTGATATGTTTTTTTCTTCATAAATATTTTTTTCCATTTCGTAATACTTTTTAATTGCTTTAAATAATATTGAATTTTGTGACTTTGCCTTTTTCCTAAATGGAAGTCTAATTTTGTTCTTTTCTCTAGTATTGTGATCGTGTTCATGCTGGTTCCGATCAATTTTTTTCCAAAATTCCGTTTTTTTATTAGATTTTATAATTTTATGAACAAATATCATTGTATTGTAAAATATTCTTTGTTTATATGTTAATAATTTCATTTCATTTACCATCGACTTTACCCTCGTATATCTGTTTTTTTTCAAAATGATTCTAAAGGCTTTATTTTGTAATACAGTTAGTTTATCTATGTTTTCTTTGTTTGATAAAAATAAAATGCTACTACAGTAGTTAACGTGTGGTTCAATAATTGCTTTGTAAATAGTTTTGCAGGAGTCCTTATCAATAAATCTTCTGATCCTTCCCAAAATTGATATTTTTTTTGCAATCTTATTTATTACCATCTTAGCGTTTTGGTGAAATGTAAGTTTTGAATCCAACATTACACCTAAATATTTAATTTCAGTGACTTCATTAAGTTTTTCATTTTCTATTACAATTGATGGTGTAATTTCTATTCTTTTGTTTCCTATATTCATATATTTAGTTTTGTTAACATTTAATATTAATTTATTAATTTTTGGCCACAGTGATACACTATTAAGATCATGATTTAGTCTGTCCATAATTGTTTTATAATTTTCTCCCGATATATATATTAAGGCATCGTCTGCAAAGAGTCTTATTTTTGAATATTTTAATGTTTCGACAATATCATTATCAATATCATATTTCCTTCTCATAAACGTTTTCCCTCTCTGTTGAAATAAATTTAAATATGAACAACTCCCTAGGGAGAAAATCCAGCCATTCTGCAAGTATTTGAACATACTCAAACATTGTTACATTTTTATCATTTAGATATTCTCACCAGGAAGCTTTAAAACTTCCCTTTAAATCGTTGAAAGTAGATATTTATCACCAAACATTTTAGTTATGTCTTAAGAGTAATAACCTAATAGAATCGCCAATAAGGAGAAAAACCATTCTATGATTACTGACCACGAAGTAAGCTACATACTACAGCAATACTATGGGCCGTAGGTACATGAGTTGAGAATCGCAAGAGCAAACCGTAACCGTCCATTACACGTTTGTTGTTAAACTAAAAACCAAACTAAAACCAAACCGAACATTTAGAACGCTTCTTTGCAATAAACCTTAAGGGCTTCCGTAGAGAATCATTACTCTGAGAGTTATGTACATATTTGCTACCCATGTGTTTGTATCCTAATTTTTCATAAGTAACTAAATATTATTATATATTTGTGTATAACCGCTTACCGACTTTTTTACGTCCACTGGTTTCGAGAGGTATATGTCTCTTCGTCGGGACACAAATGAAACTAACTAGCGAAACCCACTTTACACCTTTACCATAGTTGTTGCACAAATATATAACTTGGTATATTATAATTTACTTATTTATTTATTTACGGACGTATTAAGTCCTTTAAGCAATGGTAAATATATTTCGATATAATATTTACAGGTACAATTAAAATAAAATACAACTAAAGAAAATTAAAGCCAGGACCAAAATAATAATAAATTACTACCTCAAGACAAGATCTGGTATTTCTGAGTAATTGTTTAAATCTAGAAAGACTTACACCAAAAATGTCCATCTCTTGTCTCGAGTTTACAATGCGACACAATCGGGACATTGGTGCATACTAGCCATAGTTTATTAGCAATGTATGTGTAGTTTATTATGGCCTGATGATTTATTTATTGAATATATTTTACTATTTACAATATCTACGTTATATTGATCTATTTTATTTATGGACGCCTCACTATTTGAACAATAAATAGCGGTTTTTCAAAATACAATGAATATTGTACCCATCTTGACATCTTTAACAATGAACTATCAAACTTCTGAAGAAAGTTATTTGAAAACTTATTGACTAGAACGAGTCATGTTTTAACGGATCCCCCTCTCCCCGCTTACTTTTTCTTTTCACATCCTTGTCTCACCTTTCCGTGATTGGCAGTGTACATAGTCTTTTATGGACACAATATTATATAAAACATGCACGGTACATGATATTATGTACAAATAAACCATCACGCCGTTTTCCCGTAGGGGTAGGCAGAGAGGATAGAACGCCATAACACTCTATCTTGGCATACAGACCTCGCTTCCTCTACATTCATACATCTTCTCATGCGTGCATGTTTGCTTTTGCTTTTGACATGTCCATCTTCAAGTATTTGATGGACTTGATCGTGCCATGTCTTTCTCGGTCTTCCTCGTTTTCTGCATCCATCAACATTTGCATCGTAGATCCTTTTAGCCGCTCTTTCGCTGTCCATTCGCTCTACATGTCCAAACCAACCCAGCACCCCTTTCTTAATGCTGTCAATAATGCATGTCTCAGCCTTACACACTTCACGGATCTCGAAATTTGTGCACCTATCATACATCGTTTTACCACACATTCGCCTGAGGGATCGCATTTCGACAGCATTCAACTTACTTTCAGCATCATTTTTCCAATTCCATACTTCGCTCCCATACATTAGAGTTGGAACTAGAACTCCGTTGTGAACTGCTAGTTTAGCCTCCTGCGATAAACATTTGTTTGCCAAAGTAGATTTTAGTGCACCGTTCACCCTGTTCCCGGCACTCACCCTCCTTCCAATATCTTTCTCGGCCTTTCACAAATTCGTCTACGTGATTCAGAATATCTCCAGAATATTATGTACGTTTATTATTATCACACCATTAATCAAAAGTTTAAACTATGTAGGTATTTATTTGTTTGCGAAAAATAATATTTACGAATATTTTATTGCATATAAATACGCGTTCATTTTAAAACAAGACACTCGCCTAGTCGCCTATAGTATAAAGGATTCTTTTAAAGATTTTTGTCAATTTTTCTCTTAATTTTATTGAATATTCGAAAGAGAAATTCAGTATATTAAGCTTTTGGCATTTATTTATATTTGAAAGACAAACCCAATACTTTAAATAGGTAAATGTTTGAACGACCTTTTGGTAAACTAAGTGAAACCGCATTTTTGCATAGAAATTAGCATTTTAATAGCACTTTCCGCATCTGGTTTGTATGTCCCCATAAACCACCAAATGCTTCAAATTACTTTGCACTTCCCTTTGCAACGCAACGGTTCCGATTAATGTCATAAATATTATATTGTTTTCGAGGGCTTTAAACGAGTGCTCACTGCAGTTGCTAATTTTTTAATTTATTCAATTTTCAAATATTCGCTGAAACAAAAGATACATTTGATTATTGGCATTAAATTTTAAAAAAAAACATTGTTATTCTTTGTGTTATTGAATTATTAATATTTATAAATATATATTTTTTTTAAAAGTTCAAATATCTCAATTATCATTTCAATTATGCTTTTATATGTATATTCTTTTTCTGCGGATTTAAATGATACTCTTATTTAGTTTTTTTTAATACTACTATATTTTACTATTATTTTGTTGATTTTAATGATACCACTATTTTGTATATTTGATTATGTGTAATTATTAATTTGTATAATTTATATTTTAAAAATTATTTCTGAATATCCTTTTTGCTTTGTAATTCGATTATTTATTACATTTACCTTTTTTTTCTAGATTGTTATTCTGTCATTATAATTTGGTCTAATTAATTGTACTATGTATTTTTATTGTTATTTATTGTGGCTTGACACGGGCATAGCCTAAAAAGTCTTAATAAGTTCATAAATATTTAAACTAGGGTAATTTTGAATGAATAAATATATAAACAAATAAATATGTATTAAATATGTATTAAATATTATGCAATCATTATCATTGGGGTGGCGATTATAATTTTGTGTGGATATTATTTGACCGAATCCGTTGATCTGTGTTAAAATGGTAATAAATAAGATTGCAAAAAAAAAAAACAATTTTGGGAAGGATCAGAAGATTTATTGATAAGGACTCCTGCAAAACTATTTACAAAGCAATTATTGAACCACACGTTAACTACTGTAGTAGCATTTTATTTTTATCAAACAAAAAAAACATAGATAAACTAACTGTATTACAAAATAAAGCCTTTAGAATCATTTTGAAAAAAAAACAGATATACGAGCTTAAAGTCGATGGTAAATGAAATGAAATTATTAACATATAAACAAAGAATATTTTACAATACAATGATATTTGTTCATAAAATTATAAACTCTAATAAAAAAACAGAATTTTTGAAAAAAATTGATCGGAACCAGCATGAACACGATCACAATACTAGAGAAAAGAACAAAATTAGACTTCCATTTAGGAAAAAGGCAAAGTCACAAAATTCAATTTTATTTAAAGCAATTAAAAAGTATTACGAAATGGAAAAAAATATTTATGAAGAAAAAAACATATCAAAATTTAAAATAATGGTCAAGACATATGTGATAAACAATTTATAAATTAAATATATTTGTAATGTTATTATTAGAACACACATAACAATATGTTTGATATTTGTGCCCTACTTTAAGATTTAAATAAAAAAATAAATAAAAAAAAATTTGCGGGGAAATAAGAGATGCGTTGCGCGGAGATGGAAAATGCGGAAATGAACAGTATGCGGACAAACAAACAACAGTAGACAAAAATCCTACCTTTAAGAAGACAGGAAAGGGAATCAGAGACAGGAATCCGGATGTTATCTCCAAGTCCTGGCTTCTGGGTAGTATTTTCCTTTTTGATGAAACCGGCACTTTCACTAAAGTTATTTGCAAAATATAATGATGACTGCGGCGGAGCGGCGGTCAGATGATGTAAAGGTGTTCAGATGCGGGCAGATGATTATAGGACGAGCAGATGCGGGCAGATAATTTTCTAACATGCGGAAGTTGGCAGAAATTATCAAGAAGAGCAAAATGTGTGTAATTGTTGATGCTGGTTGCTATGGGTATGGAAAATTGTTCCCATAGCGACCGGAACTACCCATGGCCAAAGAGACGAGGAGAATAACAAACACTGCAAGTTGGGAGATCACAAGATGGGTAGGATAGGTGGACCTTCATCCGCCGTTGGTAAATTAATTTAAGAGTTCTCTTTACTGAAATAGCCTGTTCTGAAGAGGACTGTTTACATGTACAATGTTCAATTTTAAACATGTAGGGGAAACGTGTCCAAAATAATCCCACAAAGGGAGAATTGATATTTAATATATAAAAAATTTCATTTTCTTAATAATTTTGAAAAGTGTAATCATTTTTCTATCTACCACAATTCAACGAATTGTGTTATTATTCAACAAATTATTTCTATACCGATTTTAGCAAAACCCTACCAATGGATCATTTTGCCCTACCGCGTGTACAAATGATTCCTTGAGGTTCATGTCACAGGATCATTCAGGAGTTATTGTTACTAATAAAACACCTAAAATATTAATAAACTAATATATGAATAATGAAGGCGATATATATTATTTTATTATATTGTATGTGCAGTATAAAGAATAAACTGTATTACAAATTTATGTGATGTTTAAAAATGACTTACATTCGATCAGACAAGTTAAAATTATGTTTTTTTACGCGCACTCGTTCTCACCGCACGCGTCTTTCCGCCATTACTAACTGTCAAATGTTCAAAACGTTGTTATGTATATATTTATAGAATAAAACAATAGATGACATTAGTAGTTTCGCTAAAATGTCAAAGGATCGTTTTACCTCGAGGGATCATTTTCTACACGTTTTCCCTAGATTTAAAATAAATAATTTATTATTTATTGGAAACGGTTGATTTATTTTTTAATTTCTACATACATTGTTACAAAAATGGCACAAAAAACATTCTGGCAAATTCTGCTTGTACTAGGAGTAGGTTCAGTATATGAAGGGTCGGTAAGCCAGAAATATTAGTATGCCTAATATTGCAATCGAATCCTATATGGGCAAATGCCTGTTCTAAGAAACCGATTTGTTGCGGCAAATATGGTTTTCGAATATGTTTCCTATAAATAAAATTAATATTGAAGAAATAGAAAAACAGTTATAGCCCAAAAGAGAAGAAATATTTCGACTTTGTTCAAATGTTTGTAGATTAGGCTGGATTTCTCCCCTAAGAATAAATTATGTCAATGTTCCCAACCCTTTACCACGCGCGCCTTCCCGACTTTTTTCTAAAATCACTGTAAACATTAAAAAATATTTTCAGGCGTTGCTTAGTAGGTAAAATAATTCAGCATTTTCATTAACCAATCTACTAATCGAAATATTTTATTTTCTCGGGTGGAATGTAATTAATTGCCATTTAAAACTCCGTAGATTCCTGTTCAGTTTCGATTCAGTAGACGGCGAAAAGATCGTCATCAAAAATCTTAATTAATTATTATTCAAAGTAATGGACGATAATAATGTAGTTATCGACATTTTTCTTCTGGATAAATTCAATTTTTATTTATTTATTTGGTATGATGATTCCAAAATATAAATTTCAAGGTATACATAAGACGAGAAAAAAAAGAAACATAAAAATATATCCTCTCTGAATATTCTATCAGAGACGTGGAAGCAGTCGATATCCGAAGAGAAAAGGTCGAGTAAAGACATCGAATAAATAAATCGTTAAATAAAATTTACTTCACGGTTCTAAAAAAATGCTCATATTTTAAAAGTTGTAGTATTTTGTGTGCTTTAATGTTGAAAAAAAACATAAATTAGTTTTTCATTTATGGTTTCGGAACGCGACTGATCCTTTGTCAAGGCGTCAAAATAAACTAGAAAGAAAGTACAAGTCACTTCCTGAAATAAGTAGATATTAAAAATATTTAAGTTTATTTTGTTGAAAAAAAACAAAACAAACTGTCACGCCGTTTCCTCCTAAGGGTAGGCAGAGAGGATAGAACGCAAAATAACTCTGTCTATGCAAACATATCTCGCTTTCTCTGCGTTCATACGACTTCTCATGCACGCGCGCCGATTATTCTGACTTTTGACATAATAATAATAATGTTTGGATAATTTACATAGCGCCATTTTTGTGAAAATCATCTTCAAGCGCTTGTTGGATTTGGTCTGCCGATGCTCTGCTGATGCCATGTCTTTCTCGGTATTCCTGTATTTCTGCATCCATCAACATTCGCATCGTAAATCTTTTTAGCCGTTGCTTTCTTTTATTGAAACAAAATTGTGTAATCTTCAGCGTCTTGGCTAGGAACTGGTCATTCGGGCGGCTGCCAGGGCGCAACCCTCGGGGAAACGCTCTGTACAGACCCACAGTCTTTTTTCTTTCTGTTTCCAGAAAATAAGTCTTGGGGGGCGCAAAATTCCAGGGGCGCTCATGACCGTTGACATAATTGTTAATAGGCTTAATATATATATATACTACGGGTGTATGGGTTTAAAATCAATGTTAGAAAAACTATCGTGTATCATTAAAAAAAGCCTAGAACTTACCCTTCAAATTAAATTTTTAAATGATTAGATATACCATCAATTGATGATATCTTTAAAAATACATCTATTATACAAACTTTCAAAGAAAAAAACCCCCTAATTTACAAAATTTTCGAAACTCTAGATTTTTAAATAATTTAATTTTACACAACTGCATCTTTAAATCATTATTTATATGTTGGAAAAAAAAACTTAGATAAACTTCCAGAAATCTTAAAATCAATACCAAATATTAAAACACATAAATCTAAAGAAACACATGAGACCCACCCTAGCCTAAACTCCATACAGTGAAAAATTGTGTATATTTTAGAAATTAAAATATCTTATTTTAAGGAATCTGTTTTAGATAGTTAAAATAAAATATCAAATATACATGTATAGATACTAAATATACAAATGTATAAAAATAAATAAAAAACGAACTCCCTCTCTAAACATGAGTTTTTATACTCTATTAGAGAGGTAGAATCGTTACTATTAATTATGTATGTAACAGCCGTTTTGTAATTGTATACTTATTTCAAGTTTTTTTTAATAAATAAAAAAATATAAAAAACTCTCAAAAGGATTAAATTACTGGTGTAGCAATTCAGCAAATTTTGACAGACGAAAATGACCCTTATTTAGCGTTGATTCCACGATAATAAGGCTCAAATTCATGTGTGCAGACGCAATTAATCAATTCTAGTATAAAAAATATATGTATACTATAATTATGTATTTGAAAATACCATGGACGACATGCAACAATAATTTGATATTCAATAGACTACTGCTTTGGTGGGGTGATCATATAAAGGCAGTTCTCGAAACCCAAAGCAAGAAGCCATTTTTTTACAAAAAAAAATTGCTGCCTATTTCAATTTACTTTTGAATAATTTGGTATAGTTCTTAATATCTAGGGTTGCCATATTTGATTTGAGTTTTGAATTTTAAAAATAAATTAATAATAGTATTCTTTCATTTTATGTGATGTTTCTTGACGAAGAGGTACTTTCATACCATACTTTTCTGATAAGTTGTTTTTGCACACATCTGTAAAATTCCGTTCAAATCATCTTAAAATTAACCCAATACTTCAATATCGATACTACAGTCTCTGCTGGCATACGATTTTTTTCATCGGTCCACTGGGCCGACATCTTGATATTACTATTTTCACTATGGAGTTATGGACAGGAATCGAAAATAAATTCGATATCATCCAATTAACCAAATTAACCTAATCCAATTTTCTTCCACAGAATCTATCGACATCTACTCGACTACTATCGAGGCAAATTCAACCTGTACGTAGTTTTTTTATATACATAAATTGCTGAATGCATTTTACCACGCAATCTACTCGCTCACAGTCAGTAAGGCCGTAGAAGATTTTTTTTAATTAACATGTGTTATACCTCAGGACTCTTTGTTCGGTGTATTTTGCACTATTTCAATCAGTGGCAACATATGGCATAATAGGATGGGGTGGTTGTGTTCAGACAATCTACAGACCGCTCATGATAACCCAAAAAACCACAATAAAAATAATATTTCAATATCCTCCTACCTTTTCATCGTATTTATTGTTTAAATAGGCCAAAGTCTTTTAAATTAGACAAATCTATTATAAGTCATGTCTGATCAACTTTTGGACCACAAGTAGTAAACAAAGAACACAACAGGAAATAATAACAAGATATTCCTCAAAAGTAAATTACTACGTACCAAAAAGTAAAACAACTTTGGCTAAGAGACATTTCTCTGTGGTAGGTCCAAGAATTTTTAATTTACTAGATCAGGTAACAAAGGAATCTGAGTCATTTTCGAAATTCAAATCTGGTTTGAGTAACTGGTTTGCTCGAACGGGAATGGATTTCTGCGATCAAATGTGGACTAACTGGTAAATGATTAATATGTATTTATAAATGTAATAATGTATAAAGTATCAATGATGTGTATAAACTTAATATATTTGTAAATGTATGTATGAAATATAATATAAATATGTATGTGCGAATATATATGTATATGTGTGTGTGTGTGCGAATGTATGGATTTTCTAGCGAGTCGGAGCAAGTTCATAGACCATAGGTCGTTCCTGATTGTGTCGCTATAAACTGTGTCTCTGTCCTTAACAAATGTATGTATAATGTAATTAATAAATAAACAATAATAGTTGCTGCATTGTGCAAGTTTAAATCGGGACATAATAGGCCATAACAGCCTCAATATATCGGGACGAATAGCGACTCTATTCATACCACTTAATTCAACATTTTAAGGGTACTTCATTTCGCTTGGACTCGAATGGTACTAAGATTTGAAATTATTTCGTTTTGTTTCAGTGCCGATCCTCAGTACCCATCTTCAACCATCAACACCAACGTTATAGTATCCAGCAACGGGCAAGTGGTGTGGTTAACCCACGGCATCTACAGGTCTTCATGCGATATCAACGTGGAGTTCTTCCCTTTCGACATTCAGAAGTGCTCCCTCAAGTGGGCGTCCTGGACTTACGATGGATACCAGGTAACCAGCAATACAACGCCCAGATCCAACCAATACAATGAAAAAGTTCAGTGCTACGGGAAATAAGTCATACAAATGTTTCCTTACACGTGGTAAAAATGAGACCATTCAATTATACGGCGAAGTTACGCGAAAGTACATGAAAACATTTTTATTTCTTAAAAAAGAAACATTTGCAATTAATATGATTTACCCAAAAATTTCTATTTTAGGAGTCATTTTTAACGAGTTGTAAATAACTCACTCTTAGGGAGTGACACAAATATAATTACTGAATTGCAACAGAGATAGAAGATATAAGGCATTTTTGTGACAACAACACCTTTTAAATCCCATTTTTATGTGCTCACAAATATGGCTCATAGTCGCTTAATTTTCTTTTTAGGTAATTAGCTATATTGCGAGTTCTATTAACAGAGTGTTTTAATTTCTGACAAAACGGTGTGAAATATTAGGTATATTTAAAGCTAATCGGGGTGTTTTAAAATCGCTACATTACTAAATTAACTACTAATTTGTTAACCTTTTTAGACCCAAATTAATTTCTGTGAAAAATAAAAAAAATATTTGAATCATTTGAAAATTCCGTATCCAGGCAGATGAAAAATACAGTTCACCTTAACTTCATGAAACAGATACTCTAAATACGCTCCATTTAGTTCAACAATGCAGTGCCCTTTGCACCACTGGGTGTCGAAAAGGTAATGATTAAATTTTTGGTATTAAAAAAAATCTTTTGTACTTTAGAAAAGCGGAATGATTACAATTTGTGGTATTTAAAAAAATCTTCTATAAGAAATTATTTGACGTTTATTTTTAATGCACACTAATTAACACTAACACTAATTTCAAATGCAGAGAATAACCCGAAGGTGAAGACAATAGAATGTACCTTCCTCACCTTGAGGTTTGTCTCTGCATACGGGTATGGGTCTAAAATTGATTATTAATCGACAGAATTTATGAGATATGTATTATTTTTTATTTTACAATACAATATAATATATGTATGTTTATTCAGTTGAATTAGTTTGATTTAGTAAAATATCTTTAAACTTTTCCTCAAACACAATTAGAAAGAACAACAGAAATTTGTTTAAAAAAAACAAATCAGCCAGAAACTGACTGAACAGGGGTAAAAATTAAAAACTAACTTTTCTGTATAATACCAACTACCAACACAACGTCGGCCTCGTGGTGTAATGCACAAACAAACAAACAAACCATCACGCCGTTTCTCCGTAAGGGTAGGCAGAGAGGATAGAACGCCATATCACTCTGTCTTTGCAAACAGACCTTGCTTCCTCTATATTCATACATCTTCTCATGCACGCGCGCCGACTATTCCGATAATTTATTGGATATGGTCGTGCCATGTCTTTCTCGGTCTTCCTGTATTTCTGCATTCATCAACATTCGCATCGTAGATCCTTTTAGCCGTTCTTTCGCTGTCCATTCACTCTGCATGTCCAAACCGACGCAGCACCCCTTTATTGATTCGGTCCATAATGCAAGTCTTAGCCTTACATAGTTCACGGATCTCGACATTCGTGAACGTCTCATACATCTTTTTACTACACATTTGCCTGAGGGATCGCACTTTGACAGCATTTAACCTACTTTCATAATTATTTTTCCAATTCCATACTTCGCTCCCATACATTAGAGTTGGCACTAGAACTCTAAAGTGAACTGCTAGTTTTACTCTCAAGTTTTGTAAATGTTTGAATGAACGTCCGGGGAGAAAGGGTAAATTTTAACGATCAGGCAACATAATTTAAGCGTACTTAATATACTTGTAATAATTTAGTGCCGAAATTTTATGACAAATTTGATACAGAATCCAAATACGTGTGTTACTTGCACGAACCACTAAAACCTGAAAATCCAGGTCGTTTTTCGTGATAATCCGATTACCTAGTTTAGTTATTTGCTCTGTACTCTTAAATGTATTCAATTACGGGTAAGTTAGGACTTACAAATATTTCATTGCTTGTGGTAAGAGAACTATTGCTGTGTTTCAGGTTTGCGGTGCTTAATGGACGTGCCCATATAATAACAAATGTAATTAAAAATTAATACAATATAACGTCGGCTAAACTTGTAAAACTAGTAATCCCAAACTTATATTTGTTCAGGGATAAAAACAGTTTTTATTTCAGTCACGAATGGTAACAAAGTTTTTTTTAAATAATGGAGCACTTGCGGAATATATAGATGTTCAAATATGGGCAGAATAGTGAATGTTACACAGTGTGTAAAGTGGCCACTTAATCCAGCCAATTACATGTCATAAGCCCTGTAGATGCCTAGACTTCCATATTACCTTCTCGAAAATGTTCTTCATCTCTGTTGTAATATGTTAATATTAACAGCTCCACAGGGAGTTACATCCAGTCCTTGTCTACGAAAATTTGGACAAACTCAAAATATTGTTGGTAAACTCGAGTTGTCTAAAAACAAAGTGTTTTATTTATTATGTATTTAACTTAATTTTGTCTTATTATTTATTTAACAATATACACGGCACTTAGTGCCTTTTACTTTACAAAAAATACATATTGTGTAGAAATAATCACTATAAATAATAATATAAAGTATGTAGATAAACGAGAAAAAAAAAGCATAAAAAGTTTATGTGTACATATTATAATATAATATAATTTAATGAATATATATGCAAAAATAAAAAAATAAAAAATATGCCGCTTTGTGCCGCTTAACTAAACTTTGACATGAATGTAAAAAATGTTGTAAAATATCATACGTGGTTAGTGTATAAAATACTGTCTGCAAAACATAAATCCGTTGATATTAGTCTAACTTTTCCAGACACGAATGAAAAAACGAATAAAATACATTTTTTGATTAAAAATATAGGGCAATGGGGTAAAAAATTCATCTTGTAAAGTAACATTGACTGGAATCCCCGTATAGAGTTTATTTCTGTACGGACGCGGACGTAAGACATTTGTCAAAGTTGTGATTGAATTGAGTGACGAATACAGAGTTTTCGGAAGTTCACATTTGAAGGATGTTGAAAGGAAGTACTTTTGATTTTGAATAAATTTCTTTCACGTTCGCATCTCGCGAGAAGTAATTTTTTCGCAAAGCTCTCCTTTGATAAACTCAAACTCAGAATTTTTCTTTTAAAAGCTGAGCTTATCATTCAAACGCATGTCAGACGAGATTTTCGGTGGATTTATGAAAATTTCGAGTGACTTAAGATGTCAAGGGTATCTAGGAGAATTGGGAAAATCCAATAAATGTAGCAGGAAATTTTATTACTTGAACGATTTTTAAAGTCAATAATATTTTAAGTACGTCCAAATGCGTGTAAAAAACGCTGGATTCCTGGATTCTGGATATATGGAAAATAATATTGGCGTGTTTAAATTATCACAATTAAATTAGTGTAACATGCACCATTCTACTTTATTTCTTACATCTTTTGGCTCTTGTTTTATTTTATTTTTATTTATTAAGGAAAAACAACAGTTGTTATAGAAGAATACAAAATATAAAAAATAGTACATTCATCCAGTTAAAGTTTTTCATAAATATAATGAGAGAACATGTTACACAGTAAAACATGAGATAAAAAAGAGCTCGTAAAAAGGTTAAGGGATGAGGAAATAGAGCGGAGGAGTGGAGGAGAGGGATTTTCATAATAGTTGACCAATTCAAAATTCTGATATCATAATAAAATAAACATATTTAAAGGAACATAAACTTAAAGTGCTTAATCTTTTGTTATTGTGGGTACATTCATCTGTCTGAATTATTTTATCTCTGTTTTGTATATCTCTGTTAATCTAGATCAGCAGTTCCCAATTTTTGTGAAAAATCACCTCAAGGGCGCTTTACAATCGTATACTGAAACTTACATTCTAACTAAGCTTAAGTGACATATTATATTTCCTGATTTAAAATCTAGGGTATGATAACCTAAAGAAGTGAGATTTTAGTCGGGATCTGAACTGACTGGAACTGTCGGTGATTCGTAAGTTTGAAGGCAATTGGTTCCAGGCAGAGGGGCCGGCAACGGCAAAAGCACGATCTACGAATTTAGTGTTTGAGGAGCGCCGGATTTCGACAAGCTTTTCTTTTCCCGAATCAAATGCTGACTTACGAGTAGATTTTTTTTGACATGTATTTTCCCTAATACCAAGGTCCGATAGGTATCTTGGAGCCATTTCATGAAGCGATTTGAATATTGTCCAGAAAAGATTGTATTTTGTTCTCTTTGGGCTTATAAACCCTTATTTATGTTTATTTTTTTGGCGGAACCTCATCTCGACAATAAAAAAACAAATTGGCAAAAATGATATTTTTAAGACCCATGCCACTTTATTATTAGCGTTCGACTTAGAAATAAAGACCAGATTTTTAATTTAAAATATTTTCGTTTAATTTAATGCGAGGATTGTTTTTTTTTAGTTTTATTTAAAATACGCCTCAACTCTCATAACAGCCGTGACGCATCCGCGGAACTCCAGGGCTCCACGAAACATATTTTAGGAACCGCTGATCCAGATAACTTCCCTTAAATGTGAACGCATGTCATTGCCTCAAATAGAACCTTTAATCAAATCGACTGGTCTAATAAGGAGCAAAAAAACATAAAGTACGTATATTCAAACATGGCCTTATATGTTATTTTTAATAAACTTTAAAATGCAAATTCTCTAAACAATTAGAATGTAAATTGGATATCATTTAAAAAAACTTTTATGGCTTGCTGGTGGAGATTTTTATTGATAATTGCTAATTCATAATGTAACCAAAATTAGATTCATGTATTTACAACTAGGTATAACTTTTAGAAAAACCAATAAATACATACACAATGTGTATATTCTTAAATATAGTATGTACTTTTTGTTATTTTTTTGTATTTTACTTTTTGTAAATAATATAAATGCGGAATTTCGGTGGTAATTTTTTATTTCTTAATAGATTATCAAACTAATAGTGTTTTTTTTGCGTATCGTATTATTAGCACTCAGATTTTTTAAGGTTTTGCGTTATTTATTTATTCATTTCAAATTAAATTCGCATACATTTTCACCAACATATAGTGGCTTTTTAGGCTGTAGCCGTTTTAAGCAATAATAATTAACAAAAAATAAATTTAAAAATATATTATAATTTATAATTTCATAAGATATAAATAAAAAAAATTAAAAAAACAATCTAAACACAATGACTTCGCGTGTGACGTCTCAAGTTCTATTCTCCTTCTTCTCGGTGAGTTCGTCTAATTAATCTGTTGACTTAGCGTACACCGGTACAAATACATGTGAGGCCCGCCTCACAGTGTATTTTTCATTGCACCAAACACACTATTGCACTTCATTAACAACACATAGAGACCAAAAAACTCTTTATCAACACTACTCCTCATCAACGAAACTCCTTATCAACGCTATTCAATCAGCCTATTTCCGAAAAGTAAATCCACCATACAAAATATTCCAATACAGAAGATCCCCGTTTATCCGAACTCCAGGCATCTGGATTGCAAACTATCCAGATCGCTAACAGGAAATAAAAAATAAAGGAAAAGTTTGTAATTTGAATTTAATCGCGTAATAAAATTAGCTGGACATGTTTAAGTAAGTTTTACCAACCAATGTTTGTTCAAACGAAATAAAAGTAAAAACATAATAAAAGCATTTGTGGGTGAATCAGCTGGAATCAGCTAAACTTTCAAATAATAATATCTGTAAAACACCGAAGCCTACTTTCGTCGTAAAAATGTTTTTTTTCTAAATTAGAATAAAAATTATAGTCTAGTTTGTTTTAATGCAAAATAGAGTGATTTTCTCGTATACGCTATTTTAATAAGTACTTTTATCAACAGTTTGAGTTTTTTCAAATTTTTGTATACAAGGACTGGATTCAACCCCCTAGGGAGCTGTTAATATTAACATATTACAACAGACATAAATAATATTTTACAGAATTGAATGTAGAAGTCTAGGCCTCATCTAATCTCCTCGCAACAATAAAGGTTTCAGCTCTTCACAAACGTCAACAGATGGAAAAATCGAAGGAATATAGTAGTTCAAATATAGGCATATAGGTGAATGTTACACAGTGTGTAAAGTGGTCACTTAAATCAACCTCAATAGGTTGATGTAATTAATATTTATTTATTTATTCATTGTTTTTCATTATAAACAAAGATAAATAATAAGAATAATATGACCTCACTGGGGTAACCCGTGCCAAGGACACTTAACAATATTCTCTTTTTTTTACATGTGAAAATAAACAAAGAAGACTTAATATACAAAGATAATGTTCAGACAGTTTTAAACACTACGTATTTAAGTTTATATTTAACTTATGTACCCCTATATTATTTATATTTTAAAACGCACAATAAAATAACAAAAACATAAAATATTGGTTTGGGCGAATGAGACAATACATTTTACTTCTCCCAGCTCCACTATCCTATTTTTTATAGTCTTATCGAACATTTTCTCATTTCTAATTGTTTTAATAGACAGTGGAAATAGATTTTAGATTTTAATTGCATAATACTTAAAATCCCTTTGTTTGAAAGTGGTATTTGTTTGTATTTGTTTAAGTCAATGATATGTCATAAGCCCTGTAGATGCCTAGACTTCTATATTATCTTCTATTAAATGTTCTTTGTGTCTGTTGTAATATGTGAATCTAGATATCGTCATTTTTAAAAAAAAATAAATAAATAAAAAAGTGTATAAAAATAAAAACTTCTATTATCCAAAAAAACATTATTTCACATTCTTTATAAGATGAAATTGTTTCATTGGGTTCAAAAATTTTGATATTTTGGAAATCGCACAATCATAAAATTTTGTTTTCAGAACGTTTCGTTCAATGCAACTCCCGTGATTTATTCAAAGATTTTTTTTACCAAAACACTTTATTTGTAGCAAAGAAAACGTTAGAATATGCATTACCTGGGGACGTCTCTCATATATTCTCTGAGTTACACAATGTTCTATTATTGCATGAGCGTCTTCATTCCGCATTTTTGCTTATTATTGTGTACGATATAATATCCTTTTGAAAATCGGAAAAGGTATTTCGTCAGTAGAGCCGTCTAGGGGGGTAGAAATAGGAAGCAGGTGCAACTGTCTAACATTGCATCGACAGAATTCATTCCGCCTTAGGTACTTGTACAAACTGCAGAATATACCAAAAAGAAAAGGAAGATTGTTTCAAATGGAGTTGTATGTTTTTAGTAAGCATTGTTGCGTTTCTTTCATTGACGTAGATAAAATACAGAGATTTATTTTGTCGAATTTTACGAATCAAATTGTTTCCGCTCTACAAAATAATATTTGATTTATTTATTTATTTATACTCCCTATGGGCTTTTACACTTATTAGCAACTAGCGTTTACCCTCGGCTACGCTCACGTGGAATTAGAGATAAATTAGTTAGTAAAATATTTTTTCTAATGGAATGACATATTTTTTCGTGACAGAAAGTAGCATGTATCGATTGCCGGTTCTCCAACTACCAAACCAAAAAATATGACTATCCGTTAGTTTATGCGACGTTGCACCGTTTTTCTGTTTACAAACCCGGAATGTGAGAAATTTAACTTAGTATCAAAAGTAACACCTGTAGGTCTTTAATAGAATGGACTTGTTCAATGGCTACATTATTAATAAAATATTTTGACACAACGGGTTTCGATGCAGACATCGAATAAAGGAGATATGGTAGCATTTTTAACAATTAAAAACAGTTTATTGAGGCTTCTGTCGTAGAGGGGACAGTCAAAGAACAGATGATCTAGTCTCATCGTCATTTTCACACAGGCACGTTGCCGAAGACACCTATTCTCGATAAGTGCAAGGCAACAACACAATGTTCTATCCTCTCTCTTAATACAAAAACCTGAAAAACTAAACCATGGTCGAACGGAGTAAAGCATTGGATACTCCTAGTCTAGGTATTGGTGAATCGAATAAATTATTATGACTGCCGGGAGATTGAAAAAATAACGTTTTCTGCAGAGTATTTCGAACCGGTTCTTTTATGCTGATAAAACTACAGTAGAACTCCAATTATCTGAATTCCGACTATCCGAATCGCTGATTATCTAAAACGGTTTCAGCAAGCAACGACTTTCATTCACAGTACGGTACGTACATACTGTACTAATGTACAGCACTTGTAAATACGTCAATTTTCTTAAGATTAATGCCATGCAACAATCGATATACACAAAATCACGAACGTGAACGTGAACTTGTTTTTAATGATAATCATAAGCATGTACATGAAAATTAATATGAATACGAACCCGAATTTGTAAACATGGGTGTGAACACAGACATGAACTTAACATAAACATAAAAATTAGCGCGAACGTGATCGTGAATTTAATTAATACGATGATTACGAGCATGGACATGTACGAGTACATATGAACACGAAACATCGGCCCAAACGTGAACGTGAGCTTCAACTTGAACTTAAACTTGAATATGAAGATGGACATAATCTCGAACACGGACATCACCATAAACATAGGTATCTTATAATTATAAAAAATGTTTTTGATTATTTCAGCTCGATTTGATTCAGCAGTCTGACGAGGGTGACATGAGTAACTACCAAGCCAATGGAGAGTTTGATCTTGTCAGTTTCGACGCCAAGAAGAATGTTGTGTACTACTCGTGCTGCCCTGAGCCCTACCCTGACATCACCTACGTCATCAAGCTCCGCAGGCGGCCCCTGTTCTATGTCTTCAACTTGATCCTCCCCTGTATACTCATCAACGGAATAGGTGAGAACTACTGAACAACTATGACCAAACAACTGAGCAACTTGGTTAACCCTGTCTCGCTATCTGTATTGTGTATAAGTGAGAAAGCACTAAAAATTATGACATAATAGCAAACATTTCATCCTACAAATACGGACAAAAATATGTAAAATAGATTTAGACATGTATTCGTATTTTCAAAATCAATATGGATATTGTGAAAAAATGTTTTCGTACACAACTTTCAAAAATAAAAATATGAAAAAAATATAAATTATTATAAAGGAAAAACAATAAGTAAAGTAAAAAACAATATTTCTTTCATTCTTCATACTTTCAGACGTCTCATCACTCATCATACAATGAGAAAGTTCAGTGTATTATTGAAAATACTTTTTTTTGAACAAAAGCAAAAAAATGTATTTTTTTTAAATGTTTTTTATGCTATGTTTTTTTAAGTTTCGTAATTTAGAAATTTATCCACCCGTGACGTCACCAGTTGACGTCATTTAGTTGTCCTGACATTTAACAGGTAACCCCGTACGTATGAAAACACGCTATACATGGCTTCCCGAAAACCGAAAATATATCAAAGGACATAATTTATTGGCTGTTAACTAGAATTTGTGGCGTTTTAAAGTAAATAGTAGTTATTTTTTTAAAACGTACTTTTATTATTTTTTTCGTACATTTTCGAAAAAATTTGCCGTACAATTAAATGCTCTATTTTTTAAAAAACGAACGTTGGCTTGCCTGCTATTTATTACCTTGGAAAAATACTTTTCATTGATAAGTAGGTACCTAGATACTTGTTTGTGATTAAATTCCTAAATGAATTTAAGTAAGTACCTAGGTACTTGTTTATGGTTGAATTCCAAAACATAAAATGAATGTTTTTTCAAAAATTGTTTTTTCCGGTTTTCTCACCAACAGAGGGGCGTACTTATGTTGGAATACGATTTTTTAAAATATATTGAATTTAATAATATTTTAGTATTGCCAAAAATCCAGTAAAAATAAAAAAATGGGTAGAAATCATAAGAAGTTTAAGAAAAGAATCTGATTGAGATCCACAAAAAACAAATGCTGATTGTAAACATTCAAAAACAAACTTTTTATACATAAAAAAAACTTTATTCCATTTTTTTGTAAATGCTTTCTCCTCGAATGCAACCCTGGTATATCGATGAATAAAACTTTTATGCTCCTCCTTTATTTTTACATATTGGATTGAAGATTTTAATATCTACGAACACGCACAGCGCGAAGATCTATATTTCTCTGAAAACCGCACGTAAATCGGTTAAGCCGTTTAGGAGGAGTTCGGTGACTTCACACGTACAGAGGAATTATATATATAAAGATTTAAATTTTATTTGCATTATATTTAGTCATATGTGGAAAACTTATAATCGCCTTTATTTGGTTCATTAAAGAATATTTAACACCTAATAAATGTTTTGCATAATTGCTACCGCTGTTTAAGTTATACCAAGAAGTTCATCGTGAGATCTTATTATTTTGAGGATGATCAACAGTATTTTAGGAATTGTTGATAACAACTGTCGCTATGCGCTTTAATTGAATGCATATCTATTAAATAAATAAATAACTATTATAAATATTAATGTAGTCTTACTAACAATATCAAGGTTTATTCATATGGTAAATTCTTCAATTCAAGCCAACATTCATGCTTATAATGTGACCCACTTAAAACAAAATTATTACCCGTACTTCGTTTTCACTTACTTCGAAACTTTGTCCAATTTTATTGAATTAACAGTAAGTGTCAGGAGAGGAAATACTTAATAAAGGGTTTAAAAATATCTCGTATGGAAAAGTTTTTGTTCTTATTTCACAAACACCCTCTTATTTCTCAAAGAA
This sequence comes from Micrasema longulum, assembly GCF_059751315.1. Lineage (NCBI taxonomy): Eukaryota > Metazoa > Arthropoda > Insecta > Trichoptera > Brachycentridae > Micrasema > Micrasema longulum. Next base: position 1,796,892 of record NW_028277921.1, read on the forward strand.
CTAACTTCCGGCCAAACTTAATTCTACAAAAATGCTCTAGAGGGAGTGACTGGGTGAAAAAAGTTATTACGTTAGAATGTCGATGGGCTCTGAAAAATCATTTTTTATAAAATACTTCATAAGGATACCCGTAGATTATTTAGGAAACTGTTTTAATATTTCACTGGCTACTACTACTACTACTACCATCACGCCATTTCCCCGTGGGGGTAGGCAGAGAGAATGGACCGCCACACACGTCTATCCTGGCATACAATCCTAGCCTCTTCCACATTCATACATCTTGTCATACATGCCCTTCGGTTCTGTCTGCTTTTGACATGACCAGACTTAAGATTTAAGTTTATCTGATCATGCCACGTCTTCCTTGGTCGTCCTCGTCTAACGTTGCCGTTCATTTTCGCCATATATACTTGTTTTACCATTCTTTCGTCGTCCATTCGTTCTACGTGACTAAACCATCTCAGAGACCCTTTCTTAATCTTATCAATTATACTTGTCTCAGATTTACACTCTCGCCTGATTTCATCATTCGTAACCCTGTCATACATTGATTTCCCACACATTCGTTAATTAAGAGATCGCATTTCAACCGCGTTCACTCGGCTTTCATCCTTCCTCTGCCAGTTCCATGTTTCACTTCCATACATAAGTGTTGGGACTAAAACTCCGTTGTGCACTGCCAGTTTAGCTTCGATTGACATATTTTTATTAGAAATTACTGTGCTTAGTGCTCCGTTCATTTTGTTGCCCGCACTCACTCTTCTTTCAACATCTTTTTCTACTCTTCCATCTCTTGAAAACACGCTTCCCAGATACACAAATTCTTCTACTTGCTCGGAACATTCGTTGTTTACATTTATTATGCAGTCAGTAACCTCACTATCCCTTTCAAATACCATCACTTTTGACTTACTTTCGTTCATCGCCAATTCGCTCTCCAGGCATACATCATACATTCTAGAGACTATTTGCTGCAAATCAGCCTTGCTGCTTGCTAACAGAACTCCATCATGAGCATACAACAAGCAGCTTACTGAAAAATTATCCATTTTTGCTCCAATACCCATACATTCTATCTCTTTCATACAGTTGTCCATGTATAGATTAAACAACCATGGTGACATTACACATCTCTGTTTCACGCCTTTTGAGATCGCAAACCAAGATGTAAATCCCCCATTTACTCTTATACACGCTGAACTCTCCTCATAGAGAGACGATACTAAACGTATAAGTTTATTGTTTACTCCATCCTTTTCCAACACGCCCCACAATTTCATTCTATCTACTTTATCAATCGCTGTTTGCAAATCGACAAATGCGCAGAATAGTTTTTGACTTTTTGCCAAAAACTTCTCCGTTAGCATCGCAGCGCAAAAATTTGATCCGTGCATCCACGTCCACTCATAAAGGCTCCTTGCACGTCTCACACTTTGTCTTTCGTCACCTTTCTTACTTTCTCGATTATAATTTTCCCATACAGTTTACCGACAGAACTTAGAATACTTATGGCCCTATAGTTTCCACATTCCGCACGAGATCCCTTTCCCTTATATAAAGGCATGAAAACTGCCCTCCTCCAATCCAAAGGCGTATGTCCTTCCTTTAGGCAGAGATTGAAAAGTCTGTGCAGCCATGTACTCACGATCTGGCCACCACTCTTTAGATATTCCACAGCGACCTTATCATACCCAACGGATTTTCCGTTTTTCATACTTTTCAGCGCACTCTTTATTTCTACCATGCTTATCTCACATGACCTATTATCACTCGTATCTTCCTCTGCACAACCAAGCTGTTGCTCAGCGACACTTTTAGTACTTTCGTATACTTCCATAAAGTATTCCATCCATCTCTCTTTCACTTCTTCGTCATTCGTTAGCATTCGGCTATCTTTTGATTTTATCGCTTTTATGTTTCCACTTTCGGAGGAGTTCTTTGTCTTTTTCACCTCTTTGCAAAACAGTTTTATATTTTCATGAAAATGAGTGGACAATTTTATACCTTCCACTTCGTTTAGTCGTTTTTTGCGTTCTTTCACTCCATTCTTAACCAATCTCTTGCATACTTTATAACTACTTTTCGCTTTTTCGTACTCGCTGCTACTGATGTCACTAATTGCTATAAGCTTCATCCAAGCATCCTTTTTTTCCTTTACAATGTCTTTAATACTATCATCCCACCATGCATCTCCTTTTTTTCCTCTTCGGGACGCCATTCTGCATACACTCTTTGCCGATTCACACAAGCACGATTTAAATCGTTCCCACGTTTGGTCGATATTGACTTCTATTTCATTCTTTCCTAAACTTTCGTTTAAATCCCGTTCATACTTCATTCTTACATTCTCGACTTTTCAACCTTGACTCTAGACGAAGATGTCACAGTTTTCGTTGGTGAGCGCCATCCACGAAATAGAATCACTCGTGTTACAACAAGAAAATGATCTGATTCCATTTCAGCGCCCCGAAACACGCGGGTGTCGGTTGTGTTTGTTCTTAATCTAGAGTCAACAACCACCTAATCAATTATCGTTCTTTCATTCCCTCTTTCCCATGTGTATTGGTGAATACCTTTATGATTGAAAAGGGTATTCGAAACAAAAAGGTTCCACTCAAGACACACTTCAAGTAAATTTTTTCCATTTCCATTTATCCTAGAATCGCCATACATTCCAAGGGCTGTTTCTAGACCATCTCAACGAGTACCCACCCATCCATTCAGATCACCGGCTAGAATTATTCTTTCATTCGGTTTTTTCCTCGCACATACTTCCCTCACATTTTCCCAGAACTCACGCTTCACATCTTCACCTGCCGAATCGACTGGGGCATTTCACTGGCATACTTGAGAATGTATAAATATAAGAAAATAATGTACTGTTTTAAACAAAATAAATGTAAAATTTAACCGCCAGCTTTGAATTTCACCTCGTGAAATTTTGCAAAACGTATGCATATTCAATAAAAATTATATGAAAATACAATTTTATACTACTCATCAAAAATTTTACATAAAAAATAAGATTAGCGAAACTTTAGAATATTTTATCGTACGAGTTTATATCGTTGGCAGACATTTTGAATGCAGTAAAGCTAGGGTTTCCTAGGACAGCGGTGCCCGTATTTTAACGGCCGTAGTGAACGGTGATGCGGTAGACAGCCGTCGTAACGTCGACTAGAGAGTGGTTTCCTAGGGAAACGGTGTTAAATGGTGTTGATAACACCGTTTTCCTAGGAAACCACACTCTAGTCACCGTTACGACGGTTATCCACCGCATCACTGTTCACTACGGCCGTTAAAATACGGGCACCGCTGTCCTAGGAAACCCTAGCTTAAGAGACAAATTGTAAATTATTGTTACCCTTCCAGCATTTTAAATTTCCGTCAATGATATAATGAGGGAGTTCAGTGCTACTGGAAATCGGAAATATATGTAAAATGTGGAATTACACGCGGTAAATATTAAAACAATTGAACGTAGTTATGCAGAAAGCAGCCAGTCCACAATTTAAAAAAAATGATATATTGGTGTTATCGGGTGCAGTAAGGTCAATTCTATGTTCCGCTAAAAACAAGGGGACCGCTTTCATACAAAAAACTGTAAAAATCACCTTCTGAAAATAGTGTCGATCACAAAAACGGAATTTCTCAATTCGCAGAAAACACCCGAGGGACTAAAAAAATCTTACGGTACTTTAAAATTCATTTACACTGTTCAAACACAAAATAAGATTCATGTTTGTAATACCAAAAAAAAGAATGTGTTCATTGTTAATCATTTGTCAAAGTCAAAAACATTCCAACTTTTGTGTAGATTTAACAATAAGTTTCACTTTTCTATGGCTGGCTGCTTTCTGCATAACTACGTTTAATTAATTGTACAGCGAAGTTTCTCGAAAATGTGTAAAAAAAAATATAAAAATGAACTGCTTACTTTAAAACATCACAAACTCTAGTGAACAGCTGTTTAGAATAGCCGATCAATTATGTGTTTTGATATATTTCCGGTTTCCAGGAAGCCATTTTTAACGTGTTTTCATAATTACAGGGTTCACTTTTAAATGTCATGACAAATCACCGACGACAACTTAACTAGTGAGGTCACGGCGGAGTTATTTCAAAATTCATCATCATCTTCATTCCTTTTCGCACCTACTGGTGCATAGGGCACTGCATTAGTACACCAATCGCAGAATATCTTGATCATTTTGTTACATGAAAGTAAGATGATCAGTCTTACGCCTCAGGACTATCCATGAAATATTATAGTGTGAAATTACCCTTTTGAATAAATATTTTCACCACGAGGCTAAAATGAGACCTCTTGCATGGTAGGGAAACGCGCTGACCATTACACCACGAGGCCGACAATTTCAAAATTACATAACGTTAACAAATCATTTCCATGATAATCGTTTTCTTGCGGTGCCTTGTCAGGTCCCCCCGACGTTGACGATGACTACAGCGAAAGCATCTCGGTCCTGCGCTTCTCTCATATTCCGCAGCCAGGACAACTGCTTATTATATATACTCACCACAGAGATTCCTAGGAAAAGATGACCAGAGTGGTTTCCCGTTGCCTTCTCTAGTGGATTTGGTTTTGAGTCCCCAGAAACTCGCCTTTCATCCTCTCGTTATCGATAGTATGATTCCATTTAATGCCAAGAGTTCGCTACTGAATGCGAATTTGTCTAGTCAGTAAAGCTGCCGGTGGAATGCAACTGGGCGTTCCCAGCGTTTTATGAATCACACCCTCCAGCAATATGTGACTCATTGCGACCCTACTGACAGTTTGAACCCCAATGTACGATGAAAATACGACATGCAAAAAGAGAATAATTAATTTTTTGGCTTAATTTGATAGTCTATCAACAAATGTTTGTTTTAAAAACCTCTGAACTTCCTCATTGCGTCATATATACTCGTATAAATATTATAATGTATTATTCTCTCCACATATAAAAAGAAGACAGAATAATGTATACATTTACTATCTAAAATAAAAGTTTATCATAATGTACATATATGTAAATTTGTGTACTTTAAAAAAAAGTATGATAAAATGATCCCATTGAAATATTGATGAATATTTTTGTGTTTTAGCTCTGCTAGTTTTCTACGTCCCGTCGGAATCTGGTGAAAAGGTGACTCTCGGAATTAGCGCTCTTCTCTCAATGACAGTTTTCCTAATGACCATCCGAGAAACCCTCCCTCCTACTGAAAAGACCCCACTTATCAGTAAGTTATTTGAATTTCATTATTATTAAATAATTAATTTCCATAGAATTAATAATAGGTCAGAAGGAGCGTAGAATCATATTTGAATACATCGGACAGTGTCCGAAAATTCCCCCACTATGCCCCACTTTCGCCACGCGCATTCGTGATGTCGCCGCGTAATGTTGCACGATAGGAAAAATATAATCATAACACTAATTTAAGGTTTAAAAAAAAAAGCAATCTGTTAATTTCTCTAAAATTTTATTGTGCACGCCGAAATATTGATCGACACAACAGAGTAGACAAGTAAAGGGTCATTAAATAAGAGTAATTTAATTAATGAACTTTGAACTTAGAATATAAAACACATTTAATTTGACATAAAACGAATATTTTTATATCATGTTCAATAATATTTGATGTTTTAAAGATAATGTCGGTCAAATATCCACCACAGAGTTGTTTAATCCGAGGTCCAATTTTCATTAGTTCTCTCATTAGATGAGCAAAGTAGAATAAAAAAAAATACTACCCTGGCAACACTAACGAAATGTCCATTTTGATTTCTTCGACAATCTGACAGATGGAAAAAAAATTTAATTTTTAAGTAATGCTACTTACACGTTTATTTGCAAATTACACATGAAATGTGATTGCATCCTGTTTCTTTTAGATCCTAGTAGTATTTCTACACTTTAGAAGGACACAACACGGCATGCTAAAATTCGAATCAGGAGTTGCGTACTGAGCGACGTCTACAAAGAAACTAATGGGTCAAAACGTAGACCTACTCGTGTATGAGTAGTTTAGTCGCCTTCCGTTTGATGTACGTATTCGGTTTCCTGACTATTCTTAATTCTATGTTAATTTCGGTACTTTTTGAAGACATTGTCCCTGCTTTCAAAATCTGCTCTATGCATAAAAAAACTAATCCATGTCACAATGGTGTCCATTTTTTCTGGCGATTGTGGCTTTTTGCGTTAACTGTGGCCTTATGCTGTAACTACTTTGTTTCATAAATTCATTCGTATCGTATCAGAGGGAACGAGAATGAAATATAGTTTTGATTGCGTTTCAATGAGATGGATATACGACTCGTAAATGACTAACGAACGAACTTACGAAACGAAATTGTGACGGAATAAGCCTGCTGATGGAATAATCTATAAACGTTGGATATTTTCGGACACTCGTTAGGCGATTTCAAGACAAAAGTTTTACAACCTAGGTAATTTTTATATAATACTTTTTGTTAATGTTTTATTTTTGTACTTATGTATTGATAATTTATAATTTTGTGTCTACTTTTTTATCTTTCTTCCAGTAAATAACACGTATTTGATGCCCGGTCCCCGCCTCCGATTACAATGGGATGTTTACAGACGTATCTTCAATAATGAGGAAGTTTACTAGTTTATTTATTTATACTATTAACGTTGGTCAAAAAAAAAATATTTTTTTTTGTGTCATATTATCAGCTCTCTGATTTTTTAAAGTATTGTTTTTTATTATTACCTCACGTGTGACGTCTCATGTTCTCCTCCCCTTCTCAACGATGAGTTCTGGTGATTAGTCAGTTGACTTACCGTAAACCGGAAATCCATCACAACTTGATTCGGACGAAATAGTGACGTCATGCAAAGTATTTCGTTTTTATTAAACATATTATTTTTTTCATGCGTTTTCTAAAAACTTCACCATACAATTTAATGCTTTATTTCTTACTGTGCGTAAGAATACAAATTTTATATCCAATTTTCTGTAGGGCTGAACTTCCTCATTATAGGTTGTTAATGAAGATACTTCATTTTTTTATAGAAATGAAACACATTTAAGCGTAAGACTGATCATCTTACTGTCGTGTAACAAAAATTATTAAGATACACTAAGATTGGTGTATCAATGCAGTGCCCTATGCACCATTAGGTGCGGAAAGGGAATGATGATATACATTGTCGTACAGAAATTTCGATTTGACGTCATAAATATACTTCCCATTGTAATCGGGGCACTGAGGTCATGGTCAATTTAATGACAAATTATTTGTTTTTAATATTGTTGATTCCCTTTTGTGCTGCTGCGGATATCCTAATCCGTTTTCTGAACACATCCTGTGGTCTTGTCACTTTCCCCCTCTCTATGATTACTGAAATGAGCTTCTCGCTACTATCCGTAGCCCCCCTGTTATAGGTCCTGTCGAATACTCAGGTCTGGTGGCTTCCAAAAAGAATTTCAAGGCTTTCAAAAAGTTTTTAACCATCTCAGCGGGAGTTGCAGTTTAATCGTTGCTTGGGAAGGTCACGTTTTGTGTGCTCTGCAAGTCATTTTTTTTAAAACAGCGATAAAACTGTTTTTTCATTTGCTTTGTTTTATGTGTCGTATATCGTTCGTTTTGTTATTTTTATGCGTTTCTAATGGTGGTTGTTTTGTGTTATCAATAGTTTTTAAGTTATTAGTAAAAAAGTTATTTCCTGTGTAAAAAAATATATATTTTTTAGAACGCCACCCTGAGGGCAGAATATATATAAATATATATATATATTATAACAGTGTTTTGTGTTTTTATAAGACGTTCAAAAAAGTTCACGGTAAGTACTAGCTAACTTTCATCGTTTTCCAGATATTCCATTTTTTGACATACCACGTGGTTGTGGAAAAAAAATGTGTTACTAGTGACGTAACGTTTTGATGTGTTAATCTACGCGGATCGATGAGGTAATTACAGTTTTAGTAAAAAAAAAAGTAACTCCCATTTTCAAAAATAAAATTTAATAAAATCATCTCAGCGAATTGATCATGTCCAATCAGTTTAATCCCAGTCGGTGAAAAATTCACTTGCCTCTTTTCTCAATTCAATGAAGTACAGATTATGTACTTCTGGATTACCTTCTTTCAGCACAAAGATAACTCAAATAAAATAAGGCACTTCCATATTCTGTCCTTAGAGGGGTTCTCAATTTGTATTGAAATTCTCGCATATGTATCTATGTATGACAAACATAAAACAAATTATTTAATTTATTATTACTATTTGATGATGCCCCTGCTTATGCTGTGTCATCGTATATTATACTTCCCTAAACTTTCCATCTGCTTTATTTCCGTTCGGTGTCCTTGATTCTAGATTAGGGCACCATCAGAGTGTAAGTATGTTTACTCTGCGGGATTCACTTTATGAGCAGGTAAGAACTAAGTTCGACTATGTCCCTAACTCCGACCCCAAGTACACATAAGTTATGTTTGTACCGAAGTGATTCTAATTCAAACGACCTTTGTAAGTTCGTATATAAGCGCTAAAATATCACTATGCATTAGATAAAATTACAAGGAATTTCGGATTTAAAATTTACTTTTAGAACAGATATTTCAATATAAATTTTCTGTCACTCTCTCACAGATGTCTACCCGAATATTGTGCGAACTGCGCGTCGGACTGATTATGCCTAACTCAAATCGACAAAATTGAGATCTCGTTGTCCTATTTTCCGCACCTCAAAAACTGAACCGATTTTGTTTTTTTTTAAGTATCAAAAATAATTTTTCAATGTCGGCACATATTTTTTTTTCTTTTGAGTTATCATATGTTTATACCAGTGGGGTATAAACCCTATGACTATAAAATCTATGATTGATGACACACCTACACGTGCTAAATAATTTCACCTGAAATACAAAGTCATGTCAGTCATGACTCCAAAAAGCAAGTCAGCATTTTCTATTGAATTTTTTTTTTAAATTTTAAATTTTTTTTTTCTTTATAAGAAAAAGAAATATTTGCGTTCTTATGATTTACCCAAATATTTCATTTTTGAGGGTCATTTTCAACGAGTTGTAAAAAACTCACTCACGTGGGATTCGAACCACAGACCTTTGGTAGCCTCCCGAGCCTTTTCGTTGCCAAGGATTCCGCCGTGTCCCCTTGTATCCAGCCGATGTACACGTCCTAGTGTCTGCATCGTAGCTTCTGTATATCTGATCTGATGTCCATTACAATAGGGTTGACTGAATTTCGGTCAGTTATTGCATGGACGCCAGATTTGCAATCAATCAAAGGGGCTTCTCTGAACGCAAACAGTTCCGCCTGGAAAACGGAGCAGAAATCGCCAAGTTTCAACTTTCTCGACGCCATAGCTACTGAAATTCGACGTTGAATATTTGTTTTTAAATGTGATTTTTCACTAAAATACTACTCTGTCTCTGGAGCATAAGACTGATCAACCCACTTTCCTAACACATTTTCGAGATTCTCTGCATTGGGTTGAATAATGGTACATAGGGTACCATCACATGCGGATAGGGGTTTGATGGGGACAGTGATAATATTAACAATATATAGTAACGTACGCGGTACCACGTATTTGCGCACGTGCGTTGGTTCGTCACCCGCGTCTGCCGCAGTCAAGCTTCCCGGCGTAAGTGGGAAGCCGCCCTCCCAGACAGAGAGCGGAGCGAAGTGCAGGAGGGCGAACAGGGAGGAGAACGGAATAAAACACGTCTGAACTGTCCAGAGTTAGGAACTCAACTAAATTTATTAGGTCGGTTACACGCCTTATAAAGCGGTGCGCGTTGGGCCCCGTGAGTCAGCCGTCCCACCCGCTCCGGCTGCCTGGGAGTGGTGGGGGTAGCTCTCCCCCGCCACTCGCTACATGCCGCCGGCCGCAGGTGGCGTAAATACTGGCGTTTAGCGCCCGTACGAGCTATTTCGTCGGCAGCCGCGACGCGCACAACATGATGAAAATAATTTTTATTTTACATTACATTTTATATGTTTCTAGCTTTATTTTGCCCCGGTAATACTGAGGCCAGGCTCGAAAGTGAATACTTTATCTTTGTTGAGAGCCTAGCACTCAGTTTTGTACATATACCGGGGATTCTACCTAGTTATTTGATTATAAATTTGCATTTTTATTATTCTCTATTACGCGTCCGGAACACATGTCTTAGTGTATATATGAGAGTGAAAACGAAAAATTATTGTCATCATCATTGAACTATCCGCTGTAGTGGTGCGTAAGTCAATCCATGAATACTCCGATTGATTATTTGATATATGAAGGCCTATGCTTCAGATACAGTCCAGGGACACAACAGTGAAAATCACAACATTACTTTTGTTCATACATACTTCATCTGTTGAGAATCAAACCCGGTATTTCAGGTAAGGCAGGCAAAAACTCTGTTTAACTACGGGGCGTACTAATCTCAACTTGATTTCCCATTTTAAGATTTTTTTCTTTAAGTAACCAAGAGTCAAAAACCATTGTCCGGGATTCTAATTCCATTTCACAAAAGAACTGTATTCTTCATTTTTTCGGACACAGATGAGTGTGTGTATGTGTATGTTTGTGATTATGAATATTATTTGTACGAACCTTTGCTTTTGTGGCTATTTTTTTTAAAACATACAATCGTATATAACACTTTTTTTTTCTCATTCTTTAATTTAAGCTTTTTCTCGTTTCTATATTCATTTTATATTCATATTTTATTACTTTGTTATATGCTCATTATTACATTATATGTAATTTTTTTTTGTTATTTTGTGACTTATTATAATATATACGTTGTTTTTAAATGATTTATACACTATTTTTTTATTATGCATAATTATTTCGTTTTCCAAGATTTTTTCTTCTTCTTTCTTTATTATATATAGACTCTTTTTACAATGTTCGTTACTATTATTTTTATATTTGTTTGTATTTTAGGTAAAATAAGTTGTAATTTTTCCAAAATAAATAATAAATAAATAAACGACAGGACGTACTGAAGAATAAAAGTTTGTAAAGTTGTACTCAGATTAGCTCTTAAAACTTCCCGCAGTAGTCATGTTCCGACTCAAGTTAAGAGATAGAGAAAAGTGGGGAGAATCTAATTTATAAACATGTTATTCAATTTTCTGTTTTATTCAAATACATGCAGAGACAAGCATGCAACACACCAAGACGTTGAAAAATACAGATTTCATTAAAAACTAGCTACATAGCTAGATATGCCGTTTTCCGTTTACATTTACCCGACATGAATTATTTAACTATATACATGCTTATGGTCGATACTGGATTATGCAATATTTATTAGGTTATACGGTTATATTTTGTAGTGCTTTCACACTTATACTCGTATATTACGCAGGCCTGTAAAAGCTCTAGTTTGATAAAAAGTAGAGATATCATACACTTTTGTCACTTTTAAACGTCGTTCTGTCAAAAACGTGCAACTTCACAAAAAAGTAAATGAAGAATACATTTTTTTTTAATTCTAATAAATATTATTAATATTTAAAGCATTAACTTTGTGGTCAAACATTTTGCTAAATGTTATTAAATATTTGTATTTAACCACTTACCGACTTTTTTATGTCTACTGGTTTCGAGACATACCCGTCTCTTCGTCAGTAGACCAATTAAACCAACATGCAAAACCCCTAAAAAACCAAAAGTGGGTTTTGCATTTAATTTTATTAATAATCGCGATAAATTGCGGAGGAATTTTACTGTCGCCCAATAAAAAAATGTTAAAAAGCAACGTAACCCCTAAACGCATCCATTCATCAGCGCTGTCATACAGCACAAATGCGATTTTGGTATTTTCGTACTGAACATAACATTATAATTATTATTTTGTGATGGAGTAGGAATACAAAATAAAATCTAGAATATAATGTTTATTTGGTATAAGAAAAAAAAAATATCTAAGTACTACATAAATATTGATTTTTCAAGTTAAAAAAATGACCATTTCTTTTTTGTTGAAAAGTCATATTTTTCAACACGCCCCTGATTGGTACCTTAGAGTAATAATACGCCACCGGCTAACAAAGTCGCTCATACGGACAAAAACCATTCTATGATCATCAACTACGAAGTGAGCTACAGTTTGCATCAATACAACGGGCCATAGGTACTCAGATTGAGAATTGCAAGCGCAAACTATAAAAACTGAAAATTTGAATCGCTTTTGCTCTTTGCAATAGAGCCAAAGGGTTTCTATTTAAGCGGGAGCGAAGTATTGATCTGATATTGTATAACTCATATGAAAACAAAGTAAACATTCACTTATTGCGTTTTTCGAAAGATTTTTGTAAATAATAACCTACCTATGTTTGGTATCGTACATTGGTTTTGCATAAAACATCATTTCAGTTTAAATATCTTAAGGAAAAATTCAGAATTCGTCTACAAAGATTTGGGCACTTTTGTTAAACAAATAAATAACATAAATAATTGATAAATTCCACGAATAACCCGTATGAAAATAAAACCACAATTCTGGAAAAGGCGATTTCATTATTACAAATTTGTTTTAAACCAATTGCATAGGTCTTATAGGTACACATTCTGGAAAATGGATTTCAGTCAATATACATTTCAATTAAAACACATTTTAAATAATGAAACCAATCTCCGCAGAATTGTGGTTTCATGCCTTTGACCTGAACACGGTCGGTATGTAAACCTATTGTAAAATTAATTCAATTAAAATAAAACAAAAAATATTAAAAAATAAAATCACAAAGTTCGTGTTACTTGCTATAGTTACCAATAATACTTTGTGTTATCCACTTTTCTTTGTTTGTAGATTTTACCAATTTACCGATGTTTTACATTCCCAAATTGGATATTTTAATTAAATTTTGTTAGCCATAAATTTTGTTACTACGTAACCGATCAATAATGAAGGCTGAAATTTTTAACAAATATTTAAAAGTAGGTATCGAAAACTCAAACTGATTATATCAACAAACATCGGTAAACATTTTATCTTCCTAGTGTAATAAAGACCCTGGGCAATATAAGTAATGAAATTTCTGGTTAATTGCATTTTTTTGTGAGTGCGCTCGCTTCAATATTAAACATGCACTTTAAAAAGCAAAATTTACTTTGGCTTCAATGCAACATTAACATTATCCACTTTAAGCATTTGATTTGGCAATGTTTTTTTTCAAGCGCATTTAACAGTTTTGTATTAATTACTCAGTTGATTATGATGATGTTTTTATTGAAATAAATAATAAAATTACTTTTTACTAATTACTTCGAAAATATTAATTTAAGTTTTCGGATTATTTTCAGTGGAATCTAATAATTACAAATGCGAGTCAATCCTTGTAATTTGTTGATCGCATTACCGTTAACCCCTCGGGATCTATCACTGCAATTATTATAATGCGTTTATGATTTTTTTCAGGTGTCTATTATGGAGTGAGCATCTGCTTGGTATCCTTTGCATCAGCTCTGTCAGTTGTCACACTCAACGTTTATCACAGGTAATAATAATAATTATAATTTATTAGTACAGAGCCAATTCTACCATTTAAAAGAAAAACGTATTTCTTTTTAATATGACAATGTAGATATAACTGATATAATACGTATAATATATACGAAAGCAAGTTTGTTTCATTTGATTTCATTTCATTTTTTTGTTAATGGTATCCTCCGATCCTTGAGCATTATGCTCGCAACTTTTTCGACGATTCCGTCTGAAACTGAAGGTTTTCCGCTCCAGTCTTCATCGTTAATTTCCGTGCGACCTTCACTAAATTCTCTACACCATTTGCGAACATGTTGGACAAATATGCTCCTTTCCCCATAAACTTCAATTAACTGACGATGAATGTCAATAGACAGAGTTCCTTTTGCGTGTAAAGAACGAATCACAGCGCAAATTTCACATCTGGTGGAAACAGCAATAGGAAGCTCCATCTTCGATAGCTGCCTGGCCGGCACTGAGCGGTGTAGCGTGGCGGGAGCGGCAGTGATAGAGAGTCGGGGAGTTGATAAGTCAGCCAGATTTATCTCAACGCGCCGCTATCTTTATTGAAACCATAAGGAACCTTACTTTACGAATTACCCTCGTAAATAATTTTTTTAACCGATTGAAAACTTCCAAAAAAATTTAAATATTTTTTTTTTTTTTTGCACCACAACAGGCCAGGAGGCCCAATTACAGTGGTGAATTACATTACAGAACAACCAGGCTTGAGAAAAATCACATTTTTTAATTTTTGTGTTCTCACCGGGAATCGAACCCGGAACCTTCCGTGCGTAAGTCAAGCGTCTTGACCACTACACCACGGAGGCCGCCTATATTTATAATATAATGATTTAAAGCTTTGACTAAGTGGTCGTTGAAGATATTTACTGCTGAATCGACAGTTTTGTTACTAAGTATAGATACCCAGTCAATAAGAGCGAGAGAATTACTCATACCAACGTAATCACCTTCAGTGATTATTTGTCCTGATTATTTGTTACAAGAGATGTTTTCGGTGCCAGTCCAGGGACTAGAAATTATTGTAAAAACATATTTCGAGTTAATATTTCATGATGTCCTTACCTGGAATCGAATCCGAGATGTAATATATGCTAAGCAAAAAAGATAAGTCAAATTTTACACATTAAAAACAAACGATAAACGGAAAGTTTATATTACGCTTCATTTAAGGAACTTTATGCAAATGTAAACATAATATCTTGGATTGCTTATTCTACAATAGACGAATGTGAACTCTTATGAGAACATACAAGTGGTGATTGATGACTGTCTTCAAGGGTTGACAGAATTTGCAAAAAGCCTCGCGTTTCGTTTCAAATTGAACTTAGAGACGACACAGTACTTACCCGTGGGCTGAAAGAAAATAGGATTGAGATGATCAAAATTAACGATCGTTTTGGAAACTATGAAAGGGCTTTTACTTGAAAGAAAACCGTAAATCGACCCTCCCAAATCTGCTTACAAAATGTCGCGTTGACGAGAATTTGAGCTACGACGCGCGACGCTAGTTTAACAGTTAAACGCCTGCAAACGTAATAATAGAATGAAACTTGGTAACTTACATACCTTTGTATAACAGTTGAGGGGGCTTGCAAAGCAAAAACGCTACTGTCCAAGATCATTGTTTTTGAGAAGACCAACAAAACCAGCAGCGAAAATACTATTTTCATGCAACGAGTGCGTGGTATATATTATTTTATCAAAAATTCGTCATAAGTTAATAATCTGCAGTTAAATAAAACGTGATCTGTATTATCATCTTCCTCTTTACATTCACATAAAGCAGAGGTCACTACTTGACATCTTTTTAGATGTGATGCCAACACTGTATGGCCAATTCTCAATATAAATATAAGGAACTCGAACATACTTATCAATGTGCATATTGAACTTATAAATAAATAGTCTTTTCGCTACGCGTTTTATTAGTCTTCCCAAAATCAGAAATCATGGACAGTGGCATTTTGGGACTCTGTTATAAATATACGGTGGAGGCAAACTGTTAGGTACCTGCTAAAAAAATCGGCCTGATCTGACAGACCATTTGTAATGTTTCTCCTCCTCTTTGGATCTTTCTTCATCTTACTGTAAAATTTGCACTGACTATTAAATTTGCGATAAACCGTTTACCAATTTTAAATGTAATATCATCAATCTCTTTGTTGAGAACGTTGTGTTAAAACAATCGATAACTCCTATATGAATAATCGTGTTTCAATATAAAATTATATAACCTACATATATTTAACTACACGGTACCATGTGTTTAAATGTAAAAATTAAAAAGCTTTTTGTATTGAAATCTTTAAATATAATAGGATGTATATCTACACTAAAACCTACAAAAATATATCAACAAAAAATACAGAAATACTTTTTTTTACAAATAGTGTTTGATTAAAACAATCGATAATGATGTTAATAATATTTTTTTTTATATAAATAAAGAGAACATTAAAATACATTGTTCTTATAAGAATGAACGTTTTTATTTATAAAAGACCGATGGATATTTTGAAATATAAATATGTGATCAAAGGACTTTATGTCTTTATGGATTAGGGGTACAGAATAATGAGATAATGTCGTTTAAGTCAAAATTCTTAAGGTAGAAAAGGTTTTACCTGTTTTCGTTTATTTTCCATTCATATTCTAAAACGGATTTCTTAACGTCACAAATCATGTTATCCACATTACATAATATTACGTTTATATAATTTTCTGCAATTATTTTGGTTCGAATATCGAAAGTAAACCTTTCTGATTATTTGTTAGGATAAAACGTTAAATATTATCACAAATACAACAACTTTGATAGGGGTAGAAAGAGAAGATATAATGCCACACTATATTTAAATGTATACTGGCATATCTTATATATTTGTGCGCCGTCTCATATTATTTTTTTATATACGGCATTTCTGCCATTTACATACATGTGGTTTAAAGAGTGCTTAAAAATAAAAATATAAAATATCAACTTTGATATATTAATATACTCGTACTATAGATATCTTAAATTATTTGAAATACATACATATTTTAAAGTAATTATACAATAACAAAATATAATAATCAACAATATTTTGAGTTTGTCCAAATTTTTGTAGACAATGACTGGATTCAACTCCCTGGGAAGCTGATAACATTAACATATTACAACAGAGATGAAGAACATTTCTGAAAAGGTAATATAGAAGTCTAGGCATTTACAGGGCTTATGACCTGTCATTAGCTGGTTTAAGTGGCCACTTCACACAATGTGTAACATTCATCATTCTGCCCATTTTTGAACATCTATATTATTTCAATTCTTTCATTTGTTGATGTTTGTGAAGTTAATGAGCTGAAACCTTTATTTATGCGGCTGAGATTCATCTAATTGAATTATTTCATCCACATACTAAAAAACGCCTGAAAATTTTATTTTTTAAATTTTTATACTTCTTCACGGACCAGGTGAATTTATGTGAATGGCAGGTCATAAGCCCTGTAGATGCCTAGACTTCTATATTACCTTTTCTGAAATGTTCTTCATCTCTGTTGTAATATGTTAAGTAATTATACAATAACAAAATATAATAATCAATCAATTATGCATGCACGCCGATTATTCCAACATTTTAAGAGTCCATCTTCACGTATTTGTTGATGCCATATTTATTGATGAATCCATCTTTTGGGCAAATAATAAATTACTCTGTAATATGTTGTGTCTGGGCGGATGAAAAATACAGTTCTGTACGTGAAATAGAACCAGAATGCTAGACAAGTGTTTTCGACGAAGGCTACGCTCTGGTAAAAATCCTGAAAAAGGAATTAGACTTGATATAAATCTGCCTCGTAGTGTAGTGTTTGGCGAATTCGCCTACCATGCAAGTAGAAATTCTAAGTTCGATTCCTGGCAGGATGGACGTGAAACATTTTTTAAAAGGTGGTTCTACGCTACAATAAAATTTATATTATCATGGCCTTAGGACCAAGACCCTTTCTAATTCAGAGATCTAGGTCTTTTTTCCTTTGATCGAGGCCTGCTTGATCCTGAAAGAAATTTATTTAATTTCATATTTTATTTTGTTTATTGGGGATATCAACAGTAATACATGTAAACAAATATAACAAATCTAATATTCAGAGAATAAAACGAAAGACAGATATCTACAGAAATACATGAAATACTTGTATAATACATGTTAGTGTGTTTGTGTGAGTGTAAGTGTGTAAGAGGGTGGGTGAGTGGGTGTTATAGTGGAATGAGGGTGGACATGTGTGTAAGTATTATTGCACAAGTGTCAAAAATATATAAAATATTAGGAATTAGATATAAAATAAGACTTTATTATGGAAAATACTAAATATAAGACGAAAATGTGTGTTAAAAATCTATCACCTAAACTCTTTGATAAAGCATATTTATCAATGATATCTTGAAAAAAAACGTTTTTTTTTTTTTCAAATATGCCCTTTAAAAACCAATTGAGCGAATGAATAAACCGGGTTGTGGTTCCTTTGCTAGTGTCGCGGTCTTACGGATCATTGGTCAGAGGCTCAAACCCCGCTCTACCGTAACTCGATTTCTATTTTCTAATATGGAGTTATTAACAACTCGTTGAAAATGGCCTCCAAAATTTTAATATTTCCGTAAATTATTGGAAGGCTAATATTTATTTGAAGAGAATTAAAAACGTGGGCAAAATTCATAAAATATGAAACAAGGTCAAGTAATTACTTAAACCTGCCAATTAAACAAATCGAAGTTTACTTTTCAAAGGAATTCTAAATTATTTTCAAAATATTTGTTGGTTAGTTGTTTCAATCCCACAGTTGAAGCTTGTTCACTATTTTTTCTCTACTGCGAAAGACTTTCTACTTGTTATATAATATCTTTAGGAATACATACGTAGCAATCTTTAGGTATTTAAATTTGAAAAAACAAAATACGAAATTATTTATTTTTACCTCTGCGATTATTCAATAACAATCTAACTTGTATCCTGTCGGGAAATCGTGCGTGAATTTGATCAAAGTAAAGCTAATATAAGCTTGGGAAGATGCGTAGGGTGTAAGTGTACCTGCGTACGTATGTGACCGAAGGGTATCGAATGAAAGGCTGAATAATCTGGGACGGATTTTGCCTCGGAAGTTCAGGCAATTCAGAAAATATTAAATTATAATAAAAATATCAAATTGTTTTATGATTTTAATGAAAATTTAGTTTTTCTTTTATTAAAATACATCTGAGGAAATTATTGCATGAATTTTATTTCTTAAATATTGTGTTTCAAATTTATTATCTGTAAAAACGATTTATTTAGTACGAATAGTGTTTACATATTTTCTTAAAATATATTGAAATGTTGTTTAAAATAAGGGATCGCCAATTTAACAAAATAGTTAGTTATTAATTATTTTTCACTCTTATAAGTAGTATCAATATTTTTGGGAAATTTATGTGCCGTGTATATAGGTCTAGAATAAAATAAAGCAATTTTAATAATTTTCATTTCGTTTTTTTGTTTTTATCAATTTATTTTGGCTTTTTTTATAAAAAATCTTTCGTATTTTACTCAAAGCACAAAATTAGAAACATGTCGCGTTTATTCAATTTAATACAAGCAATATTTATTTATTTTATTTGTTTTTTGTCTAAAATTATTAATAATATTTTCGTATTTACCAACTCTTACTAGGTGTGAGTCTAATTCAATTTTTAAATGTGTTTTAACTCGTTTTACTTTGGCCATTTAAACCAGCCAATGACAGGACATAAGCTATGTTAACGCTTAGAATTTCATATTCCCTTCTCTAAAATGTTGTCCATCTCTGTTGTAATTTGTTAATCTTAAAGAAAGATGTTCATCCCCGAGATAAGCTGAATTGAAGGGAAATTTTGTACATGATTTAACAACGTTTCCGTTACTTGAAGTTCCCATAGGCAGTAGCTTTATTTAAACGAATCAAGACCTTTACCGGTAAAAGGCTCTTGGTCTTTTTTACCTCGATCTGGACCTGCCTGTTATGCGATATTATTGGAATTTTCACTATCTCTACCCTTGTCTCTCCACAGAGGAGTAAGCGGGACAGCCGTCCCAGCAAGCGTGAGAGATCTGGTGCTCAGAAAACTGGCCAAAATCATGTTCATCAAAGTGGAAGGAATGTCGCCAGAGAAGAACAGAACTCAGGTATTTACGATATTTATATGTTTATTGTATTATCTAAACATATGTACGCACGTGCGTCTCCGTGTTAATATACATGAAAACAAATTGTAAATAGTAATACTAATAATTATTATTAGTATCTCATGTCGAATAGGTAACTATGATTGCTAACTGCTAACGTTCTAACGAGTTGATGACCCTGTTCTAAGGTAGCAAAATTGGATTTTTTACCCGGTCCTGGTTACGAAATCAAGTCTTTATATGTGTATAACATTTTTTTCTAATAATTTGCAAACATAGTTATGAATTCAATTTAAAAAATAAAATAGCAGCAATTAACAAAAATCGAACAGCTTGATTGTAACCTTTTATCACAAAAAATATGGCGTATGTTCTAAACCCTTTGGTTATTTGTTTGTCTTGAGATATTGTCCAATTGAATTCCATTCAGCTGATATGATAATATTGTATAAATGTATCCTAAAAATGGCGCCTGATTCAATATTTATTTAATACAATCCATACTTTTTCCATTTGTTCTACTTACACATATTAAGTTTATTTATTATTGAAAAGGAAAATACGCTAGTTGTTAATTTATTTTGGATACGTTATTCGAATATTAATAATCTTTGATATGTTCTTATTTATGATGTCCTTATTTGTGACCCTTTATTGTGTTTCTATGCATTTATTTCTTAATGAATGCTGGTTTAGGAATACTTGTGCCCTAATTTCATGAACATGTTTGTGATGTTTTTCTGGGTTGTTGTGCCGTATACAGTGACTCACAGTGATATCCGTGCAAGCGCACATTCAGATTTTTGTGTTGAATATCTATGAAGTTATTATTCATATATTTTCATTCTGAATTTTGATTTTATCTCCTAAACTCTTCACGAAAAAATACAAAAAACATACGAAACACTCCCCAATACAAAATTTCACCTCACACTGATATTCGTACAGATATGTAGCACTATCTAACGGCCAATCACCAATTTTAACACAAAATATCCGTGAAACAACAAACAAATTAATACTTTGTCGGACATCCCTTTAATTTTACAAAACACACTAGAGGTTTTTGGATGTAGAAGGTACAATTATAAATAAACTTATCAATGAAACTGCTTGGTTTAGTTTTACTTTTTATAAAAAGTAAAACTAAACCAAGAAGTTTAATTGATAAGTTTATTTATAATTTTATCATAATCATTAACTCTGTGTCGGTATTTTCTGCGTTTTTCATAAATAGTTATCATATTTGTATACCGTACGCCCGAAGGCGGCAGATAAAACTGGGCGCTTTTAAGGGTTTTTGGGTGGTTCTAGTTTACATAATGAACTATTTATCAAAAAAACAAAACAATTGATACACGTTAATGGTAAATATCCATAGTTCGCAAAAAAATCATTGCTCTAGTGCCATAATCCAAAGAGAAAATATGCGAATACGTTTGAATGAAGAAAAGCGAGACCACTTTTCCTCTTAGAGTAGTTCTATTCGAATTTTGGTGCACGTTCACTGATTGATCTTACTTACAAATAAATCAAAAGTATTTTTGCACAGAACACAGAAAAAAATCACAATCAATTTCGTAATGCTCTCAGGAATCGAACCAGGAACCCTCCGTTCATAAGACAAACGTCTTGGCCATTAAACGAATCAGTTTGGTCAGCTCTTTTACAATAGAAATTTTATGCAACTCAAAACATAATTATGAAATGTATTTTTTGTTCATTTTTAATGTTAAATATTTAAAAATCGATTCGATGCTTGGATTCATACTAAAGTGGATTTTACTAAAGGAGTTTTCTGGTGAAGATATTTTTTTATAGACTGCAATAATTAAAGAAGTCAACTCTTGCGCTCAAAGCAAAATAGCATCTAACAAGTAAAAGAAATTAGTGCACGACGTATTAAAAATAATCGACAAATATTGTGCAAAGTTAATTCGCAAGAGTTTATATATGATTTTACATCAAATAAATTAAATAAATAAACAACATTCCGTTTTCGTTTTTAAAAAGATTTTATGTGATAAAAACGGACATATTTTATGCAAAAGGTTTTAATTGAGATATTTGATTTTACTGATTTTAGGTTAACCCTAGAACTGGTAGTCGGTTGGAGAGTGATGGAACGAGAGGAGAAGAAATACCAACATCGGTGGATATTTCTCCTAAGTTTCTACTGAGACAGGGCTCAGTCAACAACGATGGTAGGCCTACCTGAAAAATACTATTATGTTTTTACACTGCGATATTTCACTGTTTCTGGACTGACATCTAAAGTGTAGGACTGATTACCTTGCTTCAACTAACAGGTGATCGAAACCGCTGCATTTGTTTTGAAAATGAAGTGCCCTATGCATCATTGGGTGTGGAAAGTAGAACAATGATGATGATGAATTGATTGTAGCCGTTATCCCCGAGAAATCAAATTAAATTCAGTTGAGGCAATTGCGACAATTGATATTATTATTTTTCACAGGTGATAAACTTTAAAAATATCGTTTTTACAAATCAGTTTTTTTTTTATTCGTATCTAATTAAATACAATATTTTGAATACATAAGTTAATCGGTCATTATAAAAATTCGCTTTATGCCAATTTTACCGAAATGCGATTTTTCACGATAATGCCTTAAAAATACTAAGACTAAGAAGCCTTGTATGATGAATAAAGTTACAGGTAACCGATTTTGGAATGATTGTTGTGAAATTTTAAAGTTATTCTCATATTTTATAAATGGTGCCTATTTTCTGATTTCGTATTTGGGGTATTTATTTATTTGATTACAAAATAGTTTTAAAAACATAGACGGCCTCCGTGGTGTGGTGGTTAAGACGCTTAGCTCACACACGGAAGGTTCCGGGTTCGATTCCCGGTGAGAACATAAATATTAAATATATTTTTTTTCAATCCTGGGTATTCTGTGATATAATTTATTTATTTGCATGCATAAGTTTATTGCATATTATTTAAAACATAAGTCTCAACTCTATGGGACTAAAAGTCCTGTGTTGAGATGGGACGAGCAATTAGTTGACACAGGCACATGAATATATCACCACAAATGTAGGATCAGAAAAGTAAAAAGTATATATATATATTTTTTTTAAACATGTATATGGCACATCAATATGGTAAACAGTAAACTCCAATTCAATTCACTGCTGTTATTGGGCCTCCTGGCCTGTTGTGGTGCAAATTATTCAATAAAACAGATACTAATAATTAAAAAGGAAAGAGTACGTACATAAATGAGGAACTTCAGCCCTACGGGAAATTGGATACAAAAAAATGTTTTTTTACGCGGGGTAAAAATTAGAGCATTAAATTGCAGGGCAAAGTTTCTTGAAAATGTACAGAAAAAATAATAAAAAATATTTTGATAAAAACGCACTACTTTAAATGACGTCACTGGTTCATGTGAATCAACCTATGATCTGAGAGCTATGGAAGATTTCCGGTCTGCTTCTCGCTTCTGGACCAATAGGAAGAACTGAATGGGAATAAGCGGAAATGAACCTCTGACGTCACACGCGGAGTTATTTCAGAAATACAAAACTTTAAAAAATCGTAGGGCCGATAATACGATGTGTAAAAATTTAAAAAAAAAAATTTTGACTTAGTTTAACAGTCTATTAACGAATAAAAAATTTGAAAAAAACCGCTGAACTTCCTCATTGTGTCTATATTTTTAAATCTTACTATTATTATGTCATTGCCAGCCTAACTTAGGTCAATACCCCATCACTTACGAAGACCGGCAAGTATTTTTTTGGTTTATTTTTTAAATTTCGTTAACACGAAAGTACAAGCCGCCACTGCTATTTTTTTTTTGTGTTTTGTTAATTGTACATTGGCGGGCTTATTGCCAAATTGCAATTTTTTTCCAACCAACCAATAAAATAAAAGTTTTATTTTTATAATTAAAGTTACATATTCAACAGAAAATAAAAGAAAGCTAAGCATATGCAAAAACAGATTTGACTGCATTTATATATAAATGACCTTAAATCAATGCTATTACTCAATGGAAAAAAGGAATAAAGAGGAATGGAGGAGAGATTAAGAAGATAAAGATGTGATTTAAACAGAGATACTGTAGTAACATCTTTGATGGTGGATGGGAGATTATTGCACAGTCGAGCCATCGTCGAGTATGGGCACTATATGAGTTAGAGAAGAAAGAGAAATTGTGGATGGCTATTAAGAGGGTGCTTTGAGGATTAGAACGAAGTGGTAAACCATGAACTGATAAGCGTTGAAATATTTCATGGAGGTATATAGGAGCGTTAGAACTATGAAGTATAGTAAACAGAAGTGACATGGAGTGATAATTTCTCCGCTGTCTAACTTTGAGCCATTTCAGTTGCCTACGATAATCAGAAATGTGGTCATATTTCTTAAGACCAAAAATATACCTTATGCATGTATTCTGAAGTCGTTCAAGTTTATCGAGTTGCTCACAGCTTAAATCAGTCATGGAAATATCAGCCTAATCTTGAATGGGCAGTAGTAATGCTTGTACGAGTGAGTATTTAGTATTAATGGGTTGGAATTTTGCAACCTTCTAAGAGAGTGTGGACTAAAAAATATGTTTCGGCTTAATTCATTAGTAAGAGCTCGCCAGCATTGATGTTCATCCATTAGTACTACTAGATTTTTTATAGATTTCCTGTATTGGATATTGGTACCATTGACATTAAAAGGCTTTTTCCACTGCTCTTGTTATATTATATTGTTGACGAATATCCAACACCATTAATTACTCAAAAAGTAAATCATTAGAATATCAACAAGGTTTTTTAGAAAATACTTGTATCAATGTTTATTGTGCTGTTGCTGCTCGAGCCAGGGTGGTTTTAGTTCAGCTTCCTCAACCTATTAGCCCCTATCTCAACACAGAATTAACTAATGCATATTAGAGTTATTTTATTAAAGCGATGATTTCAGATTGCAGCGACCGCCAGTGGTGCGCTCACGGTGTGCAGCGGCTGGCCGAGGCGGCGGAGCGCGCGGAGCGACGGCGCGTGACGGCGGAGCGGCGGCAGCGCGCCGCCCTCGAGTGGCGGCAAGTGGCTCTCGTGCTGGACCGCGCGCTGCTCGCCGCCTTCCTGGTCGCCACGGTGTTCACCACCACCGCCATTTTGTGCGGGTCGCAGCCTCCGGACCCCCCCGTCATAAAGGGGAGCGTTTAGGAACGATATCGTCAAGAATGCAACGAAGATATCTACACGAACTGTTTAGATGGTCGCGGTTCAATTCAAGCGAGTCGAGCCCTTAAAAGCAACTAATGTATAGTCCATTCGAATGTTCAAGAGGATGCCTAGTCTGACCTTTCTCCATACAAACGTATTCCCGGATTTTCTCCCTGGATTATGGCTCTAGAGCGATGATTTTTTACACACTAGATATTAACACAACTAATATATCCATCATCAGTGTTGTATTTTGACCATCTGTTACATGATCCCGTTCTCCTCCTCATGGACTTCATCCTAAGGAAATCGTTTCCACTAGATCGAGGAATATTCATCTCCTCCTCCCAAAAACTCTGTGACCTAGAGTTGATGATAGAACTACGAGACGCGAACCTGACTTTGGAGTATGCTCAGGAGCTGGCAGCCGACAGAGATGCCTGGAGGATCTTCGTGGACACTATATACTCCATGTTACATGATGATGCTACATGAAGGCAATGTGATCAGTCCTACGCTTTAGGTGCCAGTCCTGGAACAATGAAATATTGCGGTTTGAGAAAACCTTTAAAATCAATGTTTCACGTCCACCTTTCCAGGAATCGAACCCATGACCTTAAGAATGGTAGGCGAACATGCCCACCACTAAACAACGAGGCGAACTTATCTTCACTTGATTTCCTTATCCAGTATTTTTACCTGAAAACAGCCATCGAATCAAAAGCACTCGTTCGGTGTTCTAGTTTGATTTCACCCACAGAACCACTGTATTCTATATCCGCCGAGACACAGGAAAACGATATTATAATGGCGTTACAGAAAATAAATTTAGAAAAACGTTGATTAAGAAAACGAATTTAGAGCATAACGATCGAACGATAACAATGGTGTTGCCATTTTTCGGTTACGTGTATTTTAATAAATAATGAAAAATATGCTAAGAAATATCCAAATAATTGCTAAGAGTGTAGAAAAAAACAAAAAAAATTATAAATTTAGTGAAAATGAGTTTTTACTTTCCATGTCTTAATTTTCAAGTAGGTATCTAGTATCCATTGCAGTGTTGACACAGGCCCATTTCATACAAAGCGCTACGCTAATAACCCACATGGGTAAAATTACGTGGATTGATATTATTTATTGGACTATAAATATTTTTAATAATTTTTAATTTTTCAATGGCATTCAAATACCAACTCACCACGAGGCCGACAAATCACCACTCGATTTCCTTTATCAGGATTATTACCTTATAGGACTCACTAAGTTAGTAAATATATTAATAAAGAAAGTTTAAAAAATCAGTTCTCACTTATTCTAACATGTCGCGTTAATGTCAATTTGAACAATACGTGTGAAATGAATTGAACATTCAAAATTTCGTTTTGGGGTAAAAAAAAATGGTTATAAGTTATGAGTCATTTTCATTTTCGTTCCAATACAGTTATATGTCTTCCTCCCTGTTTACCGCCCTTTGAGATATTTTTGTTTATTGTTTTCTGCGCACTTTTCATTCTGTTTTTATATTTATTTTTTGCAAATCAATGAACGCGCAGTACAGTTTTTGACTTTTTCCCATAACCAATTAAATTCAATTCATGTATTTTAAATATAACATATACATTACAAACATATATTCAATACGTACAATGTACGTCGTACATATTATAAAAATGAAAAAAAAATACACGAAAGAGACACATGTCAAAGTAGTAGGAGAATCCTGCTCCGAAAAACCCCTTCGGATACATGGAACAGATCAATATCCAGAGCGATGTTCTTCAGCATAGCGGTAGTCCTTCCAACAGGCATAACCATAGGCAGGTTGCTCCTGAATATCGGAATATGAAACAATGTATGATGACGCTGTCTGTAATTATCAGGAACATACAAACCGATGCTCATCATAATCTCAGAATTATCGATCATACCGCACAACAATCTATAAAAATGTGTAGTCAAATACACATTCCTTCTAGTCTCTAAACTGCTGTAGCCAAGCATACCCTGGAGAAACTCGGTCGAGTAGAGCCAAGGATAATACCCGCACTCTCTCATGTAGAGATATCTCAGAAACTTCTCTTGGATTTTCTCTATCATAAGAGAGTACTTCAGTTCATGTGGCCCCCAAATCATCGAGCCACTCTCGAGTCTACTTCGCACCAAGGAGTTGAAAAGAGTTCTCAGTACGCGGGTATTTTCGAAAACCCTGGCAGTACGCTGAACAAATCGTAACATCTTCAATGCATTACCACTGATTGTCTCTATGTGTTTATGAAATGTCAGAGTGCTCACAAATCTAACGCCCAGATCCTTAACATTGGTATAACGATATAAACCTCATAGTAGTAATTCTCTAGAGATGCCCTTGAGCTCTATTGCAAAGAACAAAAGCGTTACAAATCTTTGGTTGGTTTTAGTTTGATTTTTAGTTTAACTACAAACGTGTAACGGATGGTTTCGATTAGCGCTTGCTCTTCTCAACCCAAGTACCTACGGCCCGTTGTATTGCTCTGATATGTAGGTAACTTTGTGGTTAATAATCATAGGGTCGTTTTTCTCCACATGGCCGACTCTATTAGGTTACTAATCCAAAATGTTAACTGTTTCATAATTTTGAATAATCATTGTACGAAATATAAAATCAAATGACTATCGCATCTCTTTCTTTTCCTGCATATTTAATTTCACAATCATATCCTACAATGAAGAAATTCAGTGTTTTTTTTTTATTTGCTAATAGACTCTCAAACTAAGCCAAAATTGTTTTTTTTATATTTTTATGTATCGTGTTCTCATCGCCATGATTTTTAAAAGATTTTATTTTTTTATTACTCTGCGTGTGACGTCACTAGTTCTCTTCGGTGAGTTGTCCTGATTGGTGGGTTGGCTTCCCGGAAACCAGAAATCAATAATTGGTCTTTTTATTTATTTATTAACGGACATTGTCCATGTATACAATTTATAAGGTTTCAATATTACAATAAAATAATAGTTTAAAACATAAAAAAAAAGAAAAGAAGCATTGACAAACATAAGGGACATCGAGACAAGATCTGGACTATTTATTTAGTGCTCGTTTAAATCGTTGTATTTAAAAGAACTTGTGTAGTTATCTAAAGCATTTCGTTTTTAAAGTAATAATTTTATCAAATTTCCCGTAGGACTAAACTTCCTCGTTGGCTTTCTGATTGTTTAATGCATTTTTTTTTTATTTTGTGTAACTTTTCTGTATTAAGCTCCATGATTTCCTAATAAAATAAATAACTTTCAACTCGTATTTTATTTTTTGATACTTTGCTCAGGTTATGTATGTAGTTATATAGAATGTCAATAGGTATTATCATATTTTTTATAAGTCAATTTGTTAAGAGTTTAGGCCACCTTTACTAAATGAAAAACAATAAGTCAAATGTAAATTAAATTGTTTTAGAAATAAGATCGAAATCTATTTATTGCATGTGTCTATTTATACTGTATTTGTAATGCCGATTTTTTTGCATTGTCTCATTATGCTTTTGGTATCAGACAATAAAAAAAATCAGAGTAGATATATACTAAGGGTTTTCAATTTTGTAATTTATAGATCTAGGTACCATTGTTAACTGTAATATAAACATTTATAAAGTTACTCGATTCTTATTTATAATATTACCGAGTTTTCACATTAAAAACATATGCATGACTAAAATGTTAACAATATTAGGTATGCATATGAAGGATAAATAATGAATGTCATCACAAGTAAGTTTTGAGATATAACGTATTTTTATTTTCAAACCTCTTGGACATTAAAATAAACTTATAAATATTATGTAAAGGAACCCGCTCTATGTACATAGTAAATAGCTTATACTATTTTATATAATCTAAAATGGTTTTCATCCATATTAAATTATCTCTTTATTTGCAGTATTTAACTGACATCCACCCTTTATCCCCGGTATGCATTTTTTCTTGTTCAATAGGGAAATATCACGTTAAAAAAAATGTTTTAAGTAATAAGGGTATATGAAATACTGTCGCGTTAAAAAATATTTCTTTACTATTTATTAGTGGCATAAAAAATATTTTTGAATTTGTAATTTTAAATTCCCGCAAAAACGGTCATTGCATTGGCTACGCCCCTAATACGTCACGATTTATGTTAATTTTGAACTTTGTTCTAAACCGTCTGAATTTTTTTAGAACTCAATTTGTCACGAATCTTGACGTCGCAATTGTTATTCTAATCTTGACATTTTTCTAGTGGCATATTTTTTTATGTATTTTTTAAAGTTACATATGAAACCATTTCTCCACAATATTCGTATTGATTTTGAAAATACAATAAATTATTCTAAATCCATTTTCATATATTTTTTATCGGTATTCGTAGTATGCAATATTTCCCTATTATCGGAAATTAGAGAATGTATGTCAAATTTTATAAAACAAACATGTAGAGCATGTGAACTGCCGACAGATGCCATTATTAGTTTAAAACACGTCAACATAGTAATCCATTATTTATATCCTAAATCCTTTACATGTTAAAACATGTAATACTTGCAATAAAAAAATAAACAACTTTATTCGATTACCCGGTCGAGGTCTTTTTACCACACGTATGTCAAAAGTAATTTATTCGTCGAACGATGTCTTGACAAATTACTAACCATTATATTAATTAATTAATCAATCGATTGTATTTGAAATATGACTAAATAATGACTTTCACTTTACTTACTAAGCATAGATGTAAGCGCATTCCATAAAGATAAGCGATTGGTATAACTACAGTAAATTAAATAATATAATAATAAAATTAAATAAAAAAATATTATAATTAAATTCATAAAATACGTGCACACACACATATTACCATGACGTTTAGTAGGTAGGTATATTAATTTATAAATGTAGGGTCAGGTGGGAAATAGTATAACACGGGGTACATTATAACAGGTACAAAAGAAATACTTTTATTTTTC